>NC_091950.1:350007821-350320321 GCF_031021105.1 Erythrolamprus reginae
GCCAATGCAATACTCAGATTGAGGATTCCTTTTCCCCAAGGTATGAAAGGTATTTGTGAATGACTTCATAGTTTTGGTCCCTCTTTAATAATTGGAGCAATTTATTTAAAGAAATCCAAATAAATTCCAAACATTTCCCTGCAATTTTGTGGCTGTAGAAACAGAATCCAATGCAGATCTAGCAAGAAATATTTATCTCCTACGAATAAAATAAAGAAAGGAATGTTCTCCAGAATTTTTTTGAAAAAACATTGTTATGTTGATAATAACATACTGTATATCGGTGATGGCAACCCTTTTTATGGTTTTGTGCCAAATCTCTTTCCACTTTCTTTTCATCACCTGTACAAGAAACATGAATGAAAGCAGCACCGCAGATCTTCAGAAGTGGTTCATGAACCGAACCGAAGCCTCATTAGGTTTGTCTTCCTAACAGACCAAAGCTGGACACCGAGCTTATACCACAGATAAAGATGAGTAACTACATAATGAGGTTAAACTATTCATTAAACTAATTGCATGTTAATTAAGTCAAGTATGCAATTAGGGACCCATTGAGCTCCGTCTGTGTGTGCAAATAGGAGTGAGAATTAACATATCGGAAACCAAGTGATAGAGCAGTGATAACACCGTTTAGAAGGGTTACATTTTGGGTTATCATTCCTGGCACAATTATCAGAAAGATGCTCTCTGGGTTTAGCTTTGCAGAAGCATCAGACAGGGTAATAAATCTTAGTCGGGGCTGTGTCATTCCAGACAGAGAGCCCGAATTCACATGGGATGCGCATTTCAACATATAGCAGAGATGTTTCGAGGAGAAAAGTTTGACTATTGGCTGCCTTAGGAATGAGGCTTGTTCAGACAGGAATTAAAATGGATTGAGTTTCCCACCCCCAGCCATTCCCTGACTGTAATTGCAGCTTTCCTCTAGACATACGTGAAAGTCAGTGATTGGCTATGTGCACAAAGGCTAGCTTCATACACTAGACCAGTGTTTCCCAACCTTGGCAACTTGAAGCTATCTGGACTTCAACTCCCAGAATTCCCCAGCCAGCATTCGCTGGCTGGGGAATTCTGGGAGTTGAAGTCCAAATAACTTCAAGTTGCCAAGGTTGGGAAACACTGCACTAGACAATGTTGTTTCTTTGGTTTGAGCTTCATTATCAGCAGGATTCACATTGTTAAGAAGGCCTGAGATGGCAACACTTTATCTTTCGAAGCTTGGAGGCTACACTTCTCTTTTGAAAATGGTTTTGGATTCAAATCCAACCCCCTTCCCCACAAGCCTCTAGCCTCCACACAAGCAACCACACAATCACACCAGTAGTGTCTTCTAAATCCCATTGCTACTGGCTTGCATGTGCAGAAGCATCCCAGGTGGGGGAATGGAACTTCTTGCCACTGCTGCTACTGGTTTGCTGAACCAGGAGCAATTGACTGCTGAATCACACCATTTATTATTATTGTTGTTGTTGTTGTTGTTATTATTATTATTATTATTATTATTTCAATACAACACAGCAAACAAGATCACTGCTGGATTTCATATTTCATCACCAGTCGGGCGCTTCCCAAGCACCTAGGACTGCGTGATGTAGCGGCGAATTATGTTTGCCGATCCCAGTAAAGCGGCCTTTTGCAATTGACAGATGGAGATTTTGTCAATTCCGATGGTTTTCAAATGTCCGCTGAGATTCTTGGCACTGTGCCCAGCGTGCCAAGTACCACTGGGACCACTTTCACTGGCTTATGCCAGAGTCGTTGCAGCTCGATTTTTTGATCTTCATATTTCACTAATTTCTCTAGCTGCTTCTCCTCAATTCTGCTGTCCCCTGGGATTGCGATGTCGATGATCCATTATTATTATTATTATTATTATTTATTACATTTGTATGCCACCCCTCTCTGAGGACCTTCTTTACAATCATAAATCTTGTTTTATTCATCAGTTCTATTTGATCTTGTACTTTCATATTTTGGTAAGCATATTTGCCTTCAGTTTATTAATCTTAAGGCTTGTTAATGCACAAAATTATTTTTGTTTTCCTATTAACAGCTCAATTCCCTATTAAAGAATCTTCTAAAGCCAACACTAAATAATCTGCAAAAGCTCTTAATTTATAAGTCTTTTTTAAATCATTATCCCTACAATCCTTTCATCTGGTATTGTGTCTCTATTTAGCATTTTAAAGAACTAAAATGAACTAAAATAAGAGGAGGAAATGAGCATCATTGTCTTGTACCTTTTGTATCTTGTAGGTTTGGCTAAATCTCCATTAATCCTTATTTGTGCTTTCAGTGAAATGTAAATTGATCATGCTGATTTTATAAAATTCTCCTAAAATTTATATCTTCAAAAACCTTGAACATGAAAGCCCTCTTCAAATTGTCAAAGACCTTCTCTGTATCTAGGAAAATCAATGTGGCTTGCTTTGCATTATGTTGTCCAAATATTTCAAAATATTTAACACATCACGTTTTTAGGTAAAAACCCACATTGATCCTCATGAATTAATTTGTGCAAAATTATTTTCAGTCTCAGCTAGGACCGTTGTGAATAACTTGTATTCATTATTCAATACTGATAAAGATTTATAATTTCTTGTTAAAATCAAATCTTGACCCTTTGTAAGTGTCGGTGTTATATCATCCTCTTTCCAGCTCACTGGCAACTTTCCTCCCTGTTGGATATAGTTCATCATATTTTGTTGAGGCTGTAAATGTTTTTCCTCAAAACATTTATAATAAAAATCTGATACTCCATTTGGTTCTGGCACCTTTCTTGGTTTAATCTTTAACAGTCAATTTTGGTGGCATCAAGGGTAGGTTCCTCCCAGTTTGGACCAGTTCAGCCGAACCAGTAGTGTAAAGAGGCCTCGGTAAACCAAATTGTTTATTACAGACACATGCCAGACATGGCAGGTACAAGCTTAGAGAGCAAAACAGAGTACAGGCTTATATATGAACGAGCTGCCTGAGGCAGCACCCAATCCACACAGAGAGAAACTTCCTGCTTACATTGTAACTAGGGACGGGCGGCCAATCAGTACCTTGGATAGGGACGCCTATCGCACGGCTCTAATCTGCGGCTGTAACTGAGCAGATACTGCACTCCTATCCCTTTCGCTGACACATACATAATCATTCAAGTATTCTGGTCTCTTACAAATCCTTCCGGACCGCCGTGGCTCTATAGATTCCTCGGCTCTGGCCTCAGGGGCCGTCACTCTGGCTTCCTTGCCTGGAAACGGTAAAGCTCCCTCCGATATGTCTGTTTCCTCCAACCTTTTGGTCGGGTTTAAACTCTCTCCAAGGACTTCCTCGGGGTGGCCACAATCCCTTCCATTGCCCGAACTCTTTCCAATGTCTAAATGGATCTGGTCCAAATGTCTTCTCCATACCCGGCCATCACTTAAAGTGACTTTGTAGGACCCAACTCCCTGCTTATTATTCCTTCCACCCAATTCTGTCCCCCAGAATATGAGCGTGCCAACACCGCATCTCCCACCTTTACCTTCCTCGCTGGGGTTTCCGGCCACGGCACTGACTGGGAATACCAGGGATGGAGCCTATCCAAAACTATCCGAAGCTTGCGACCCATTAATAACTCCGCCGGGGTTTTGCCGGAAGCCACGCAGGGAGTAGAGTGCTGCGCTAATAATAAATCTGCCAACCTTTTCTGCCATGAGCCCTGTGGCATCTTTTTGAGGGAGTCCTTGACCGAACGAACTGCCTGTTCTGCTTGGCCATTACTGGCCGGATGCCAAGGCGATGTCAGGGTGTGCCTGATGCCCACCAATGCCAGGAACGACTCGAACAGCACCGCCGTAAACTGCGGCCCGTTGTCCGAGACCAGGAGGTCTGGGAACCCATGTGTGGCAAATAATGTCATCAATGCCTCAATGATCGCCTGGGACTGAGTTGACCTCAGGTGGACGACCTCCACCCACTTGGAGTGCACGTCCACGACAACCAGGAACATCTGCCCCATGAACGGGCCGGCCAAATCTATATGTAGACGAGCCCATGGTCCCGCAGGCGGCTCCCATGCCAGCGGCTTGGCCCGGGGGGGGGGGAAATGGCCGGTTCTCCTGGCATATTCTGCACGCCGCCACCTTTTGCTCCACCTCCCTGTCCAACCCCGGCCACCACACATAATCCCGAGCCAGGCTTTTCATGCGCACGATACCTGGGTGGCTATCATGTAGAAGTGCCAACACCTGGCTGCGCAGTTTACCCGGAATCACTACCCTACACCCCCTCAGCAGGATACCCTTTTCCACGGAGAATTCAGTCCGACATCTGAGGAAAGGAACATATTCTTCGGCTGGGGCAGAAACTGGCCACCCCCTCAACACCCATTGCCTTACCTGGGATAAGGTGAAATCCCACCCTGTTTCCCATGCCACATCGGATGCAGACAGCATGAGAACCCCTTTGGAGAGGGTGAAAACTGAGCATGCAGGTGCGGGGTCAATTAGCACATCGGCCAAGGGGCACCTACTGAGGGCGTCTGCATGAGCTATATTGCGCCCGGGTTTGTAGGACAAGGTGTAATTATAGTTTGCCAGGAAAACGATCCAACGTGACATTCTGGGGGACAACACAATCGGACTTTGCCGGGAGCCAGATAATAGTCCTAATAAAGGCTGGTGATCGGTCACTAGTTCAAAATGACGGCCATACAGGTAGTTGTGGAACCTACGGACTCCCGCTATCAAAGCCAACGCCTCCTTATCTATATGACCGTAGTTCCTCTCCGCCTTGGCTAAAGTGCGGGGAAAAAATGCCAGGGGGGCTTCAGTACCGTTTGGCAATCTGTGGCTCAAGACTGCGCCCACCCCATATTGTGAAGCATCACATGTGAGCACTAAGGGCAACCCAGGTGAGTATTGTGCCAGAACATTGTTAGAGGTAAGTATTTACTTGACCCCCTTGAATGCGACTTCCTCCCTTTCCCCCCAATGCCAATTGGAATGTTTATCCAGCAGCCGGTGTAAAGGTTCGGCTACCGACGCCTTAATGCGGGATGAAGACCGCATAGAAATTCAGCAGTCCTAGGAAAGCCTGGAGTTCCACCTTAGACTGTGGCCTGGGAGCGTCCCTGATGGCTCGAGTCTTATCAGGGGTCGGGTGGATTCCCTGCTCATCCACAGTAAAGCCCAGGAACTCCACCTGTGGAACACCAAACACGCACTTCTTGGCTTTCAGCTTCAGGCCCGCGTCCCTGAACTTGGACAAGACCTTCCTCACCCGTGTCATTAATTCGTCTATGGAACTCCCTGACACCAGGACGTCATCAAAGTACGGCACCGTCCCATCCAGCCCATATAACAGCCGCTCCATCAAACCTTGGAAAATCCCTGGGGCAATGGAAACCCCGAATTGCAACCTATGGCATTTGAATACCCCCCGATGGGTTATAATGGACTGGGCCTCTGCTGTTAAGGAATCGACAGGGAGCTGCTGGTAAGCTTGAGAGAGATCAAGCTTCGCAAACACCCGACCCTCCCCCAGAGTGTGCAGTAACTGTTGCACTACAGGCAGGGGGTATGAATGGTGGGCCAATGCTCTGTTCACAGAACACTTGTAGTCCCCACACAATCTGATACCACCATCCCCCTTGAATGCTATCACCACCGGGGTCTCCCACACCGCTTGATCTACTTGCTCCAAAACCCCCTGAGCAATCAGTCTGTCCAATTCAGCATCCACTTTCGGTCGGAGGGGAATAGGCACATGGCGGGCTTTTAAGCGAGCCGCTGGAACTTGCGGATCCAAACTAAAAGAAATCGGGGTCCCCGTATAACACCCCAAATTGCCGTCAAAGACGGTAGGAAATTCCCGTGCCAACTTGTCAAAACCCGACTCCCCCTTAACTACATTTACCCCTATAACTGAGAGTCCAAGAGAAGTGAACCAGTCTAGTCCTAGTAGGTTTGCAAATGGTCCATCTACCACAATGAGTGGTAATCTGCCGGGAAAAGACTTGAAGCGGACTACAAAACGACCTTCGCCGAGAAGTGGAATCGGAGCTCCTTGGTAGTCCCTCAGGCTCAACGCGCAGGGTTGCAGGCGACTCTTGCTCATGGCCGGAAAACAACGCTTCAGGGTGGCCCAAGAGACCAACGAATGAGCCGAGCCCATGTCCACCTGCATGTGGCACCTTGAGCTGCCCAGTTGAACCACAACTGAATTTTTTTCGGCAGAATCGGACGTCTTCCTGACATAAGTAGGAGATGGATGAGGGCGGCTGTAAACAGCATTGCAGTCCTCCCTCCGACCCGGGAGAAATCTCCGTTGTCCCCGGGGGTTGAAGCTTTGGAACTCCCTCTGCTCTTTGAATGCGGTCGTAGGAGATCTGCGAGAGCGGCAGACCCTGGCAAGGTGGCCTTTAGCGCCACAGCGCCAACACGCCACGTCCCAGGAGGGGCAACTGGATCTAAAATGACTACCCCCACATCCACGGCAAGGTGACAGCGGGGGACAGGGGCGCCCAGCAGGCAGTTCTCGAGCTCAATTTGCAGCTAGCCTGCAAACTTCTTCTTCCTCCGCCCCCACAGTGCTCTCCTCATCTGGGGAAACTGGGCTTATCCACCACACTAGGTGCTTTTTGTGTGACATTTATGGAGCTGTCCATCGTGGCTAATGATTGAGTAGATAACTCGAAAGCGCGAGCCTCCGCCAGCGCCGCCTGAAATGTCAAGTCCCGGATAGCCAGGAGACGCCGCTTGAGGCGACCATCTCGCACTCCGAAAACTAATCTATCCAGTAGGTAGTCATTGAGATCCACAAACTCACAATATAAAGCCGCTCGGCGGAGAGCGGCCACAAAGTCATTAATTGACTCCCCCTCGGCTTGGTTTCACTGATAGAATTTATAACGCCACGCACACCGTGAAGGGGCAGGGGCATAATGGTCCTGTAACGTCTTCAAAAAATCCTCCCAAGGCACATCATGGATGGAAACTGGGGCAAACAAGGCACAAGCTGTCTCGAACATGTCAGGGCCACAAAACCCCAGAAAATAGGACCTCTTTCTATCCCCTGAAATCTCCATGTATCCATTGGAGATCAGGAAGCAATCGAAACGGGCGACATAAGAGTCCCACGTCTCCCCTTGAGGATCAAAGGGGGCAAATGTTAATTGTACAGACATCCTGACTTACTGTCACAACTGTCAGTCTTCCGCGACAGGCTCACTTCCTCGTCGCCAGTGTAAAGAGGCCTCGGTAAACCAAACTGTTTATTACAGACACATGCCAGACATGGCAGGTACAAGCTTAGAGAGCAAAACAGAGTACAGGCTTATATATGAACGAGCTGCCTGAGGCAGCACCCAATCCACACAGAGAGAAACTTCCTGCTTACATTGTAACTAGGGACGGGCGGCCAATCAGTACCTTGGATAGGGACGCCTATCGCACGGCTCTAATCTGCGGCTGTAACTGAGCAGATACTGCAAGTAGCAACCCCCTGGTGACATCACCGAACTGGATTGGTCACTGCCGGTCCATAGGTGCCGCCATCTTTTTCTTTTTGAATTTTTTAAAAATTCTTTTTCCAAATTATTTTTTGTCTGTGCATGCACAGAAACCAAGCTCCCAGCACTGTGCGTGTAGTCACCATCTTGTTTTTGGCATTTTTTAAATTTGGGGGGCTTTTTTGCACTGTGCATGCATGTGCACACTCTTTGGCGCAGCCACATGGCACGAGAGGAAGCAAATTAGCAGTGAGCTAAGTTGGAATCTGTAATAACTCTCAAAGCAAGGTTGAATCAAGCAAGGTTTATTTCGCTAACAGGACAAGGAAGTCAATTCAGTCAAGAAGCAATGGAGTATTGAGAGCTCTATACAATGACAGTTCTCCTATTTATACAATCTAGCCCAGCAACAGGGCAGTTTTACAAAGATACATTTTAAGCACCAAAATAAGGCAACCAATCAACATGCAATAAACAAATCTGAACTTTTGACTTTTACCCTGTCTGGGTAGGTCACCCAGACAAATATCTAACAGAATCCATCCCTAGGTGGCATCATTTTATTTTTTATTTTTATTTATTTATTTTGTCCAAAACATGATAAAGGTTACAGAGGATTTATAGTAGAAAGTATCAATGAAGGATAAATGGAAAAATATAGGAATACAATATCAATGAGAGAATAGAAGAAAAGATATAGGAAAGGAATAAAAGATGTGTAAAGAAGTATAACATAGACAAATAGGACAGAGGACAGGAGGCACGCTGGTGCGCTTATGCACACCCCTTACTGACCTCTTAGAAATCTAGAGAGGTCAAGCATGGATAGTCTCAGGGTAAAATGCTGGGAGTTAGGGGATTACACTACGGAGTCAGGAAATGAGTTCCACGCTTCAACAACTCGATTTTTTTACAGTCAAGTTTGGAGCGGTTAACATTTAGTTTGAATCTGTTGTGTGCTCTTGTGGTGGTGTGGTTGAAGCTGAAGTAGTCGTTGACCAGGAGGACGTTGCAACGTATGATATTGTGGGCAATACTTAGATCATGTTTGATGCATTGTAGTTCTAAGCTTTTGAGATTCAGGATTGTAAGTCTAGTTTCGTAGGGTATTTTGTTTCGAGTGGAGGAGTGAAGGGCTCTTCTGGTGAAGTATCTTTGAACATTTTCAAGGGTGTTGATGTCCGAGATGCGGTATGGGTTCCAAGCCAATGAGCTGTATTCGAGGATGGGTCTGGCGAAAGTTTTGTATGCTCTGGTAAGAAGTGTGAGATTACCAGAGCAAAAGCTACGTAGGATTAGGTTAACAACTCTTGAGGCCTTTTTGGCGATGTTGTTGCAATGGGCTTTGGCACTTAGGTCATTTGATATTAGTATTCCGAGGTCTTTTATTGAGTGGGGGTTTTCTGTGAGATTTTGATTATTCAGTTTATTCATGTAGGAGTATTCTGGAGCTACAAAAATGGATCTGAAGGCTGAAAGTATTTTAGGGACTGCTCACTTCTGCATTAAGGCTTAACTTATTTAAAAAATTAGATAATGGTTTTCTCATATAATGCTAAGCTGGGAGTAATCAACCTCCATTGTTTTGGGAGCTTCACCAGACTGAGCTTAATGTTTCAAAATTGGGCATTTATGACTCATCACAGAAGGACAGAAAGTGTGGACCACAAACCATCTTTTCTGCAGTATGAAAAACTCCCAAAGCTGATGGGACAAACATGTCCAGCCTTTTAAAAACCGATGCATTTCCAGATCTAGTCTAGAAGGATTCTGAGGCTGCAAAATGAATGTCTGACCACCTGTGGACTTTGTGCCTCTCTGTGCTGATCCATCAAGCCTAATTTACAAACCACAATGGCAGAAATTGCACTGCACTGAGCCAAACTCTAATAAATCATATCATGGTTTGGTGCAATATGGGAACCCAGCTATCTTCTGGCTATAAGCATGAATCTGTTTTATCACGCTTTTCCTGTTTTCCCGGATCTCCTTTAAGTAGATTTTTTTCTACTGCCCAAAGAAATTGGAGAAGAAAAAAAATGGAACTGCTCATTTTGGACACTTATAGCCTGACTGATTTTGAGCTGAGACAATAGGAGCTCCATAAAGTTTAATTGTAAAGTAGGGGAGAGGTGTAAAGGAAAAGACAATTTCTCTAAATCCAAAGTATCAAAAAAGGAGTTTAAACTGAAAGAGGACAATTTATTATTTCATTTAAACATCGAGTGACAGAGCCACAGAGGACAGATTTGCTAATAAATACCTCTTCAAAAAAAGAAGAAAATCTGAGCTGACATAATTACAGCCGAGGCTGTGAAAGGCAGTACAGGGGAAGAGCCTAAATATTTCATGATAAAATTCATTAATAATGGAACATAAGAACTAAATTACATAACTGCCACCTTAAGTTAAATAATACTTTTTCCGCAGAGGGAAAGGCAGATGGGATGAGTACCACAGCCAAGTCTTTTAGCTTAACACATGAATAATTTTGGCAAACAAAAATGCAGGATTTAATGGAGTGGGGGGATTAACAAAAACAGTAAGAATTTTATGAAGGAAGTATGAATGCTAACACTGGTTATCAACTCGTTATCTTTTCTTTGAAAATAGATAGAAGAAGCTTCTCCCGATTGTGTTCCTCATGGTGATAATTGCATGAAGAAAAAAAGAAACTAGACAATTATCATACAGTATTAAAATTTCTTTGTATTCAGTGAATCTTAACTTTTTCTGCTTGTTGTTTCTTTCTTCCCAGTTTTCAGATCTTATTTTGTTTCTTAATTAAGAATATGCAGAATTGACATCGTGTTTATTATTTATTTATTTATTGGATTTATATGCTGTCTTTCTCCGAGCACTCGGAACGGCTTACACTATATAAAAAGAATACAATACAGTGGCCTAAATCCAATTAATTTAAAACTAAATTAATTTAAAACTAAATAAAACTAGCCACTCCGGGTCCCTAGAGATGGGCGGCATACAAGTCTAATAAATAAAAATAAAAATAATAATAATAATAATAAATAAACTGATCTAAAACCCCCAATTATATTAAAATCAATCACACCCACTCGGACGGTAACCATACATAACATGTAACATTGTTACAAGCGCAGTGGCCTGGCCCCGGAGGTAGATTTTCAAAAAACTTCATTACCCAACATTTATGTCCAGTTCTTGAATCCTGAATCAGATAATTGAACAATCATCTTTCCCGACATCCCCAAGATTTTTCCCAATTCAACTGGGAACTCAATTGGCAATCCAAGATTGTTATCCTGAAATTCACATTTGGACTTTTGGAAATCCTATACCAGTGATGGTGAACCTTTTTTCCCTTGGGTGCAAAAAGCATGTGTCCGTGCACTATTGTGTACGTGTGTGTGCATGCCCACACCCATAATTCAATGTTCCCCTGCTCCCTCTCTCTTCCCCCCCACATGCATGTGTGACCTTCCATGTTGCCGTGCATTACCTCCCCCCAGGCTCCCCTGTTTTCTGACTTCCAGTGGGCCTGGTAGGCTTTGTTGGAGGTTGAGGAGGGCGAAAATGGCCTCATTGTCCTCTGGAGGCCCTTCATAGGCTGAAAACACTCTCCCAGAGCCTGCACACAAGCCAAAAACCAACTGGCTGGCACACAAATAATTGAGTTTAGGCAACAGCTCAGATGCTAGCAGATATGGCTCCATGTGCCACCTATACATTTCAGATAAATGATTGCAGAGGGTTCTTTGCCAGCTGTGGCAACTGGAGAACTGGTTTCGGGGCATGGACAGCTGGCCATCACTGCTGGTTCAATAAATGGATGGAAATTTCCACCACTGGTGCCTGTGAACTAGTTTGAGCTGGCAGCAACCTACCACAGGTCCCTTTGTCTTTGGCTCTTTCTCAGTCTCCCCAAATTCATCTCCAGCCTGATATTTAGCCCTGGGTAAAGTGTTAAATCATTTATTCCTTTAGTGACTGTCTAGGTGCAACTGACCTCAGAGCCAGTGTTAAAGATTAGCAGTTTAGTTCATACTTAGCAGACATCTAGTAGACACCCCTACCTATTCTCTGCCTTCAGAGTCCCAGCTGATCAGGAAGAAATGAGGATTTTGTAGTATCTTTCCCCTGGAGTGGGGTGGGAATGGCGAATAGAAGTGAAAATTTAGGAATAGAATATATCAATTAGAGAATAGAAGGATAATATGAGAGTAGTTTAAGAAGATTAGAATAGAAGAATAGTAGATATGATATATGAGATATAGGAGAGACATTTGTGCAATCTGGCGGTCACTATTGGTGTGCAGTCACCTACCGTACCTGGTGAGATCACATTACCGTGCCTACCAGTGGTATAAAACTGGGAATTCTGCTCAAAATTCATTTCACATGCTCAGCTTGAGATTTATGTCAAAATATATTTTATTCTTTATACTGTTTCCATCTCTCCTTAAAACATGAAAGGAATCCACAATGGTCTGTCAATCAGCATCTGCACTAGATAATTGACAGTCAAGCTGAAACTAAATTAATCAAGTAAAAATGGCAAACGTGAGAAAATCTTTTACTCAAACTTCCTCAAACCCCCAAATAAGTTATCCAGACCTAATCCACATATAAAGGGGATAAGATCCAAGACGGGTGGATTGTAACTTACCTCGCTGACGGTTCAGTTCCTCCCATGCCACATGGCTATGCACATACTTTGCTTGCATGCACAGAGCAAAAAATCCAAAAAAAATCCCTCCCGCACCCCAAAAAATCCAAAAACAATATAGCCACTGCATGCACAATGCTGGAAACTATATGCTCAGAAGAAAAAAAATTCAAAATTCAAAAATAAAATATTTTATTTTTTAAAAAAAATATGGTACCCACTCATCCAGTTCTGTGACATCGTTGTGATGCCATCAGCGGGTCGCTACCAGTTCATGTGAACTGGTCTGATCCTGGAGGAACCCACCTCTGGTCTGAGAACACTAAAGAGTTTATTAAATTAGGTCTCTCAGCGGAACTGCAATGTCCACAAGGGTATATATACAGTGGTACCTCATCTTACGAACGCCTCTTCTAACGAACTTTTCGAGATACGAACCCGGTGTTTAAGATTTTTTTGCCTCTTCTTCCAAACTCTTTTCACTTTATGAACCCAAGCCGCTGCTGCTGGGATGAAGCGGTTTCTTTTTTCCCCCTTTTTTGAAGAAAGCAAAGGGAGGGGCGGCTTGGAGGGGGAAAGACTTTGCATTAACAAAAGTAGGAGAACAGCATGCTTGCAGAGGCACTGAAAGGGTGTCTTTTGAAGAAAGAAAAGGGAGGGGCACCCCCCCTTGCCTTTCTTCCTTCCCACTCACCCTTTAGCCTAGCCTTGCTTCTTCTACCTGCCCCCTTTAGCTGCTCCTCCCTGCCCTCTGTTCGCCTCCCTTCTAAAGTTTGGGATTTTCCTGAAGGATTTGCACACATTATTTGCTTTTACATTGATTCCTATGGGAAACATTGTTTCATCTTACGAACTTTTCACCTTACGAACCTTGTCCTGGAACCAATTAAGTTCGTAAGACAAGGTATCACTGTACTTACACACACATAAGCTGTTAAGTTCTGGGCGAAGAATGGAGGAGAGGCCATTCTAATAGCTTTTTATTCAATATTGGCTGTGAGGTAACTGAACTCCCTGGCTGACACAGCTGCTTTTATAGGGAACTGATCAGCCAAAAGAGTATTTTCCCACTCCTGTAGAGGACCAGGATGAGAACTTCAACTGACAACTGTACACTATATATAATACATAACACAAGTATACACACATCATTCAAGTGTCGCCCTATAATCAGCACACATGGAACTCTGCATCTCCAGCATGCACGCACGCATGTCCAAGCAAGATTTTGCTTTTGCACATGCGCAAAACCAAAATCTTACTCGGAGGCGTGCACACGCCAGAGACATGGAACTGGCATGCAGCTTAATTTTTGCTACCAATACGATGGTGTTTACCATACTAGTAGGAATCCACTACTGGCTGTATCCCATTTCTCCTCAGCTGCCCCTAAAGGCAAACTGTTTGCTTTTAGATATAAATATAGTGGTACCTCATCTTACAAATTTAATTGGTTCCGGAACGAGGTTTGTAAGGTGAAAGCTTTGTTAAACGAAACAATGTTTCCCATAGGAATCAATGGAAAAGCAATTAATGCGTGCAAGCCCAAAACTCACCCTTTTTGCCAGCCGAAGTGCCTGTTTTTGTGCTGCTGGGATTTCCCTGAGGCTCCCCTCCATGGGAAACTCCCCCTCTGGACTTCCGTGTTTTTGTGATGCTGCAATTTCGCTGAGGCTCCCCTCACTGGGAAACCCCACCTCCAGACTTCCGTTGCCAGCGAAGCGCCCATTTTTGTGCTGCTGGGATTCCCCTGCAGCATCATAAACATACAGAAGTCCGGAGGTGGTGTTTCCCATGGAGGGGAGCCTCAGGAATCCCAGCAGTGCACAAACGGGCGCTTCGCTGGCAACAGAAGTCCGGAGGCGGGGCATCCCAGTGGCGACGGCTTGTGTTTTTAAGGTGAAAATAGTTTGGAAGAAGAGACAAAAAAATCTTAAACCCCGGATTTGTATCTCGAAAAGTTTGTATGACGAGGGGTTTGTAAGACGAAGTATCACTGTACTTTTTCTTTCCTCACAGCTTTCTAGATCTCATTTTTATTTATTCTTGCGCAAACCCAGCTCGAGTGAGAAGTCCAAATTATTTTTTTGACAACACATATTTACTGTAATTGCTGTTAGTTTCTTATAGCAGGCCTGTAATTTTTACAAGCATATCGTTTTACATATTTCCAGTGCTATCTATAAAACAGGATAGGAAACACTGTGAAGACAGCCAGAGTTTGTTACATTGGCTAAGACCCTAGCTAGAAACCAGGAAAACAGGAATTCTAGTCCTGAAACCAGCTGGATAATTTGGGGTCAGTCTTGCCTCTCAGCCTTAGGAAGAAGGTAATGGCGTATCACTTCTGAAAATGCTGCCAAAAAATTTGCAAAGGCTAGTTCATGGAGTTGTCAGGAATCAAATATTAACAATAACCCACTGTCAAAAGTTGCTCAAAAGTCAATAAATGCTAAATATCTGTTCTACTTATTTCTGGAAACAGATGATTCTCATGACGACACTTATAATGATGCTTCTAATAGACTTATGCCTCAGTAACTGTTGTTCTTTTTTAAAATATGAATTATAATAACATGTTTTCCATGTCAGGGAGATCTTCTCTACATGCCAAATGTGTTGTAACGGAATGTAGTTGCTTAGACAATCTCCACCAGCATGGAGTGCCTCATCCATGACTCTATCCATACCAGCTGCATAGAATTTTCAGTAGTTTTACTGGTGCTTTTACTTCCTCTAATGTAGCTCAGCATCCAAAGCTGGTGCTTTGACGAGCAATGGGTCTTCTGGTGGCCGCCGCAGTTCTCCGTGGCTTTGTAAATTGCTGGAAAAATTCTCTTTAACTTTGAAACCATTCATTTGGAGATCATATAAATGTCCTATTAGCCTTGCATATGTTATTATTTGTTGATTTATTCTTCTACGTAGGCACCTGAAAGAGAGAAAGAGCATAGCATATTTTGTGGTTGTGTGCAGTCTTTTCTCATTCCCATACAAAAATAGAAACATAGAAGACTGACGGCAGAAAAAGACCTCATGGTCCATCTAGTCTGCCCTTATACTATTTCCTGTATTTTATCTTACAATGGATATATGTTTATCTCAGGCATGTTTAAATTCAGTTACTGTGGATTTACTCACCACGTCTGCTGGAGGTTTGTTCCAAGGATCTACTACTCTTTCAGTAAAATAATATTTTCTCATGTTGCTTTTGATCTTTCCCCCAACTAACTTCAGATTGTGTCCCCTTGTTCTTGTGTTCACTTTCCTATTAAAAACACTTCCCTCCTGAACCATATTTAACCCTTTAACATATTTAAATGTTTCGATCATGTTCCCCCCTTTTCCTTCTGCCCTCCAGACTATACAGATTGAGTTCATTAAGTCTTTCCTGATACGTTTTATGCTTAAGACTTTCCACCATTCTTGTAGCCCGTCTTTGGACCCGTTCAATTTTGTCAATATCTTTTTGTAGCTGAGGTCTCCAGAACTGAACACAGTATTCCAAATGTGGTCTCACCAGCGCTCTGCATAAGGGGATCACAATATCCCTTCACCGGAACGGTTCCGGTTCCGGTGAAGCAACAGGGAGGAGAGTTCCGTTGCTCCGCTGGACTACGGGGGGAACATCGAAATATGGAGGCTCTTTAACAAACACAGCAACTTATTTTTTATAACATCGGAGAGGGGAGAAGTGCCCGTGTTGGAGGATCCTGACTGGGAAAATGCTGGAGGCGCTGGAGAGGCGTTCGAGAGACAACTTGTTGATCCGCTGGGACCAGCTGTGACGCCGAAAATGGCGGCCGCCGTTACAACCTGAGCCGCCTGCCCCCCCCCCCTTAGCCGCTTGCCGCTTGCCGTCTAAACCATCCTCCTCCATCCTCCTCTGCAACTGCTTGACATCTGCTTGCCACTTAGCTGCCTGTCGTCGGTAGGAGAATTGTGAGAAGAACCGACAGGAGAAAAAGCGGCAGAGGCATTGAGGACGCCGAGAGTCAGCTGGGAGCGGCTGGGACTCAGGAAATGACGGCTGCGAGGAGAGAATTCGAGCCGTTCATTGCCTCCTGCCTGCCGCGCCGATCTGCAGCTGACCAGGATCGGATTAGACAGCCCTGCTAGCCCTGGCTTACCGGACAAGGCAGATCTCAGATGCCAGGACGCCAAATGGTGGGGGCGCCTGGTGTCGAAGGGGATGCTGCCTGGCAGTGGAATCTGAACTGCCAACTAATTACCATCTCTGTCGGGGCCATGTGGAGGCTGCTCAGAAGAGGTTTGAGAGCCGTACGGAGCAACGGAAGCTGTGGGGATTCAGAGATGTCGCCCAAAAGAACTAAGAACTCTTGGGGGGAGACTGGGGTGACCAGCGATTATTGGGACTGCTACAGGGAGAGAACTTGGAACAATCCCAAACAAGATAAGAGTCAGACCCTGGGGTGCCGGTTAATGGCAGTTGCCAACACTGAGAAGTCCACTCTTTTATTGCACTTTAAGATTAAGACATTGGCTTTAAGACACTTTAAGACACTTTGAGACCAAGACATCAGTTAGCCTGGAGTTTGGTTCCCTCTTGCTGCTGTTCTTTGCCTTCATTTCTATTTAATAATTAATTTATAGTTCCTAATTGAGGTTTATATTAATGTTTTTATACTTACTGTTTTTAATCAATTGATTTTAAGGGTAGTGTTTTTTTTTAATAATTTATTTTTTAAATTAAATTAATTATTAGGGTTTTAGAAATGGATTTTTATGGGAATGAATTTAATGGGGGTGGGTGGGAGGGGGATAGTAAATGGAATGGGTTTGGGGGGTGGGATTATAGTATGTATGAATTGAATGGTTATGTTTTAAATAATACCCTTGGCACACCTGACGCTGGAGAGGCAGGAGGGGAGGGGGCACCTATCTCTGGGGTGGCGGAGGGTCAAAATATCCCGGTCTTGCTGGGGAGAGGCAGATATGGTGGGAGCCTTGGAGCTAGCCGTTCCAGGGGAAGGAGAGATCGCTGCTTAGTAGCGATCCCTCCTTCCGGCTCCTTGAGCTCAACCCAAGATACTGGTGACGAGTGTAATCCTGGCCCTGGGCTCAAGCTGCTGCTGCTCAATGCCAGGTCGGTGGTAAATAAAGCTCTCCTCATCCGGGATTTGATCCTGGATGAGGAGGCCGACCTGGCTTGTGTGACCGAAACCTGGCTGGGCCCAGAGGGAGGAGTTCCTCTCTCGGAAATCTGTCCAGCTGGGTTTCGGGTGTGGCATCAACCTCGACCCCAGGGAAGGGGGGGAGGAGTGGCTATTATAGCCAGGGAGAGTCTTTGCCTGCGTAGGCTCATTGCTCCAGAGGTTGCGGGTTGCGAGTCCCTTCTGGTGAAGTTGGACTTAGGGGTTCAGGTGGGCTTGTTACTCACGTACCTGCCTCCCAGCTGCGTGTCAACAGCCCTGCCTGTGCTGCTCGAGGAGGTGGCCGGGTTGGCGGTGGAGTTCCCCGGACTTATTGTCCTGGGGGACTTCAATCTGCCGTCACTCGGCGGTTCCTCTGGACTGGCACAGGAGTTCATGGCCACCATGACAGCCATGGACCTGACTCAAGTAGTTCAGGGTCCAACCCACGAGGGTGGGCACGCACCCGATATGATATTCCTCTCTGAGCAATTGAGTAATGGTCTGAGACTAAGGGGCTTAGAAGTGTTGCCTTTGTCATGGTCAGACCATTTCCTACTGCGGCTTAACTTCCTGGCTCCAATCCTTCCCCGCAGGGAGGCGGAACCAATTAAGTTGTTCCGCCCCAGACGCCTGATGGATCCAGAAGGTTTCCAGAGGGCGCTTGGGGTCATTCCAGATACACTCGTTCACAGTTCGGCAGAGACCCTTGCTGAGGCCTGGAACAAGGCTGCAGTAGGGGCTCTTGACCGGATTGCGCCGTTGCGACCTCTCCGCGGCACTAGACCCCGTAGAGCCCCATGGTACAACGAGGAGCTCCGGGAGTTGAAGCGCCAGAAGAGACGTCTGGAGAAGCGATGGAGGAAGAGTAAGTCTGAATCCGATCGAACACTTGTAAGAGCTCATATTAAGACTTACAAAGTGGCGCTCAAGGCGGCAAGATGCGCGTACCATGCCGCCTTGATTGCATCAGCGGAATCCCGCCCAGCCGCTCTGTTCAGGGTGACCCGCTCCCTTCTTAATCAGGGGGGAGTTGGGGAGCCCTTGCAGAGCAGTGCTGAGGACTTTAACACGTTTTTCGCTGATAAAATCGCTCGGATCCGGGCGGACCTCGACTCCAATTGTAAAACAGAGTCGACTGACAACGAGTCAGTTGAGGCGACTGGGGCTAAACGTCTTTGTCCACCTGTCTGGGCGGAGTTTGACTTGGTGTCACCTGATGAAGTGGACAAGGCCATTGGAGCTGTGAGTTCCGCCACCTGTTTACTGGATCCGTGTCCCTCTTGGCTGGTTTCGGCCAGTCGGGAGGTGACACGGAGCTGGGTCCAGGAGATTGTCAACGCCTCCTTGGGGAGGGGGTCCTTCCCGGCCCTTTATAAGGAGGCACTTGTGCGCCCCCTCCTCAAGAAGCCTTCCCTGGACCCAGCCGTGCTTAATAACTACCGTCCAGTCTCCAACCTTCCCTTTATGGGGAAGGTTGTCGAGAAGGTGGTGGCACTTCAACTCCAGCGGTCCTTGGAAGAAGCCGATTATCTAGGTCCTCGGCAGTCTGGATTCAGGCCCGGCTACAGCACGGAAACTGCTTTGGTCGCGTTGATGGATGATCTCTGGCGGGCCCGGGACAGGGGCTTGTCCTCTGTCCTGGTGCTCCTTGACCTCTCAGCGGCTTTCGATACCATCGACCATGGTATCCTTCTGCGCCGGCTGGAGGGGTTGGGAGTGGGAGGCACTGTTCTCCAGTGGTTCTCCTCCTACCTCTCTGGTCGGTCGCAGTCGGTGTTAGTGGGGGGTCAGAGGTCGACCTCGAGGTCTCTCCCTTGTGGGGTGCCTCAGGGGTCGGTCCTCTCCCCCCTGCTATTTAATATCTACATGAAACCGCTGGGCGAGATCATCCAAGGACATGGGGTGAGGTATCATCAATATGCCGATGATACCCAGCTGTACATCTCCACCCCATGCCCAGTCAACGAAGCAGTGGAAGTGATGTGCCGGTGCCTGGAGGCTGTTGGGGCCTGGATGGGTGTCAACAAACTCAAACTCAATCCAGACAAGACGGAGTGGCTGTGGGTCTTGCCTCCCAAGGACAACTCGATCTGTCCATCCATTACCCTGGGGGGGGAATTATTGACCCCTTCAGAGAGGGTCCGCAACTTGGGCGTCCTCCTCGATCCACAGCTCACACTAGAGAAACATCTTTCAGCTGTGGCGAGGGGGGCGTTTGCCCAGGTTCGCCTGGTGCGCCAGTTGCGGCCCTACTTGGACCGGGAGTCATTGCTCACAGTCACTCATGCCCTAATCACCTCGAGGTTCGACTACTGTAACGCTCTCTACATGGGGCTACCTTTGAAAAGTGTTCGGAAACTTCAGATCGTGCAGAATGCAGCTGCGAGAGCAATTATGGGCTTCTCTAAGTATGCCCATATCACTCCAACACTCCGCAGCCTGCATTGGTTGCCGATCAGTTTCCGGTCACAATTCAAAGTGTTGGTTATGACCTATAAAGCCCTCCATGGCACTGGACCAGAATACCTTCGGGACCGCCTTCTGCCGCACGAATCCCAGCGACCGGTTCGGTCCCACAGAGTTGGCCTTCTCCGGGTCCCGTCGACTAAACAATGTCGTCTGGCGGGACCCAGGGGAAGAGCCTTCTCTGTGGCGGCTCCAACCCTCTGGAACCAACTCCCCCCTGAGATTAGGATTGCCCCCACCCTCCTTGCCTTTCGCAAACTTCTTAAAACCCACCTCTGCCGTCAGGCATGGGGGAACTGAAACATCTCCCCCTTGCCCATGTTGTTTTGGTATTAGATTGATTGTATGTGTGTTTTGTTTATTTGTTTTAATACTTGGGGTTGTTTTTGTGAATTTTTAGCTTAAAACTGAAATTGGATTGGTGGGTATTGGATTGTCATTATATATTGTTTTTTGTCTTGCTGTGAGCCGCCCCGAGTTTTCGGAGAGGGGCGGCATATAAATCCAATAAATCTAAATCTAAATCTAAATCTTCCTGCTTGTTATACCTCTAGCTATGCAGCCAAACATCCTACTTGCTTTTCCTACTGCCCGACTATAGTGCTCACCCATTTTGAGACTGTCAGAAATCACTACCCCTAAACCCTTCTCTTCTGAAGTTTTTGCTAACACATAGGGCCATAGTGTATGCCTAATGCTCTGCCTTTAACTCAGAGGTGGGTTTCAGCAGGTTCTGACCAGTTCTGGAGAACCAGTATTGAAAATTTTGAGTAGTTTGGGGAACCAGTGTATACCATCTCTGACTGGCCCCACCCCTACCTATTCTCTGCCTTCAGAGTCCCAGCTGATCAGGAAGAAATGAGGATTTTGTAGTATCTTTCCCCTGGAGTGGGGTGGGAATGGCGATTTTACAGTATCCTTCCCCCACCACGCCCACCAAGCCACACCCATAGAATCAGTAGCAAAAAAATTGAATCCCACCACTGCTTTAACTGATAGTAAGTATCATGGTTGAACTGCATTATATTTTGCATTTTCTATATAAGCTTGGTGTCAGCCTCACTATGTTGCATCTTTCCACTAGGCTTCAGCTGTCATAAGTAACGGGGGTAGGGGGTAGGGTTTGGGGGGATTAGGGAGGGGAAGTGTCTGGAGGGGCCCTGGTAAGTTTTGTTTCTCTGGCAGAGGCCTGAATGAGTTTCGTTTCTCCTTGAGAAGAGGTGAGAAGAAAGTCTGTTAGTAAAAGACCTTGGAATACTAATATCGAATGACCTAAGTGCTAAAGCCCACTGCAACAATATCGCCAAAAAAGCCTCTAGAGTTGTTAACCTGATCCTACGCAGCTTCTGCTCAAGCAATCTCACTCTACTCACAAGAACCCACAAAACTTTTGCCAGACCCATCTTAGACTACTGCTCATCTGTCTGGAACCCATACCACATCTCAGACATCAACACCCTTGAAAATGTCCAAATATATTTCACCAGAAGAGCCCTTCACTCCTCTACTCGAAACAGAATATCCTACGAAAATAGACTTACAATCCTGGGCCTAGAAAGCCTAGAACTACGGCGCCTAAAACATGATTTGAGTATTGCCCACAAGATCATATGCTGCAATGTCCTGCCAGTCAATGACTACTTCAGCTTCAACCGCAACAACACAAGAGCACGCAACAAATTCAAACTTAATACGAACTGCGCCAAACTTGACTGTAAAAAATATGATTTCAACGATCGAGTTATCGAAGCGTGGATCTCATTACTGGACTCAATTGTGTCAACCCCTAACCTCCAACACTTCTCCCTTAGACTCTCCACGATCGACCTCTCCAGATTCCTAAGAGGCCAGTAAGACTGGTGTGCCTTTCGTCCCCTGTCCAATTGTCTTTCCTTTCTTTCACCTATCTTATATATTCTCTTCCTTTCATATACCCTGTCCTCTAAGCCCACTTTCACCCTTTTTATATTGTCACATGTCTATTTTTCTTCCTTTTATTTGTGTATTGGACAAATGAATTAAATAAATAAATAAATAAATAGCTGCATTCCATAAGCATGACGGTGAAGATGCTTCTACCTGACACAGATGGACAATGGGGATTGGTTGTTTTCCAAAGGGGGCCACATGGGATATATGATATGGGCAACTATCCTCAGACTTTGCTTTGCTTTTGATGCATTCACTTTTAAAATGGACTCTGAGTTTTACTTTTCTTAAATACTGAGTGGAGCCATCCTGACACTTGGCTTATTTGGGTTGATTTACTAAACTTAAACACTCATCTGAGATCCATATTTCTGCTTGGTGTTGTGAGATCAGGCACATGTTTTTGGCATGTTTGTAGATTACTTCTGAAACTTCCATGTCATCAGACTGTCTAATGCTGTTTGGAATTTATGTTTATATTTCAACTGAGCCAGTTCTGATCAATTTCTTTTCATTAATTGAACCATCTGTTGTTTTATGCTTTGAAGTACAAGCTGAATTTTTGCACAAACTAAGAGATGATCATAGCCACAATCAGCATCTTGTATCACACATCTTTGATGGGTGCTTGAAAGCAGGTGTTGACTCGATGGTAGCTCAGAATTGAAATCTCCCATCCATTGGAGCTGATGTTTTGAGAGTAGCAGAAGAAGCTGTTCCACACTAAAAAAAATATTAGCTGCTACACATTGTAGTTGCTACAAATTTCATTTGCTTCATCTATTTTCCAAGGATCCCCCCCCCCCACCCAACCAAGTCCATTTTATCTGCACCCACGTAAGCATTAAGTCACCAGCTATTATGGCTACATTCTCCTGGGCATGCAGTTAAAATCATTTTGAAGATAGGCATAAAAATCACTGTTGACATCATCTGGGCTAATTTTGGTTAGTTCATAAATACAGTGACCTTTACATTTAGTTGTCCTTTAGATTTAATTATTTATTTTGGGGGGTTGGCTCTTGAATTTTTCATTGTAAAACAAAGTTATAAAAACATAAAAGGGGTTTTTATCCTTATGAACCCCTTTCAGATTTACCCTTTTTTCAAAATTGCCCTTTCCTCCGCCTCAAGAAAATGTGTCAACTGTATGCATAAATGGAAAATAAATATGATAGGTTAGCTAGAGAGATAAAGATCCTAATATGACAATATTTATTAGTTTTATTTATTAAATCTGTTTGCCACCCATCTTGCAACAAGGCGACCCTGGGCGGCTTACAACAATAAATGAAATTATATGATTGATATAATGTACAATTTAACATGGTTTCTATGCTATCTAGGGTGAGGCTGACTTATTTATTTATTTGTTTGTTTGTTTGTTTATTTATTTATTTATTTATTAGATTTGTATGCCGCCCCTCTCCGAAGACTCGGGGCGGCTAACAACAATATAAAAAGACAATGTAAACAAATCTAATATTAAAAATAATCTAAAAAACCCCAATTTAAATAACCACTCATACATACAAGCATACCATGTATAAATTCTATAAGCCTAGGGGGAAGGGAAATTTCAATTCCCCCATGCCTGATGACAGAGGTGGGTTTTAAGGAGCTTGCGAAAGGCAAGGAGGGTGGGGGCAACTCTGATATCTGGGGGGAGCTGGTTCCAGATGGTCGGGGCCACCACAGAGAAGGCTCTTCTCCTGGGTCCCGCCAAATGACATTGCTTAGTCGACGGGACCCGGAGAAGACCAACTCTGTGGGACCTAACCGGTCGCTGGGATTCGTGCAGCAGAAGGCAGTCCCGGAGATATTCTGGTCCGATGCCATGAAGACTTACGTTAGACTTATTCTCTATGGAGGGTTTTTTAAAAAAATCACTGGAATGTACTTTGCTCCCTAATTCATTTAATCTCAATCCATATATCATCACTATTAATGTCATGATGCCATTGCCATTTTGGGGCAACAATTTCCTTTTGATCGACATGTCAAGCAGTGGTTAGAGTGAAGCACTGCAGGCTACTTCAGCTGACTGCTAGCTGTAGTTCAGCAGTTCAAATCTCACCACCGGCTCAAGATTGACTCAGCCTTCTATCCTTCCAAGGTGGGTAAAATGAGAACCCAGATTGTTGGGGGCAATATGCTGATTCTGTAAACCACTTCGAGAGGGCTGAAGAAGCACTATGAAGCGGTATATAAGTCTAAATGCTATTGCTATTGCTATGTTTTCTTGTAAATACACTCCAAGGGGCCATTTGGATATCCAATTTTGGTATGGTCAATTTTTATTTTTGTGATCAATTCTTTGATTAGTAAATTGAGTAAATTCTTTTATTAGCATCAGTAAACTTTTCCCCAGCATTTTGTGCACCATGATTATTTGCCAAAACTGGTATACTGGTTACCCCTTATGTAGTAGCCTGTCATATTCAATTTATCCCCTTGGCAGCAAATCAACTATCCTCTTTTATCTGGACTTGGGACCAAATTCACTTTTCTTACAAATGGAGTTAGTAAGTTGCTTTAAACCTTACTATCTGATCATTATTCCCCACCACCACCACCACTGGAAAGACAGATAAAACTAAAGTAATAACATAGAAGTAAGCACAATCAATGTGCTCCGGAGAGGGGCGGCATACAAATCTAAATAATAATAATAATAATAATAATAATAATAATAATAATAATAATAATAATATAATAATAATAATAATAATAATAATAATAATAATAATCAATGCATCTGAAATTAGGGGGGGAAATCTTGGTACAGTATCAGCATTATCTAAAGAGAGAAAAGAAAATATAAAAGTCCCCAATTCTTGTGCACGAGAGTCATTGGAGATTTTTTTTATATTTGAGCTACAACCTTCCTTAAGAATTGTTTCCCACACTGAGCAGAAAATGTGGAACAAAGGGAGAGAAGTGAAAGCAAACCCAAGGCCATCTTTCAGCTTAGTATTATCAGTAAATATGGATATTAACTTTTTAAAATAATTTAAATATTTGGACACTGAATCGTGCTTACATACTATAACTGTGGTAGCAACTGAGAATTAAATCAAAAAATGAAGAAGAAGAAAAAGCCTACTGGTGAAGAAATCAAAAGAGAATCTGGGAAAAATAAGTCATTTTAGGATGGTTTTTATGACCAGAATTTGTAGCATTTGTAAGAGGGGCTTTGCTTGCCAAGTCACTGATTTGCAGACACCACTGATCAGGATAATGTCTATGTTAAAAAGATGGTGTTGGAGATCCATCTTGATATTCTCCCCATCTCTGCCTGTCTCTCTTTGCATATATGTTTGTGCATGTATGAGCTGGAGAAGTTTCTTGGATGAGAAGCAAAACATCTTCAAAGAAAAAGAAAAGTCCAGTTGCCTCTTGAAAAAACACCATTGGGGCATGTTTGTGCTTCTATATTTGTAAGAGGGGCTTTGCTTGCCAAGTCACTGATTTGCAGACACCACTTCCTTTGAAAAGTGTTCGGAAACTTCAGATTGTGCAGAATGTGGCCGCGAGAGCCATTGTGGGGCTTCCAAGATAAATACATACAGACAGAAATGACTGATATTAAGACATGAAATTAACTCTTTCATTATGTACTTTTTTCCAGTTTTAATTCGATCAAAGATTAAAAAATACTAGATGGCCAAAATTATAAACCACCATTACTTAAAAATGGAAAATTTGAAGTGAAGGTTTTCAATTTCTTCCTTCCATCTTTGCTGGAGGATCAAAAACTGCTTTCTTGTAATAAAGAATTGAGAGATCAGGAGGTATAATTTTTTGGAAAATATTCCTGAATACTTAAGTGTAAAGATCTAAAAGAGGCTGATAAGCACGATAAGCATTTACCTTACAGCTCTACTTGTTGTTAGTATGCGTGATAAATCAAAGGTCTTCTTAATACATAGGCCTGAAAGTGCAATTATCCGAACATGCTTGCAATTTATTTTCAGAAGTCTGTGCTAAACACATGACAAACTCTTCCAAGACTTTGCATTGATGTGAGGCAGGGAAGGAGCACTGTGCTTGCAGGCCCATATCATCCAATCCTCTTTAATAGATGAATGCCAGCACAGTGCTTAAGGTTACAAATATTCTGAGATTAAAGTGACATAAAAATTGACACTTGCAGTTTAGATATCAGTTAAGGGTGGCAGTCCTTTTAAAATCTATTTAGAAACATCATGGAACAAATAATGTATATTATACCAAATTTAGACTTTGATAACAATGGTGGAAAAATCGAGGCTCCTCTAGGGAAATTCAGTACTTATGGGTCTCAAGTTTCCTTAATATGCAACACATCCATAGCAGTACCTAGAGCCGAGATCCTCTGATGGTGATTAGAGAGAATTATGCCACTGCTGTCCTCTTGTCTGCTAAGTAATAAAATATAGATAATACAAGAAGAGCACATCATAGAACAGAATAGAATTCTTTATTGGCCAAGTGTGATTGGACACACAAGGAATTTGTCTTTGGTGCATATGCTCTCAGTGTATATAAAATAAAAGATATATTTGTCAAGAATCATGAGGTACAACACTTAAGGATTTTTAAAGGATACAAATAAGCAATCAGAAACAATATAAATTTAGTTAGTTAGTTAGTTAGTTAGTTGGTTGGTTGGTTGGTTGGTTGGTTGGTTGGTTGGTTAGTTAGTTAGTCCAATACAAATTGAAAGTTAAAGAGAATAAAAACATGTAGTTGTAAATATCAGGGAAGGGATAGAAGAAGAGATATGAGAATAGAATGAAGAGTAGAGGAAAGGATATGTGAATGGGAGAAAAGATATATAAAATATAGGAGAGACAATTGGACAGGGGACGGAAGGCACCCTAGTGCACTTACGCTCACCCCTTACTGAACTCTAAGGAATCTGGAGAGGTCAACTGTGGAAAATCTAAGGGAAAAATGTTGGGGGTTGACACCACGGAGTCTGGTAATGAGTTCCATGCTTCAACAACTCGATTGCTAAAGTCATATTCTTTACAGTCAAGTTTGGAACGGTTGATATTAAGTTTGAACCTGTTGCACGCTCTTGTGTTATTGTGGTTGAAGCTGAAGTAGTCATTGACAGGCAGGATGTTGCAGCATATGATATTGTGGGCAATACTTAGTTCATGTTTAAGGCGTCGTAGTTGTAAGCTTTCTAGACCCAGGATTGTAAGTCTAGTTTCGTAGGGTATTCTGTTTCGAGTGGTGGAGTGAAGGGCTCTTCTGGTGAATTGTAAGGATAGAAGCAACAAGTTACAGTCATACTGTCATAAGTAGGAGGAGATGGGTGAAAGGGACAATGAGAAGACTAATAGTAATAGTAATGCAGCCTTAATGAATAGTTTGACATTGTTGAATGAATTATTTGTTTAGCAGAGTGATGGTGTTCAGGAAAAAACTGTTCTTGTGTCAAGTTGTCTTGGTGTGCAGTGCTCTATAGCAGTGATGGCAAACATTTTTGGTTCGCATGCCAAAGGGGGAGGTGCAGGGGGTTTGCATGCATGGCTTCAGAACCTTTCTAAGAGCCTGGAGAGGGTGAAAATGGCCTTCCTTACCCCCACCCACCCACATGGACACTCTCCAGAGGCAGAAAGTGGCCCATTTGCCAAGTTCTGATTGAACTAAAAGGCCAATTTTTTTGCTCACCCCATTCTCCAGAGCCTTTCTAGAATCCTGGGGAGGGTGAAAACGGCCTTCCCCATCCCCGGAGGCCGAAAACATTCAATTTGTTGACTTCCGGTTGAACTGGAAGTTCCTTTTTCTTTTTCCTTTGCTCTCCCCAAACTCCAGTGCCTTTTTAGGAGCCTGGGGAGGGTCAAACTGGCCTCCCATAAATGGCCTATTTCATGTTGGGAGAGGAAAAAATGGGCCTTCCCCACACCCTCCAGAGGCTGAAAACAGGCTCTTTCCCAACTCCCAGTGGGCTCAGACAACCTGAAAATTAGCTGGCACTGGACCTGAGCTCACATATCTGATAAAAGGACATGAAGAATATAACACTTTTCAATTGGGCTTTGGTGCATATTAATGAAGTTACTATGAAGTTATACATCCCAACAAGACAGACACAGACTTCAGAGCAGTGATGGGCTCCTACAGGAACGATCAAGAATGCAGTTCCGGTAGCAAAATTTGGAACTCCACCCCAAAGCACCCAATTTCCACTGAAAGATGTTGAAAGAAAATGTATAAGCCACACCCACAGTGTGGTAGTAAAAATTTTGGTAGCCCATCACTGCTTCAGAGGACAATCAGAACTGCAGAAAAAATAATAACTGCCAACCTGCTTTCCACTGTATACTGCATGAGTCAAAAAGAGAGCTGTGAAAATATTTACTGACCCCTCGTATCCTGGACATAAATTGTTTCAACTCCTACCCTCAAAACAATGGTATAGAGAGGTGATGGTGAACCTATGGCAACCGACATCTCACCAAGCATGTCTGCCTTCCACCTGCCAATGCCGTTCAACCCAGCTATAGAAATATGGGAGTCATATATGAGGAGGTTTGAATTATTATTATTATTATTATTATTATTATTATTATTATTATTAATTGGATTTGTATGCCGCCCCTCTCTGCAGACTCGGGGTGGCTAACAACAGCAGTAAAACAGTATAACAAAATCCAATACTAAAAAATAGTTAAAAACCCATTATATAAAAACCAGTCATACACACAAACATACCATGCATAAAATGAATGCTTCCTAGAAGCCAATGATCTGTTGGGTCTGGCAGATAACCCAAAAAGAGCACTTTTATTAAGTCACTGTGGGCATGATATGTTCCACACAGCAGAGTCCCTGTCAGACCCAACCGTTTTTCAAGATTTTGAAGACCCATTATACCTCCTTTGAAGGTCATCCAGCTCTATGAATTTCTGGCAGCGGATACAACAGGAGGGTGAGATGATAAACCAATATATCACTGCCCTCCATAAAGCCACAGGGCACACTGTAAATTCAGAGACCTAAATGACGGTTTGCTCAATCAACTCATTTGCAATGTGCAAGACATCCACCTACACCACCGGCTACTTGCAAGAACAAATTTGACCCTAGCTGTTTCTCTAGACGAAGCCAGGGCATCAAAGTCATCAACTAAAGCTGCTGAATCGCTTCACAAACTCACTGTCACCAGAGCTGAAGCCAAACCACTGGACTTGATGCACAAAGAACCTACGAGGACTTGGCTAGCAGTGATGACAAAATCTGCACAAATCGCAGGAGAAGAAAGAGTAAGAAAAAGGAAGAAAGGAGGAGGAGGAAAGAAGAGAAGAGAGGAGAAGAGAGTGAGTAGAGAGGGAAGAACAGAAAGTAGGGAAGAGGAAAAGGAGAAGGGGGAAATAGGTTTAGAACAATGAAGGACTGCTGTCTTCAGCGCTACTGCACCCTTCGAGGCTGTTGTGGGCGCAGGTGCCTCTAGCGAGTCTGTGTGCACCCGTCAGCACAAGATTTGGTTTCTGCGCATGCCCAGCAAGAAAAGTCTCATGTGAGGACATGCACATGAGTGAGATTTTTGTTGATATCTTTACTTCTGCGCATGTGCAGAAGCAAAAAATAATTGAAAATCACCAAAACATCTCTCGCGAGAGTGTCTTCAAATGAGAGATCACTTTCTGTGCATGTGCAGAAGCCAAATCTCACAGGGGGGCACGCATTTCCAAAATGCGTGCACATTCTGAAAATCGCTACCCGAGCATAGCACCTGACCATTCTGTTAGCAGGCCATGTCTGGCTTCGAAAGAAAAAGATGAAGGGAAGGGAAGAAGAAAGAAGAATGGGCTGTGTGAGATGTAAAGGGAGGATGGTAAAAAAAGCAACCTTGGACTAACAAAGCAATAAGACAACGAGAATATATGTATAAAGATTTTGTAAAAGAATGAAATGAGAGGATAAATATCTAAAAACATCTCTGTGAGAATAAAAATAAAAACTTTTTTTTAAAAAGGCTAAGCTAGGGATTGGCAGGCCAATGTGGACCAATTCCTATTGTCCCAACATATTACCATTTGTACAACAACAAGCTGCAGCCTGGCCAAACTACTGATGGGTTGCAGGCTTTGCTCAGTTTTAGACTTCCTGCACCCCAGTTACATGCCAAAAACAATAGCAAACCAAGCCAAACCTCTAGTATTCACACAAAATTATGCCAACGGGCTCTTACAACTACCTGGGGAGGTGGGAAAAAAGCCTAGGTCTAGTGTCCTATTCAATCCGGATGAACAATTGACAACAATGGAAATGGCGCATCGACCAACTTAGAAAGCATATTACAAAATCCTCAACTCCATGTAACCCAGCCAACTGAAACCTGATAGAGCCAGAAGACTTATTTGAGGCACCAGGAGTCCAATGGCGATTGCATGATGAACTGGTTCTAATATCCAAAGAGGCCACGTCCCAAAAGTTCCAGGAGTGTCCAAGATCAGACCTTGGAGCAGCAGCAAACTTAGCTGCTCAGACGGCTGCCTCACCAACCATTGAGTTGCGCAGGTCAGGGAGGGTTCCCAAATATCCCACCTACCTGCATGACTACGTATGCGGACAGATTGCTCCATCAAGAAGGGGAGGGGTGTAATGTATCAACTGTATACAGGGTTTCACCAAGGTCCAGCATTTGATTGGGAGAATGTTCAACGCTGTTGGTTGATGCATCTGACAGCTCCGTATAAAAGGGCTAGCTGTCAGACTGCAAGTTGCTGGTTGTACAGAGAAGTTGCCTAAGTAAGAAGTTCCTTTGAAGTCTGCCTCCTGCAGCTTTTCCCACAAGTCAACATGAGGAGAGGAGAGGAGGGGGCACTGATCTCTGGGGGGGCAGGGGGTCGGAATATCCCTGTGTTGCTGGGGAGAGGCAGATATGGCGGGGGCCACAGAGTTAGCCGTTCCAGGGGAACGAGGGATCGTTGCTTAATAACGGTCCCTTGTTCTGGCTCTGTGAGCCCAATCTTGGGTACTGGTGGTGAGTGTAACTCTGGCCCTGGGCTCAGGTTGCTGCTGCTGAATGCCAGGTCGGTAGTAAATAAAGCTCTCCTCATCCGGGATTTGATCCTGGATGAGGAGGCCGACCTGGCATGTATTACTGAAACCTGGCTGGGCCCGGAGGGAGGTGTTCCCCTCTCTGAAATCTGCCCAGCCGGGTTTCAGATATGGCATCAACCTCGACCCCAGGGAAGGGGGGGAGGAGTGGCTATTGTAGCCAGGGAGAGCCTTTGCCTGCGTAGACTCATTGCTCCGGAAATTGCGGGTTGTGAGTCTCTCTTGATGAAGTTGGACTTAGGGGTTCAGGTGGGCTTATTTCTCACGTACCTGCCTCCCAGCTGCGTGTCAAAAGCCCTGCCTGTGCTACTCGAGGAGGTAGCCGGGTTGGCGGTGGAGTTCCCCGGACTCATTGTCCTGGGGGACTTCAACCTGCCGTCACTCGGCGAAACCTCTGGGTTGGCACAGGAGTTCATGGCCACCATGACAGCCGTGGACCTGACTCAAGTAGTACAGGGTCCGACTCACGAGGGAGGGCACGCACCTGACATGGTATTCCTTTCCGAGCAATTGAGTAATGGTCTGAGACTAAGGGGCTTAGAAGTATTGTCTTTGTCATGGTCAGACCATTTTCTACTACGGCTTGACTTCCTGGCTCCAATCCTCCCCCGCAGGGAGGCGGAACCAATGAAGATGTTCTGCCCCAGATGCCTGATGGACCCAGAGGGCTTTCAGACAGCGCTTGGGGTTATTCCAGAGGCACTCGTCCACAGTTCGGCGGAGTCTCTCGCGGAGGCCTGGAACAGGGCTGCGGGGGGGCTCTTGACCGGATTGCGCGTTTGCGACCTCTCCGTGGCGTTAGACCCCGTAGAGCCCCATGGTTCAACGAGGAGCTCCAGGAGTTGAAACGCCAAAAGAGACGTCTAGAGAAGCGATGGAGGAAGAGTAGGTCTGAATCTGATCGAACACTTGTAAGAGCTTTTATTAAGACTTACAAAGTGGCGCTCAAGGCGGCAAGATGCGCGTACCATGCCGCCTTGATTGCATCAGCGGAATCCCGCCCGGCTGCTCTGTTTAGGGTGACCCGCTCCCTTCTTAACCAGGGGGGAGTTGGGGAGCCCTTGCAGAGTAGTGCCGAGGATTTTAACGCATTTTTCGCTGATAAAGTCGCTCAGATCCGGGCCGACCTCGACTCCAATTGTAAAACAGAGTCGACTGACAACGAGTCAGTCGAGGTGACTGGGACACGTACTTGTCCACCTGTCTGGGAAGAGTTTGATCTGGTGACACCTGATGAAGTGGACAAGGCCATTGGAGCTGTGAGTTCCGCCACCTGTTTACTGGATCCGTGTCCCTCCTGGTTGGTTTCGGCCAGCAGGGAGGTGACACGGAGCTGGGCCCAGGAGATTACCAACGCTTCCTTGGGGAGGGGAGTTTTTCCATCACTCTATAAAGAAGCGCTCGTGCGCCCCCTCCTCAAGAAGCCCTCCCTGGACCCAGCCGTGCTTAACAACTATCGTCCAGTCTCCAACCTTCCCTTTATGGGGAAGGTTGTCGAGAAGGTGGTGGCACTCCAGCTCCAGCGGTCCTTGGAAGAAGCCGATTATCTAGGTCCCCAGCAGTCGGGTTTCAGGCCCGGTTACAGCACGGAAACCGCTTTGGTCGCATTGATGGATGATCTCTGGCGGGCCCGGGACAGGGGTTTATCCTCTGTCCTGGTGCTCCTTGACCTCTCAGCGGCTTTCGATACCATCGACCATGGTATCCTTCTGCACCGGCTGGAGGGGTTGGGGGTGGGAGGCACTGTTCTTCAGTGGTTCTCCTCCTACCTCTCTGGCCGGTCGCAGTCGGTGTTAGTGGGGGGTCAGAGGTTTCTCCCTTTTGGGGTGCCTCAGGGGTCAGTCCTCTCCCCCCTGCTATTCAACATCTACATGAAACCGCTGGGCGAGATCATCCACGGACATGGGGTGAGGTATCATCAATATGCGGATGATACCCAGCTTTACATCTCCACCCCATGCCCAGTCAAAGAAGCGGTGGAAGTGATGTGCCGGTGCCTGGAGGCTGTTGGGGCCTGGATGGGTGTCAACAGACTCAAGCTCAACCCGGATAAGACGGAGTGGCTGTGGGTTTTGCCTCCCAAGGACAATCCCATCTGTCCATCCATCACCCTGGGGGGGAATTATTGACCCCCTCAGAGAGGGTCCGCAACTTGGGCGTCCTCCTCGATCCACAGCTCACATTAGAAAAACATCTCTCAGCTGTGGCGAGGGGGGCGTTTGCCCAGGTTCGCATGGTGCACCAGTTGCGGCCCTATCTGGACCGGGACTCATTACTCACAGTCACTCATGCCCTTATCACCTCGAGGTTCGATGACTGTAATGCTCTCTACATGGGGCTACCTTTGAAAAGTGTTCGGAAACTTCAGATCGTGCAGAATGCAGCTGCGAGAGCAGTCATGGGCTTACCTAGGTATGCCCATGTTTCACCATCACTCCGCAGTCTGCATTGGCTGCCGATCAGTTTCCAGTCACAATTCAAAGTGTTGGTTATGACCTTTAAAGCCCTCCATGGCATTGTACCAGAATATCTCCGAGACCGCCTCCTGCCGCACGAATCCCAGCGACCGATTAGGTCCCACAGAGTGGGCCTTCTCCAGGTCCCGTCAACTAAACAATGTCGGTTGGCGGGCCCCAGGGGAAGAGCCTTCTCTGTGGCGGCACCGGCCCTCTGGAACCAACTCCCCCCGGAGATTAGAACTGCCCCTACTCTTCCTGCCTTCCGTAAACTCCTTAAAACCCACCTTTGCCGTCAGGCATGGGGGAATTGAAACATCTCCCCCTGGGCATGTTTAATTTATATATGGTATGCTTGTGTGTATGTCTGTTAGTATATGGGGTCTTTTTTAAATCTTTAAATATTTTAAATTTGTCAGATTATTTATGATTTGTTTCCACGTGTTGTGAGCCGCCCCGAGTCTTCGGAGAGGGGCGGCATACAAATCTAAGTAATAAATAAATAATAATAAATGATCATTACATAGCGAGGAAGAAAAACCTGAACTGGGGGGAAAAACCACTACAATGACAAAGAACCACTTATTTCAATTTTATTATTACAGTCTTAGACCAGAAACAACATAAAAGCACTCCATATACATACTTAAGACTTCTAGTTTAAAATAATAAATTACAACTAAATCTATAATAAAATCTAGTCTCTATTGTACATGGTCTGATTATACAATAGCTGCAAAGGACCACTTATAAGAAAAGGGCATACAACAAAGATGTCAAACTGGCAGCCGAGGATTGGATGTTTTACGCGCAGGCCATGCCCTCCCCAGCTACACAAATGTCATATGATGGCAACGTGACACCAGTGGGGTACAATAACATATCTGTGGAATCAGCTGCTATAATTTAAATAGAAATGCAGTATATACAGTATATTTGAAGAAGAAGGCTGCGACCTTTGTATTTAATCATTTTACTTTCTAGATGCTAATTCTTAATGAGAAACTTTTTTTTAATTATTTTTTTAAATATTTTTTTAAATTAATTTTTAACAGTTTTATATTACACACAACATATAACAGTGCATAGTGAAATGTGCCCACCACCCAGATACACACACATTCCCCACCACCAAATCGGGGGTGTTTCTTATATAGTCCACTTGACCCAAGAGCAATATATCTATTTACATATTATAGAGTGATTCCAATTTATTTCTTGTAGCTTGGTCTCGGATTCTGCTCATCATATATCGTCTTACCTTGTCCTACCGTCCCATTAGTTGTCCCAACTCAGTTTCATTATCCGAATTTATCCTTTTATCCATAATTCCAAATTGAATATGGTCCACCATGTACCTATACCAATTTTGCATTGTCCATTTTGTCGCATCCTTCCTGAGCGCTTTCTATTGCTGCTTTTTTTATTTCTCTAAATTCTCCCATCGCATTGCTTTTAACTAGTACTGCCATTTCCTTATTGTATATTTAGCATTCTATTTATATCCTCTTTTACTTTTTGCCAAAATCCCTGCACTATCGGGCATTCCCAAAACATATGCATAAACACTCCTTTGTCTTGACACCCATGCCAACAATCCCCCCCCCTTAATGAGAAACTTAAAGGCTCTTTGATCCCTTTTCACGGGAAGCCCTTCAGATTTCAACATGCATTCAAGGAAAGGAATATACTCTGTCAAGCCTTCTAACAGTTTATATGTTCAGAGGACCATTCTCACTGGACAAGTGACTACTTTAAGGGATTGTGATACTAATGGGACAATTTAAACTAAGGTACAAACTGTAACAAAAATGGCAATCTTTTCAGCTCCCATGTCTCCTCCCTTGTTTTTAAATTAAATCTCTCAAGTTTTGACCATCTCATGCAATTTTTTTTCAAGAGCGCTAAAATCATGAGAAATGTAAGTCTTTGTAAGTCTTGGGGCATTTCTAATTTTCAGTTTAATTTCTAGGTTCCATAAATATCAAGTAGAAGCATTCAGCCATGAGTGACAAGTGATAATTGTGTTAAAATAATATCTCTTTAAACAAACAGTTCCAGTTCTAGCTCTCATATAAGGAGATCAGAAAGCATAGCCTTGCAAATTCAACAACACCTGATCTATCTACACTTGACACTCATGCTGGTTTTGCAGTAATCCCAGTTGTGCAAGAATAAGCTTATTATTTTGTTGATTCTGTATATAGGAGCATCTTGACTATATTTGAGGTTTTTTAAGCAATCTATCACAGTCTATACATAGTAGTATGATAGAGGATGATATTAAATTTATTTTCCAAAAAAAGAAAGAAAGAAAGAAAGAAAGAAAGAAAGAAAGAAAGAAAAAAACAAAACAAACACTGGATGTTTGTGTGGATGTTTGAATAATAAACTTCTGGCACAAAATGAAGAATTTGTGTGTGTGCGTGCAAGTGTGTCTGTGATATACATTTTTGTATGTACCATATGTGTAAATGTATATATGATACTTGAAGAAACTGAATCATCTGTGCCAACAAAACTCTTTGACATACTGTATAGAGTAAAGAAAGCTGCTTGAACAAGAACTTTGTGAAACTCTGTAAAGTTTAGCTGAAGTGTTTTGTAGGCAAAAATATCTTGACCTGTTTTCCTGGATTGAACCTCTGGGAGGTTAAGTTATGGGTTTGTTTTCTTTTCCATTTATCAACTTTTTTATTGGTTTGACATTCATCATTGTCCTGATTTAGCCTCAGCAGATGGAACAGAAGCTGACAGGAACATCTATTTCATGTCCCTTTCTGTACATCAGCTTCCCCCCAACCTAGTGCCCTCCAGATGTATTGGACAGATGAGTTGTGATTATGGTTCAAGATGTCTGGGAGGCATCAAGGTTAGGGAACATAGCATTCTGTAGAATGTAATGGATAAATTCTATACAGGTCTTGTAGATTAGTCCATTCAAGTTGTCTGAGAAGCTCTGTGCCATTCTTTCAGAGTACCTTATAGATAAATATTATGATGGAAGTACAGTACAGTGATCCCTCGATTATCGCGAGGGTTCCGTTCCAAGACCCCTCGCGATAATCGATTTTTCGCGATGTAGGGTTGCGGAAGTAAAAACACCATCTGCGCATGCGCGCCCTTTTTTTCATGGCCGCGCATGCGCAGATGGTGGAGTTTGCGTGGGCGGCGGGGAAGACCCAGGGAAGGTTCCTTCGGCCGCCCAGCAGCTGATCTCCTCGGTAGCGCAGCAGTAGCGAGCAGACGAAGATCAGGGTTTCCCCTTTGCGTGGGCGGCGGGGAAACCCCGATCTTCGTCTGCTCACTGCTACTGCGGCCGCCCAGCAGCTGATCTGCTCGGTAGCGCAGCAGCAGCGAGCAGACAAAGATCGGGGTTTCCCCGCTGCCCACGCAAAGGGGAAACCCCGATTCGGCTCCTCGCTGCTACCACGCTGCCGAGCAGATCAGCTGCTGGGCGGCCGAAGGAACCTTCCCTGGGTCTTCCTCGCTGATGCCCCCGCTCGCCCGCCCACGCGCCGCTCGAGAGCAAGAGGGGGAGAGATAGAGAAAGAGAGAGAAGGAAAGAAAGAGATGAGAGAGGGAGGAAGAAAGTGTGAGAGAGGAAGAAGCAAGATAGAGAAAGAGAGAGAGAAAGAAAGATGAGAAAGGAAGGAAGAGAGTGACGTTATCGGGTGGGGAAAATCGCGATATAGCGTTTCGCGAAGAACGAGATCACGAAAATCGAGGGATCACTGTATATGGATAAGTCTTCACTGTTCATATTTTTGTCCAGCCATCATCTTATTCCTTCTTGATTTGGAATCAACTCCCCCCGGAGATTAGAACAGCCCCCACCCTCCTTGTCTTTCGCAAGTTACTCAAGACCCACCTATATCACCAGGCATGGGGGAACTAAGACATCTTCCCCAGGCTTTCTTATATTTTATGTTTGATATGTATGTGTTGTATGGTTTTTAACAGTTGGGGGTTTTTATATAATTTTTATTATTAGATTTGTTCGATTGTTATACTGTTTTTATTACTGTTGTGAGCCGCCCCGAGTCTTCGGAGAGGGGAGGCATACAAATCTAATAAATTATTATTATTATTGTTGTTGTTGTTGTTATGTTGAAGTTGTTGTTAATGGTGAGTATTCTGAGCAGAGACTGGTTACAAGCGGTGTGCCACAAGGGTCTGTTCTGGGTCCTATTCTTTTTAATATGTTTGTGAGTGAGATAGGGAGAGATTTGGTGAGGAAGGTTTGCCTATTTGCCAATGACTCTAAAGTGTGCAATAGGGTTGATATTCCTGGAGGTGTCTGTAATATGGCAAATGATTTAGCTTTACTAGATAAGTGGAAAGTGCAGTTTAATGTTTCCAAATGTAAAATAATGCAGTTGGGGAAAAGGAATCCTCAATCTGAGTATTGTATTGGCAGTTCTGTGTTAGCAAAAACTTCAGAAGAGAAGGATTTAGGGGTAGTGATTTCTGACAGTCTCAAAATGGGTGAACAGTGTGGTCAGGCGGTAGGGAAAGCAAGTAGAATGCTTGGCTGCATAGCTAGAGGCATAACAAGCAGGAAGAGAGAGATTGTGACTCCGCTGTATAGAGTGTTGGTGAGGCTACATTTGGAATACTGTGTTCAATTCTGGAGAACTCACCTACAAAAAAGATATTGATAAAATCGAATGGGTCCAAAGATGGGCTACAAAAATGATGGAAGGTCTTAAGCATAAAACTTATCAGGAAAGACTTAATGAATTCAATCTATATAGTCTGGAGGACAAAAGGGAAAGGGGGAACATGATCAAAACATTTAAATATGTTAAATAAGGTTCAGGAGGGAAATGTTTTTAATAGGAAAGTGAACACAAGAACAAGGGGTCACAATCTGAGGTTAGTTGGGGGAAAGATCAGAAGCAACATGAGAAAATATTATTTTACTGAAATAGTAATAGATGCTTGGAACAAACTTCCAGCAGACGTGGTTGGTTAGTCCACAGTAACTGAATTTAATCATGCCTGGGATAAACATAAAATACAGGAAATAGTATAAGGGCAGACTAGATGGACGATGAAGTCTTTTTCTGCCATCAATCTTCTATGTTTCTATGTTTATCCATTCAGTCGCGTCTGATTCTTGGCGATTCTACAGGCCATGTCTCTTCACATCTTTTGATGTGGGAACTTCTTTTTGCTATTTCTTTGAGTTTTTTTAATGCTCTGGATTGTATCTGCTTTGATGGTATCCAGCCATCAAAGTGTTCGGTAACAGCCTGGTTTCCTTTTACCACTAACTCTTCAAAACATAATTGATTTCTCCAGTGAATTCCCCCGCATGACATGGCCAAAGTCCATGAGATGCAGTTATTAGATGCATTCTAATGAGATAATTAGAGGAAATGGGCTTTGAATTGTGGTTAAAAACAAATTCCATGCAGAGCTTTTGAATTCAATACTTTTCTCCAGACTGGGGAAAAATATGATAGAGGATCTTCCTAAAGTACAGTGAATGGACTTTTTATCCCTACCCAAGACCCCTCCCGCTCTGCAAACAAAGAACCTAATCAGTTTGGCATTAGCAATGCTATTATGTCAGTGTTCCAGAAACCAAAGAGTTGGGAAGAAGATGACTTTATTCCTTAGCGCTGTAACTAATGTCAGGAGGAGAAATGAATGGAGAATGAAATTAAGCCCTTTTGCCTTTATTATATAAAAGACACTGACAGTCAGATTAATGGAGCGATGAGAGAGGGTTTCCCCTCCCGTCCCACATTAAAATCCAAATAGAAGAAGTTTTAACATGTCATAACGCTCACTCTGAACTGAAGCATCATACTGAAATTTATTCTCCACCAAAGATTTACAAATTTTAGTAACTACATTTTGTGAAGTTTTCTCCTTGCCGAAAATTTCTTTACAGTGACTGGGAGAGCACCCAACTGGATGAGAAGACCCATGACTTTAGTCCATGACAAGCAACACGGTCATCTTCACTGCTTATTTGGCAAGAAAACAAACCAATGGATCATTTATATGTTTGTTTGTTTGTTTACTTATTTATTTATTTAGATTTATAGCCCGCCTTTCCCTTCACAGACTCAGGGCAGCTCACAAGGGTAAAAATAGAAACAATAAATAGAATTAAAACATTAAAAATGCATAAGACTTACAATAAAAACAAACAACCATTCCTCTTTCATCATCATTATCATAATAAAAAAAGTATCAATGCCAAGTTCTCATTCAAGGGCCAAATGACCCAAATTATCTATTTAGAACACATCATGTAAAGACTTCACTCTCTGAAAAAGTCTTTAATGCTGAGAAAATTGGAAGGAAAGAGACAGGAAGGTCCATCAACAAGGTGGATGGACTTTACAACAGCAAGGAGTGAACCATTGGAAAATCTGAAGGATCAAAGTGATGATAGATAGTTATGGGAAAAAACATCTATGCGGTCACTAACAGTCAACAATGACTTGGTGGGGCATAATTCTGTCTCTTTTTTTATTACTCTCTCCTTCTCCATCTCTCTATCATTTTCTGAATCAACTTATCATTTAAATTCTACATTCACGTAGCTTTACCTACTGTTGTAATAGCAATTACTAATTAAGAAACAAAAGTTCAACATTTAAACAGTAGCATAAATAATTAAAGTAAGATAAGCAGCAATAAGAAAAGCAGAAAAAGTTTGGGCTATGATTAGAAATTGGTTGAAAGAAATATTAAACTATGACTCAAAATTAAAACCTGAAATATATTTACTAGGAATTATTAGAGGGCAACATTAAAAGGCAAATCTATACCTAATAATCCATATAGTCACAGCGGCAAAACTGAGCTATGTACAGAACTGGAAAAAAAGAAATTATACCTACAGTACAAATGGTAATTAGAAAAATACTAGAAGTGCAAAAATGAATAAAATTACACTAGAATTGCAGAATAAACAGTAAAATGAATATTACACTGTATGGGGGAAATTTTATAAATGAATAGAGAAGAAGATGGAAACAAAACAATTAGATAAAGCAAAAGGGGATAATGTAGAAACGGCAATGTAAAAATAACCTTATTTCAAATATGTAAAGGCTTTTGTAATTTTTGTGTATTCTGTACTGTTTATTTTTTGTCTTTCTGTTTTTGTTTTTTTATGTTTCAAAAAATCCAATAAAAAGATTTAAAAAAAGAAAAGTCAGAAGACAAAGTGGCAAACTGATTTAAAATTGTTGTGTAATGATATTACACAAGGTACAACATAAGCTAACAGAATAATTTCAGCATACATACACGGACCTGTTACAATATTCCAATGTCGGGGTGTTAGTGAAAGCCCATCAGCCGTTGCTGTTAGTGCTGGTTTTGATCCTCTGCTAATGCCAGTGGAGTATTTCACAGAACCAGGCTCTCGAAGAATTATTTGTTCAAAATTTTATTTATAATTGCTTGGGACACATATGTCTCTACATATTTGGTCTGAATTTGGGATAAACAAGAAAGGATTTTTTTAAAAAGCTAAGTCAAAAACAAATACATTTTCACCACTTCCAGAGCCTTTCAATCTATCTTTAGTCTGCCAATTCAGGAATCAGATGCAAATTTAATTAAGTATTTAACATTTTCCTTCCTGTAGTTCTCCGCCTCATGAACTCTTCATCTTGTTTCAAATCTCAGCTAACTACCTCTTTTCTCTCTGACTCATGTTTCATTCCCCCTGTTATTATCACAGCAATTGTATGATTTATTTATTTGATTAATTAATTTCTATGATTTCCTACCTCAACCAACTCTGGGCAGCTCACAGTTCTGAATGATTTAGTTCTCTAAATAGGTTGTCTTTTTATGGGAACTTCTGACAAAATATAGCAGTAACAAGACGTGGCTTTTTAACCTGCATACCAGACAATCCACTTTTAGTCTTTTGATCTTTTAAATTATGATCACATTGGGACAATTATGATAGTTAATTGATTTGTTTTTTTCATGTTCTTCTGTGTGGAAAAGAATATTTTTGATTCAGGTATGATTTATTCAAAGAAATTCCAGAACAGTGAATCTAGCAACTCAGTAGTGAGCAATGTTCCCTCTATTTTTTCCCCGGTGTGGGCGGAAAAGTATAGTGTCTGAGCAACAGTCCCTTTGGGACTGGGCGGCATAGAAGAATGAATGAATGAATAAATAAATAAATAAGAAAAAAATTCCCTTCTTTTTTTATTAAAAGAAATTAATAATAAAACAAAACCAAAATCTATTTTTTTACTATCTTCTCCTCTTTTTCCATCCCTGTCCCCTCCCCCCTTGTGTGTGCATGTGTGTGTGTGTGTGAACTCTTGAACCATTTCCAATAACAGGTGAGCTATTGGAAATGGTTCAAGAGTTCACACACATACACACGCACAAACGGCTGGGGGTTTTTTTCTCTGTTATTATTTGGGTGTTTTTTACCATATGCTTTAAATCAAGAGTCATTTCTCTCTCTTTCTCTCTCCCCCTCTTTCTCTCTCTCTTTCTCTCTCTCTCGTTTTCTTTCTCTCTTGCTTTCTTTCTCTCTCTCTTTCTTTCTCTCTCTCTTGCTTTCTTGCTCTTCTCTCTCTTGCTATCTCTCTCTCCCCCCTTTCATCTCTCTCTTTCTCTCTTGTTTTCTTTCTCTCTCTCTATTGCTTTCTTTCTCTTCTCTCTCTTGCTATCTCTCCCCCCCCTTTCTCTCTTTCTCTCAGCAGCGGCATTGGGCAGTAGCCATGGGGCGGCTGCAGGGTGATCAGCTGTAAGGCGGAGCTCTGGAACGGAGGCACCGACGGCGAGGGGGCTGCAAGAGCGCTTTCTCTGGGCGCTTCAGGAACGCCTGCCCTGCCTCTACTGCAGCCCCCTTGCTGGAAGTCTGGGACGAAAGCACTCCCAGCGAAGGGGCTGCGAAAGGGGCGAGGCGGGCATTCCCGAAGCGCACGGAGAAAGCCCTCTCTCGCAGCCCCCTGACTGGGAGTGCTTTCATCCCGAGAAGCTGCAGCCACCACTGCCGCGGGGGAAGTTACACCCCAAGGCAAGAGATGGCAGAGGAGGAGAGGGGGCGGATCGGGCGGGCGGGGGGCAGGGCCAAGAGACCAGGGGCGCGAGGGGGCCAGAGGCACCATGGGGAGGCAGGGGCGGCCGCGGCTCCCTTCCCTTCTACTGCGAGCACTTTCCCGCCCTCCCCACAGGCTGGCAGAGGGATGGGGAACGCGCGCCCGTGGAAAAGGGTGCATGGGGGGGTATTTTGGGGCACGCGCGCGCGCAGCTTACACAGAATGCTAGTAGTGAGCTGATATTGTCTCTTTGAAACAAAATCCCTTAAGTTACTGAGTTACATATTTTTTGGAGTATAAGACACACATTTTCCCCCCTAAAAGAGAGTGGAAATGTCAGTGCGTCTTATACACCTAATACCACCATTTTGGCTGTCTCTAAGCCAAAAAAAGGGGATAGGGTCTGGGGAGCCTGCAGAGAGCCTGCAGAAAGCTCCTGAGTGCCCATTTTTGTAAAAAAAAAAAAACCCAAAAAACCCCCCAACACCAGGAAAATACAAAAACAGGGGCATTTTTGCCAGCACCCAAGAGCTCCCTCCAGGCTTCCCAGACCCTTTTCCCACCCAATTTTTGTGAAAAAATGCCCCCAAAATGGCCCATTTTTTGCCTTCTAATTACCCCATCTTGGCTGGAGGAGGAATTCTGGGAGTTAAAGTCCACAAGTCTTAAAGCTGTCAAGTTTGAAGTTTGTAAAAAGTGTACATGGTTGTAAAAAGTATACATGTTTGTAAAAAGCTTTCTGGTACACTGGTATTTTATTAACTAATATATTACTACATCATTTGGTTCAGAATACTTTTTCCCTTGTTTTCCATCTCTAAAATCTAGGTGCATCTTATACTCCAATGCATCTTATACTCTGATGCGTTTTATACTCTGAAAAATACAGTAGCTGGAAAGAGTTTACATTGCTCACTGATAACTGGAGGACCTCCCTGAGCATCTGTGTAAGGACTAATAGTGTATTAGTGCTGCAGGAATATAAACACATCCTTTATAAGCTGTGTTGGAACTTAAATATTGTAAATGGAAAAGACAAAGTTTAAATAAGTTCCGAGAGGATAATGTTCTGCTTTATTCATATAAAACTGTGTCCTAACATGGTGCTTTATGACACAGAGATAATTGAAGATATAATCCTGGGCTATCATTTCCTTTTTCCACAAGGTGTGGTCCTCAAGTTGGCTTCATATTTTAAGGAAATGTCTAGAGCCTGCTAATAGCACGGCAAGTCAAAGAAAGGTGAACAGGGAAGTAGTGCATAACCCAGAGAGGGAACACCACTGAGAGCAACTGTAGGATATTTCAGTTCAGCTAATAGCTTGCAGTTGTGTTGGGGTTACAATTCTTATGAACCACAACCAGCAGTTTGCTGAGAATTCAGTGTATGGTAAAGTCAAGGCACCTCTAGCATAAATGTTTGGGAAGACTATCATAAATGTGTGAGAGATTTAATGTTCTTGTCTTAGAACTCATTTCTGTTTCATGTGAATAGTTCAAAGAGTAACAGTAACATGCAAGTTTCTTCATATTTCTAATTGAAAACCAAAGGCAGCTTTTAGTTAACTTTTTAAAATCACAATGAGTTTTGATCCTGTACAGTCTACAATGATTAAGACTGAAGTGAATAGAATAGAATTCTTTATTGGCCAAGTGTGATTGGACACACAAGGAATTTGTCTCTGGTACATCAGCTCTCACCATACATACAAGCAACAAGTGCTAAATCATGATCATAATCATAAAATACAATCATAATAAATAATAAGATACTGTTATGAAGACAAAAGTATAGATTCTCCTTAGCTGCATGACTTACATAGAAACATAGAAACATAGAAGACTGACGGCAGAAAAAGATCTCATGGTCCATCTAGTCTGCCCTTATACTATTTCCTGTGTTTTATTTTAGGATGGATATATGTTTATCCCAGGCATGTTTAAATTCAGTTACTGTGGATTTACCAACCACGTTTGCTGGAAGTTTGTTCCAAGGATCTACTACTCTTTCAGTGAAATAATATTTTCTCACGTTGCTTTTGATCTTTCCCCCAACTTACATCATTGGAGAAAGCACCACGCAAGAAGAATAATCCCATAACTCCCAGCTAGATTTAATATTTAAGTTCAGCTGCAAATTATAGAGTTGGCCACTAGGCAGAAACTGAACAGAGGGATTACACACAACAAAACATCTCTTCCTACACACTCAGCATCTTTAAATTTTCTGGGACTCCTGGGGGTTCAAGCTTCTCTCTCATTCGGAATCCAATCCAATCCAGTCCAATTCCATTTACTTGCAATTACTGTGCCGTATGTACTAGCTGCTAAATAAATAAGTAAGCAAACCAATAAAGTAACAATCTTGTTGCATTTCTGGCCCTTTGTATCGCTTTGCTTGGATTCTGCTGCAATCATCTTCTCTTTGGTGGAAATAGTTAAATGGGGGGAAAAGGACAGGGAAGTCTCACACGCTTACCGGACTGGAGAAATTCTTTTTAAAAGAAAGAAAAGAAACTGATCCAAATCGCAGGATTATAATTTGTGGACTCCCACAAAAAGACTGCCAAAAGGCTAAACTTGTGTGCTACAAATAAACGTTTGGGAATGTGTATCAGGAAATTGGGATTGCCAGCTGCATATACACACGCTAGGCGTCCTGACCCTTTTAGTTATTTTACGTGCTGGCATGTAAGGGTGGCCAAGCAAGCAGCAATGGGATAAAAACAGAGTTGATACATTCTGATTATATCCCTGCTATCTTGAGCAGCATATGGGTGGTGATAGATGTCCTGATAATACAAAGCAGGAAACAAGAGGCTGAAAAGAATCCAGGAGCAAAGCTAAGCTAAGTGCATAATTATAGGGTACTTGGGGTAATTTTCCCTTTCCTCTGAAAATGCATGTTGGCTCTGATTTTCCTATCTGCAGATTGTAAGCTCATAATTAGCAGCAAATTACTCACACAAGTGACAATTTTGGTGCTTTCAAGTAAACAGACAAAATACCCGCAGTTCCCAAATTGCCGTAGTGCTATAGGCACCTGGGTTTTTTTTTCTCTATGAGCCTCATTCAGCAGGTTGAGGAAGCAGGGAGCAGCAAGGAAAGCGGGGTGAGGGGGAAAAGTAGCTTCCTCAAGTAGCTATGAGAAGAATGCTTCAATTACCACTTGAAGGGAAAGTGACTTCCTGAAAACTCTTCCGGAGATGTGGGGTAGAATAGATCATGTGCTGAGGATCAGCTGAAACCTTGAAGGAGTTGCATTGTTTCACAGCGTAATTTTTTCTTTACTTTGTGCAATTTATGTATGTGGCAGTGTAGGAAGTTAGCACTCACCCTTCTCCTAGAAAAATGAAATATTCTAAGAAATATTAAAAAGGCAGAATATTATCGGGCCAGATTATCCAGATTATCTCAGGGACCGCCTTCTGCTGCACGAATCCCAGCGACCAGTTAGGTCCCACAGAGTGGGCCTTCTCCGGGTCCCATCAACTAAACAATGTCGTTTGGCAGGGCCCAGGGGAAGAGCCTTCTCTGTGGTGGCCCCGGCCCTCTGGAACCAACTCCCCCCGGAGATTAGAATAGCCCCCACCCTCCTCGCCTTTCATAAGCGCCTTAAAACCCACCTCTGCCGTCAGGCATGGGGGAACTGAGATATTCCTTCCCCCTAGGCCTTTACAATTTATGCATGGTATGTTTGCTTGTAGGTATGATTGGTTTTAAAATAAGGGGTTTTTAGGTGTTGTAGTATTGGATTTACATGCTGCTTTTATTATTGTTGTTAGCCGCCCCGAGTCTACAGAGAGGGGTGGCATACAAATCAAATAAATAAGTAAGTAAGTAAGTAAGTAAGTAAGTAAGTAAGTAAGTAAGTAAGTAAGTAAGTAAGTAAGTAAGTAAATAAAATAGATAGATAGATAGATGATAGATAGATAGATAGATAGATAGATAGATAGATAGATAGATAGATAGATAGATAGATAATCTCCGGAAATATGTTTTTAGGCAGAAAAAAGACTCACCCTTAGTAGCCCCCACCTTTGTCAATGTGCCATCAAGGAATGGCCCAGCTCACTCATCCCACCCCCTTTGTTAATAGCCTGGACCAGTCTATTCTACATAACAAAGATCTACCTCCTTCAGACAGCCATATTTGGAATTGCCAAAAGCGCTTTCATTACACCATGACCCAGCAAGGCTCGCCAAACATGAACTCTTCGGAGAGGGGCGGCATACAAATCCAAATAATAAATAAATAATAAATAAATAATAAATAAATAAACTCAAAAACACAGCCTATAGAGTTGCACCTGCATGGCCCCATAGGAGTTTGACAGTCAATAAGAGTGTATTTTTTACACAGGAGCAGGAGGCCTCCAGAGTGGGGCCTAAGAGAGGGAACTCTCAGCAACTGGCCCCTTTTTCTATTCACCCAACCTCTGGAAGCATGTGATCCACTTTTCTGTTCAGGAGCTCATGCCATGTGCTCCTGTCCTCCATTAAACCTTCTTTCCAAGCAACTTCCATGAATCCAGTGTCTTTTCCCCACTTGGAACTGAGCCCAGAAGAATATTCCTTACAACACCAGTACATGGAATGAAACACAACCATGACTAAGCTTTAATCAAAAATTCCTTCTCCAATATGAAAATATGTTTTTGGTAGCATTAAGATACTTTAAATTAAATTAATTAAAAATAATTCTGTTATTTTTTTCAAGCATCATATATCAATATTACAGGAACTATAGAGTGATTAGGAGCAGCCTTGAGATATTTTATTCTCACAATACTTGTTATCTTGAATAGTAAATGTTAGGAAAGGCTTGCTGGCTGTCCAGGCAGAAGCTGGACAACTATTTGCTGTAAAAGCTTTTATTTGAATTCCTACAGTGAGAAGAAGTTTCCGTTTGGTAGCACCAGTGATGGGCTCCTACTGGAATGGTCAGGAATGCAGTTCCGGTAGCAAAATTTGGAGTTCTACCCCAGAGCATTCAATTTGCACTGAAAGATGTTGAAACAAAATGCATAAGCCACGTCCACAGTGTGGTAGTAAAAATTTTGGTAGCCCATCACTGGGTAGCACCAATGGTTTCTTCAGGTTCTCTACTTTGGAATTCTTCTTCAAGAGAACTCAAAGCAGACCATTTAAAAAAAGAAAGAAAACCAAGTCAAGATCCTGAATTTCCCCCACCAACTTAACTCCTTCACCTATCCCCACTTTTCCAATACAGCTTAACTTTTCCTCCTCCTCCTCCTCCTGTATTCACACAGGTGCAGGTATGCTTTTCAGATCATTGAATGTGACTTTGCATGGTCAGCTGCGTCTCCAGGGCACAGGCCCATGGCTTGCATATCTTTGTTGATGGTGTCTTGCCATCTCTGTTTTGGATGCCTGCGAGGTCACTGGCCATTGACTTCTAGTTGGTAGGTTAACTGCTTTTTCTTCATCAGAATTAAACGTCTTTCCCATCACTAGATTGTACACAAAGATTAGGATTTCCTAAGAATCCTGGGATTTAGTATTCTTGGACCTAAAGAAGACATTTTACTCAACAAAATCCTATGATCAATTGCCTACTACAACTATCAGTTGCCTACTATTGTAAGATACAGTGGTACCTCTACCTACAAACGCCTCTACTTACAAACTTTTCTAGATAAGAACCAGGTGTTCAAGATTTTTTGCCTCTTCTCAAGAACCATTTTCCACTTACAAACCCGAGCCTCCAAAACTGTAAACAGGAAAGGCAGGGAAAAGCCTCCATGGGGCCTCTCTAGGAATCTCCTGGGAGGAAACAAGGCCTCTACCCTCCCTGTGGTTTTCCCAAATCCACACATTATTTGCTTTTACATTGATTCCTATGGGGAAAATTGCTTCTTGTTACAAACTTTTCTACTTAAGAACCTGGTCACAGAACGAATTAAGTTCATAAGTAGAGGTACCACTGTATATCAAAACAGGAGATAATCTGTTGAGGAAAAGGCAATATATACTGCCCCAAACAAATAGGCAGGCTACTGAAGTTTTAGCCCTGCTAGAAATTTTAGACAGGAGGAAATTCCATAACCAAAATTATTTGGCAAATGGAAAAGAGAATCCAAGGTAAGGAAGAATAAAAATTGTGCAGAGGTAGACTGGAACTCCCTCCATTTATGTTGTGCAATCTTATGCGTGGCATTTTTGCAAGGGGGAAAAGACAGGATAAAACTTCCCCTTGCCAGAGGAAAAAAGACAGGATAAAACAATTAATCTAAAGCATTCAACCAAAGAAAGGCAATAGTAAGCGGCAATCTGCATGCAATTCAATTGCTCACCTCTCCCTCCCTTCTCGAAATGATGAAGTGGGATTTTCAATTAGGTTTGTCAGCTCCTGACTTGAGATTTGTTCCTTTGCCTTAGTATTGACAGCACAAGAGAGCTCCCTGCCTTCTATCCCACCTTTGAACCTTCAGGTTTGCTTCTGGGGTAGGCAAGGTTTGTGACTTCTTGAACTAAGGAGAGGGCAGGAGTGGGAATTGAAAAATGATAACTGGGACTAACATTGAAGTCAGCTTTCGTTTGCTTTATTTAACCCAATATATTTCTAGGTCACTCAGGCTCAATCAGATATTGTTAACCTATGCAAATGATACCATTTCTAGAATGTCCCTTTCTCCCTGATATTTGGAAACATTAGAAACTGGGGCAATTAGATTCAAAAGCTTTTTTGGGAAAGGGGAAAGAGGGGAGTAGTATAAAATAATCTGCAGCATCTTGAGCTAATAGTTCAGGTGGTAATTAGCAGAAGTGATAATTCACTACTTTTTTATTTATCTGTCCAACCACTTTATTTAATAGGCAGGGGGGGGGGGGCGCAGTGGGGATAGTAAGTTTATGCACTATTTATTGAATCCTTAATAGGTTTTTTTATTTTCCTTCCTTCTCTAGTACCTTAGTATGATTCTTAATTACTTTTAAAATAGGAAATAATTAAATAGTATGTTTTTACCCATAAATGCTTTAATCATTTTAATCATTATCTAGAACTGAACTTTTAAAGAAAATTGAGCTACTTGCCTAATCTGTTATCATACTGAACCTTGTGGGTTCAGTGCAAACTTTAAAATGTTACTGTGCTCCTCAACAAATAATGGTGTCTATCATTTGTCCTTTTTGTGGCTATTCAAATAATGTGACTTAATCAACTGAAAAAGAGTCCAGCACCTACTTGAAAACTTATCTTTGTCGGTAAGCTATTCCCACCCCGTCACATGACCTTTAAGCCACCCCCGGTCACATGATTGTCAAGCCATTCCCATCTGGTCACATGACCATCAAGCCACTCCCACAGTGTGGTAGTAGAATTTTTTGCAGCCCTTCACTGCTAATAGGGTTGATATGCTTTGGGTTCATTCAAATAAACAATGTCATCTATTGAGAGCCTGGAAGTGTATGTTCTCTGTAGCCATACCTGCCTACTGGGAGGAGGTTTCCCTCTCAGATCTGGCTTGTCTCAGTGTTGCTATTGTTCAGAAGAGTGCAAAGACCTGACTCTTCACTCAAGTCTTTGGTGAGGGATAGTGGGAGCCCTCATTTCATCCTGCCTAGTTCAGCAGACACCAATCTTTCTGGCTTTGTGAACCAGCAGTGGCAACAGTAAAGATGAGAGGGATGGTTGTGCACATGCAGAATGAACTATGAGCCAGGGATCTAGTGTATCATGTTTGTCATCTTTTTTTTTTTAAAAAAATATTGATTACAATTTCTTTGATTATTGTGAACTGATCGGAATCATTGGAAGTTGGGCAACAAATGTTTAATAAGTTAGCATGGTTGGTTGCATGGTCGGCCAGATGCTTAGACTGGCATTTTTGTTCACCTATTGAGTCTTTCCCAAGGACCTGGGATAGGCAAGTGTGTTTTATGTTGAGTATTGTCAAAGGATGTAAGCTGCATCAAGTAAAGCTTGGCTGCATATACAGATAGTGTTGAGCAGCAATTTTATTTCAGATGGTGTTTTTCTGCACAGCTTCAGATCATTCATATAAAGGAGATTGCTATTTCTTTAAAACCAAAAAGAGTGAACATGTTGATCAACATACAAGAATGTTGTGCACCACATAGGATTTTTCTGAAGTGGATTGTAGGTCATGAAAGTTGAATGTCATAATATATGTGCTAAGTTTAAGGTGACTTATCCTGCTGATAATATTTAAGATGCCTGCCATTCTAGAAAATTGAGTAAGATGGACCAAGAGCATCCAAAGAACATCTTAAGCAACTGTCACTGCAGGTGGAAACGCATGTTATCTTTTTCCTTCTCTCAAACATGCCATATTTTATTTATTTATTTGATTTTTTTTTTACTCTGCCCTTTTTACTTTACAAGGAACTCTAAACAATGAACATACACAATGCTCCTTCTTCCTTTTTTCCTCACAACAGCAACACGATGAGGTGGGTTGGGCTGAGGCAGTGCAACTTTATAAAGCCACCCAGCTGGCTTTCGTGCCTAAGTCAAGACTAGAGCTTACAATTTCCTGGTTTCAATGCCAAAACCCAATTAAGGCACGGATTTGCAGCCCTAACCCTTATTAGTGGATCCCAGATTGACTCAGGTTATTCTGATTATAGTCAGATCTGTCCAGACAGTGGATACTATGATATGCATAAGTACATATTTTTATGTTTGCAAGTCTAAATTCTACTGAAAGTCATTATGCATTTAACATGTTTGTTTGTTTGTTTGTTTGTTTGTTTACTTACTTACTTACTTACTTACTTACTTACTTACTTACTTACTTACTTACTTACTTACTTACTTACTTATAAAATGTATTGAACATCCATCTTACCCTAGGGTTGCTCTGGGTGGCTTACAGTCATAAAAACGTACCTATACATGTACATTAAAATAAATAAATAAAAACCAAACATTAAATTCTAAAGATTTTTCTCTTATTTTGTACTCGGTCTGGTGGTAAACCTCCATAATGCTGATTTACTGGCAATTCTCTATTTTAATTTTTATTTCTACGTGGATACTTACCCATCAATCTATTTCCTTTTGAAATAAGTGATTCTACACAAAGTGTAAAGAAGTCATAAGCCAAAGAATGTAAAAGTATAAGATCCAAGAGAAAAAAGGAACTGCTTTGTTTATGCCTATACCATTCACTAAACATCTTTCCATCTCTGTCTTTTCAATTACTTATTATTTCCATTAAATATATTCCCTGCTTTATATAGCAGCTTTTGTTCTTTAAGTCACCTCTTTTTTTCAGTGCCTTGCTAATTCTATCCAACCATGAATTACTCTGTCTTCTCCTTCCTCTAAACAGATTCCTTTTGGCCCCGTGTATTTGTTTGCTATTCAATCTTCATTTTTTTTCTCTTTCTGTGACCAAGCCACCTCAATATGTTTTTCTGTACCTATCATTCAGTTTTGTATTCAGTATGTGTTATTCAGCAGCCATTCATTCTTGATCCTATCTTGTCTTCTTTTACCATACATACTTCTCAAATAACCTATTCCCGTTACATTCAACTTCCTTTTATATTGCTTCTGATACACTCAGCTCTGACATACACATAACAACATAGACAGAAACAAACTGTTATACAAGCCTCTCTTTTTTTGAACAAATATTCATTTTGTACATTTGTACATCTTAAAACATCTCCAACTCACTGAAATCCCTCTGAAATTTTGCTGCCTCTTTTAACTGTAACTATTCCTTGCTCACATTGACAATATTTTTGCAAGTATCTTTTTCTCCCTCCTATTTTAATTTTTTTGTAGTATTCATTCTTACTTACCATACCTCATTCAACAACTGCCCTTGTTCTTCCAACTCCGAGAAGGCTGGCAGCTAAACGGTTTTACTATCGTATTTTTGGGAGTATAAGACGCACTAGAGTATAAGACGCACCTTAGTTTTTTGGGAGGAAAATAAGGAAAAGAATCTGCTTACCAGATATTCATCTGGGTAGCATCCTTAGTCTGGTCAGTTTCAGCACATTATTTTATCCCCTGGTTAGGGCTTTTAAAAAACCTTATTTGGAGAGAATAACAATGAAAGATCTTGCAAGCCAGTAAGAGCTGGGAACATTGTTAACACCTGGCTAGGGCTGGAAAGAAACATTCGGAGCACGTAGAACAATTTAAAAAAACCTACAAAGACAGGGTTTGGAAAACATTATTCACAGAGAGTAACAGTCAAAGGGCTTGTAAGTGGATAAGAGCTGGAAACATGATTAGCACCTGGTCAGGACTGGAAAGAAACATGTGGAGCAAGTTAGAGCAATGAAAAAAACCTGCAAAGACAGGACTTGGAAAACATTCTTAGCAGAGAGTAACAATGAAAGAGCTTGCAAGCTGTAGGAGCTGGGAACATAGTTAGCACCTGGTTAGGGCTGGAAAGAAACTTACTTGAAACAAGTTAGAGTTATGCAAAAAAACTCTGCAAAGACTTTGAGCTTGGAAAACATTCTTCACAGACAGTTAAAATGAAAGAGCTTGCAAGCTGTAAGAGCTGGGAAGATGGCTTGCATCTTGTTAGGGTTGCGGGGGGGGGGAGAGGAAGCTTTGAAAAAAGCTGCATTCAGAGTATAAAACGCACCTAAATTTTCAGCTTCTTTTAGGGAGGAAAAAAGTGTGTCTTATACCCCGAAAATATGATAATTTGTGTCTAACAACAAAGGGGATCTAGCATTGACTCTACTTCTCTAGCCCAAGATTATTTGTTTGTTTCATTGATTTCTAGGCTGCCCTTCTCCTGAGAGTCAGGGAGGATATGAGTTATTTGGTGAGACAATAATCCTTCCAGGAAATTGCAGGGTAAGATGATTCCCAACCAAAGGGAAACAGCTGGGAACAAGGATGAACAGAATGGGATTTTTAAACAAAATGTGGTTTCTACGGCTAAAACCCATAGTTTCAAGACCATATATCAACCCATCAATTGCACTATCGTTACTTGCATGTTTCTTCTTTGGCAAGACCCAAGAAACGGATCCAGAGGTGGGTTCAGTCCAGTCCAGACCAGTTGATTTTCGGCTTTGGGAAAGGCTGTTTTTCTTTCTGGATGTTTCCGGGAAGCTTCCCTGAAGCCCCGGATGCAAAAAAAACACCAAAAAAACCACCCAACAGACAAACCAGAAGTTCAGAAAAACGCACTTCCTGTTTGCTCATTTGGGAATTTTTTCCACCTACCAGGAGTGGTGGGTTCATACTGGTGTGGTCCAGAATGTTGCACTGGTATGAACTCACTGATGCAATTTTCAGCTATTTTTTCCTGGCATCTCTGTGTTGCAAGAAGCCCTCCGGCCTGCCCTTGTCTTAATGTCTTCATCCAAAGCACAGTTGAGAAGCTCCTGGTTTGCCCAAAGTGATAGTGAACCATTGATGATGTCACAATGATATCATAGAACCGGTTCAGTCGGTGCTGTTCTGTGGGCATGGCCATCTTTCTTTGATTTTATTTTAATTGAACTTTTAAATGTTATTTTTCTTCTGAGCATGTGCAGAAGCTGAGTTTCCGTCACCATCTTGTTTTTGGCTCTTTTGGGGGGCTTTTAAAACTTTTTTTGGCACTGCTCATGTGTGTACACGCAAAGCATGGATGTGCCCACAATGCATGGCCACACAGTGTGGGAGGAAGTGACCTGTAGAAAGGTAAGTTAGAAACCATCCCTGATCTAATCCCTTCAAAAGATCTTATGTAATAAAAAGGCAGGTTGTGCATTTAATAATATAAATAAATGTCAAAAGTGCATGGAAAAATAAGAATCATTCAGGGAAGAGATGGTTAAAATTATTATATGAAGGTGATGGGCATATAGGTACAAAAGAAGAAGAAGAGTGAACTGAATTTTTTTTTTAAGAGATTGAAAATAACACGATATTATAGAATTGGTTGAATCAATGTTATACTCCTCCTCATCACAAAAGCTCCAGCTTTCTGTCCTCCAAACAACATATATTGGAACTACGGAGATGCCAGGGATGGTTGATAAAGTTTATTAAAGATGTGAAAAAGCTATTATGAAAACGATTTGGGAAACTCCAAGAAACTTGTCTTACAAAGGAGATAAACGAGAGCAGATGTGATAAAGGAGCACATTTAATGACATAGAAAAGTTTTATCCCCATGGTTGGGATTCTTGTTTGAACTGGAGATATATTGTTTTGTGAAGGAGGCAAAGGACTCAAATGAACATGGAAAAGTTTTATACAGGCATTTACAACGGGACTAAACAATGCAGTACTGGGGTCAGATGCCCCTCCAGGTTTCCCCAATAACAACTATTCCCTCTCCCAGATCTCCTGCCCCTTCCCCCTTTTTCTTCATTTGTTTCAGGGCTTGTCTGGGCACCCACAACTGGGCACTCAGTTATCTTGTCAGTGGAACGACTTGCCTTCAGAGGTTTATCATTCATTCATTCATTCATTCATTCATTCATTCATTCATTCAATTTTTATGTCGCCCGTCTCCTTAGACTCAGGACAGCTTACAACATGTTAGCAATAGCATATTGCCCCCACAATACGGGTCCTCATTTTACCCACCTCAGAAGGATGAAAGGCTGAGTCAACCTTGAGCCGGTGATGAGATTTTAACTGCTGACCTGCAGATCTACAGTCAGCTTCAGTGGTCTGCAGTACAGTACTCTACCTGCTGCGCCACCCCGGCTCTGGGTGCTCCACACTGGAGGCTTTTAAGAAAATACTGGGCATCCATTTGTCTGAAATGGTATAGGCAGTGGTGGGCTCCTACAGGTATGGTAAAGTACGCAGTACTGGTAGCAAAAGTTTTGATTTTTTTTTTCTTTTTTCCTCTTCTGGGCTCTGGGTATGTTTTTCCTATCACAGTAAATGAGGTTGAATGTGTATAATTTTAGAAGAGCTGTGTGTGTGTGTGTGTGTGTGTGTGTGTGTGTACATACACTTTATATAGTAGATAATTAGGGGTGGGCTACTACCTGAAAAGGGGAGAATGCAATGGGGTAGCGAAAATGGAGCTCCACCCCAGAACACTCAATTGTTGTACGCCACCCTGAGTCGCCTCGAGAAGGGTGGCATAGAAATCTAATAAAATAGATAAATAAATAAACAAACAAACAAAAGCAAACAAACAAAACAAACAAACAAATAAATTTGCACTAAAATTTGCACTGAAAATTAATTAATTTACACACTTGGAATAGCATATTCAAAACCTCTTTCCCTAAGTTCATCCCTTCTTTTCTCTGACCTTCTAAACTTGGCACTTAACCAAGGACTATCCTCTACACCCCCATTATCTGAAGAAGTACTACTATGCATACTATCGTCCGATGGAATTTCTATTAAGTTCTCATCACCACTATCCTCCTCCACATCTCTTAAATCAGGGTAATTGACAGCTTCTGCATCTTCATCCTCCTCTGAATCTGACATTTCCAAAGGCTAACAGGGAACATTCACAACAGTCATTAAAAAAAAAACCATCTGAATCTGAATGTATGGAAGAAAGTGGATTAGAAGATGATCTCTCAAAATCCTCTACTATTCTGGAAACAAGGCAGAACTTAGGAAAGGTAGACCACAATCTGAAGGGCTGATGGGGAAATCCAACAAGCTTGTAGAATGACTGCCGTAAAGAGTTACATAATACCAGTTTGCCAGAGATGTATCTTATGCATCTGCCAGGAGTGAAATAATCTCTTGCAGAATTAAACAGGAATTTTAGTCCTGGCAAGGGTTGTTGTTTTTTTTTTAGTAAAAAGCCATTGATTTTGATCATCACACTTGCAAGTACATAGTCACATACTCATCATGCTGGCCAGACAAAATATAGGAAAATCGATATGAGGCATCCAGTTGACAAAGGAAGATCTTCAAAGCCCACTTTGTTTCACCTCACTTATGAACAAGAGGGGGAGAAAAAAACTGTTCTCTTTAAAGGAGGAAAGATTTCTTTCAGATCTTCCAAAAATCTTGAAGGGGAAACATGTTTGACTTCTTCTGACTTTCAGTGTTGGAAAGAAAATGATAAAACATCCTCTGGTCAGAATCTCACCCAGTTGAAAAACCCCCCACAATCTTGCTTAATCATCAGCTGTCCAGCATTGTCCAATTGCTAGCTGGAAATTAACTTACTCAGCTAGGTTTAAATTCTTAACCATAGCACAAAAATATATCACCTTTACTTTTGGGTTTTGCACAATAAATGTCCCCCTAAAATGTACAATGCATTAATTCAGTGCCATGAGGTCTGTAGACTGAATTAATCTTACAAATAAATTAATCTTATTTATAAATGTAAATGTTATTTGGATTTTTAGTCATACAGTAGCTCTTTAAAAAGTCACAATTTGAATAGTTTAATCCAGGTCTGTCCAACTCTCAGCTCATCAGTCACATGAGGCCCCGCACAGCTAGCAATGTGGCTCCACAAGGTTGTAAACTTTTAACATTGTTCTGTGGTTTACATACAGTACACTAATTACAGTGGTACCTCTACTTAAAGAATTTAATTCATTCCGTGACCAGGTTCTTAAGTAAAAAGGTTTGTAAGTAGAAGCAATTTTTCCCATAGGAATCAATGTAAAAGCAAATAATGTGTGCAAGCCCATTAGGAAAGAAGTAAAATATTGGAATTTGAGTGGGAGGAGGAGGAAGAAGAAGAGGAGGAGGACAGTTGCTGGCCAGAGCAAAGGGAGTGTTTCTTTTCTCTGGGTGAGGTTTATTCCCTCTCCAAGCACCCAGAGAAAGGAAAATGCTTCGTTTGCTCTGGATTGCCAAAGCCTCCTTAAGCGCCACCGAAAGAGAGGCGTTCTTAAGTAGAGGTACCACTGTATATTATATATTTTATATGTAGCCCAAGACAATTCCTCTTCAATCACTGTGAACTAGGCAAACCATAATGTTGGAAATCCATGGTCTATTCAGTGTCTTTATCATTCATAAAGAGGGTGAGTGGATCAGTGAGTAGGTAGTGATAGAAGAGATGAACTGTTTTGCTTAATTGGGCAAAGCAAAATCAATATGCTATATGTGATAAAACCTAGTTGTTGACTTTCACATTTCTTTTGCATCCTATAAATCTCGACTGCTAGTATTCAAAAATGCAAAGCAAAGCAGGAACTCTAGCCAGGTGGCCCAGAGAATCCTTCTCCTGACCCTCTGTCTGGCATAAATTCTGAACATACTGTATATGGAGATAAGATTTCTTTGAAGCAAGTTATTTATAGCTATTTATACAGAATGTACCCGTTATACTTGGAATGCTGTCTGCAACTAATTGTAGCATTCTTCTTACTTTTAATGCTCTTCTTACTCTTAATAAACTTGTTACGATTAGAGATGTGGCTTCATTAATCTAAACTTGGAATTTCTTACTCAAACTTTCCCAGGGCTGTAGAGTTACTTCTTATTCAGGATGCTGAGATGGTTTTGATACAATTTGTATTTCTGGGAAAGATCCAAAACACCTTCCTTTCCAAATGGGATGAAGAGTGAGATGGATTATGATCCATCTTAATGTACTGTATTAATCTTAATGTAAACCACTGTAAACTCGATTGCAGAAAATCGACTTCCGCAACAGAGTGGTCAATGCCTGGAACTCACTAACTGACTCTGTGATTTCATCCCCAAAACCCAAAAACTTTAACCTTAGACTGTCTATTGTCAACCTCACCCCATTCCTAAGAGGTCTATAAGGGGTGTGCATAAGCATACCATCGTGCCTATCATCAATCTCTTACTTTTGTCCTTTTGTCCTCATTTATCTGCACTTATTTTGCTTATTTTTATGTTTATACTGATACCTGCTATATTCTACACATTTGACAAAGAAAAAAACAAACAAACAAATAAAAAATGAACTTTCCAGATAGACAAACTAAAGTGTGACAGGAGCTTCCGACTCAAGATAATATTGTTGTTTACTGCCTGATATTTACTGCCTGATATTTAAACTGCCATATGTCACTGATCAAAATGTTCCTCTTATTATATCATCCTTTCTAAGAGCACTTTCCTATACCCCTTCTTACATACTTCCCTTTCTGAGCCAATAAGCAAGCAGTCTCTCATTACTTTATTATTTAACAAGCTTATGAGGCTTATTTAAGGCTCAGAAGAATTCTTAGAAATCAAGATCTAAAAAATCAATGATCTAAATGTAGTTCATAAAATCATCTGCCACAATATCCTACCTGTCAATGAATACTTCAGTTTCAACTGCAACAATACAAGAGCACACAATACAGTGGCCCCTTGACTTTCGCGGGGGATACGTTCCAAGACTGCCCAAGAAAGTCAAATTTCCGCGAAGTAGAGATACTCCCTTCCATCCTTCCTTCCTTCCTTCCTTCCTTCCTTCCTTCCTTCCTTCCTTCCTTCCTTCCTCCCCTTCCTTCCTCCATTCCTGGTTTTACTTACCCCCAGAACCTGCAGGGGCAACAGGGTGGCAAGCTGGGGGCTTTGCTGCATGGTGGCGGGTGGCAGTAAATCTCGGCTTTAAGTGGAGCATACCAACACTCCGAGAATTAAAGGGGAGGGATCAGGAGGCTGGGGCAGAAGTGGAGTTTTTATTTAAAGAAGCAGGACGGCTGGGGTGGGGTTGGGAGGAGGAGAGTTAAAACGCACAGTATTGTACATTGGACGGCCGCAGGAAAACGTTCAAATGTTCAAAAAAAATGCTGAGTATTTTTTTATTAATATTTTTTGAAAACCTGTGGTATAGCCTTTCCGCAACAGTCAGACCTGCGAAAGTCAAGGGATCACTGTAGATACAAACTTAATGTAAACCACTCCAAACTCGACTGTAGAAAATATGACTTCAGCAACAGAATGGTCAATGTCTGGAATGCACTACCTGACTCTGTGGTTTCTTCCCCAAACCCCCAAAACTTTAACCTTAGACAGTCTGCAGTCAATCTCACCCAGTGAAGGGCTACAAAACTTTTTACTACCACACTGTGGGCTTGGCTTATGCAGGCTGCCCTGGGTGCTCTGCAGTGGAGCTCCATTTTCTCTACCCCACTGTGTTCCCCCCTGTCCAGACAGCAGCCGACCCCTGATCTCACCCCATTCCTAAGAGATCTTAAGGGATATGCATAAGCACATCATTATGCCTACCATCCCTGTCTTACTGTCCTATTGTCTTTATTTACCTGTACCTACTTTGCTTGTGTTTATGTTTATACCAAACAAACAAATAAATAAAGACAAGTTTTATCACTCTTACTTTTTAAAAATAGAGAAGATCAGAGCAGATTGACAGGAAGACTGATGGATCAATGGAAATGTCTCCTTACTGACACCATGCAAACAATGGGTGGACCCCTAGGTGACCCAAAAGAGAGAGGAGGCTTTGCTTTGGATCTTTTTGGAGCAGTCTGCAAGCTTAGAACAAACTTTTCTAACTTAGAAAGGGCTGAAAATTGTAATCCCAACACATTGGATGACATCAGGTTAAGAAAGATTACTTTGGAGGTATTCAACATTAGGCAGTTTGAACCTGATGGTACTTTCTATTGTCTGACCAACATTTGAAGAGATTCCCTTGCACAACTGATGCCCTTTAAAGTATTTCTTGATGGGTAGTTGTACTTATGGAGAAAAGGTGAGGGGAAAGCTGCAGTAGTGGGTGTTCGATTGGAGGTAACCTGGGCTGACAGGAACAGAGGCGAAATGAGATTCTTGTAATAGCAACGCCTTATTCCAAACTTCAGCACCACGAGCAACAGCAGAAAAATAGAACCACAACCAGTGGTCTGATATCTCCTTTTTTTAGTCAAGCTGTCAGACTGGCAACCAATCAGGACACCTCATTTTCCCGCTTGCTGTCTGCCTATATTTTAGCCAATCAGGCTTGACTTGCAGCCGATTTTGATTTTCACAGCACCATTAAGTCTGAAGACTTAACACCGGTGTTGTATCTCCGCCCAGCAACCAGGGTTTGCCTAGAGACGGGCTGTATTGGTGGTGGATTAAGAAGCCCTAATTGGGAGTTACCACCGGATAGTGACAGCCGGAGCGGGAAAAGTTATGAAAGTTTATTGGTTGTTCCCTCAGCCAGCTGGACCTATTTAAGGGTTTTAAAATGTACTGATGTTACCTTCTTCTGTGCTGTTTTGATCTCATCTGTTGTTCCCTGCTAATAAAGCGTTGTTCCGACTGGCGGTCCTCCGACTTTTTAACCGGGGTTCTGTTACCTTTGCTACCGGTTTGGAAATGGGAGCGCATTGGTGCGTGCAATGCTTCTGTGCATGCGCTGAGTGTTTTTAATTACATCCGGGTGGGTGGATGGATGGGCGGAGCTTCCCACCACTGCCACTATCAGTTCACCCAAACCAGTGCAAACTAGTAGCAGCCCATCACTGGATCCTGTTATGAGTATGAATATGAAATGTGGCTGAAATTGTGGGTGGCAATTATCTTGCTAATTTTATTGGCCATTCTTTTCTATCCCTTGACAAATAATGATGCATTTTTGTCCTCAATAGTTAGCTCTTGTCAAACCTCAACATTTGATTGCCCAGCAGGGACTATGCTGCCAAGTATGACTTGCCCATGTTACGGTTTTAAGGATGCCAAAGCTGCAGCTCTAATGGAAGTTTTAATGATGCCAATGACAAAAAGTAAAAGCAATGCATCTTTCATCTGACGAGTTAAAAGAGCATACTTAATTCTTTGCCAGTCTGCCTCTTGGCTTTATTTTATTTGCCCCAGGCAAACACTTAACTCAAGTTTTCTACTTTCATGAACATTATAGTTGAGACAGATTTTTGCTGGAGAAAGGTGTTGCACTGACAGCACTGTCACAAAATGGAAGGCTTCAGTCTCTAGATGTGAGAAATATTTTTAAAGAGTTTTTATCAGTTTGCAAAGTTCACGGCATTGACAGTGCAGGATTTTCTATGCTTGAGCAAATTCTCTCAAATGTTTTACTGCTGATTCTTATATATAATTTTCTTTGTTATAGAACTATAGTATTATTGCTTCTCATCATGAACAGGAAAAAGTAGGCTTGAAATTTGGAAGAATGTCTGCACATTTGCCTCTATCTATAACTCACACTGTCTTTAATGTCACCTATTTTGAAAACCCATTGAGCTGCGGCAAGTAGAGATTGAAGATAAACTTCGAATTGGGTATACTTTGTGCAAATTAAATGGCCATGTGAATATTACAAAGGAATTTCCATTGAAGCCTTGAGAATCCAAATTGTGTGGAATGCTTCAGTTCCTTTTCATGGAAATTGTTGGTTGTAGATCGAGATAAGTAGTTTTAAGGCATATGATTATTCACATAACGAAAATTTAAGATGTCCAAGTTCATTCTTGAAAAAAAAATAGTTTAAGCACAAAACTATATCAATGCATTTCAATATTTTTATGTATACCTGTATGTCCAACTATGTGCACACATAGGTGAAGGCACATATGCAGAATAACACAATAATAAAAATGTTATTGAAGAAATACACCATGAATTGAAATTGGATAAATTTGGAATCATGCTTTGAAAGAAACAATTATGTTTCCTCTTACCAAGACCATCAACAGGTTTCAACTACTGCTTAAGCAGGTTGAAAACATTACCTGTCAATCTAAGCAGTTTACAGTCTAATGAATCAGTCCAGCTGCCTTCAGCTTGTATGTCAAAACTACTCATAGAAGCAGCTTTGATATTTGGCCAAGTGATGCTTGAAGTCAATCTGGGTGCATTATTAAGTTGATCTGACTAGTTCATTTTTGCTTCCTTATATCTGCTCAGAAAGTCATTGGTAAGGAGGCACCTTGTCATCCACTTAGGACACTTTCCTTATTTTTCTAAAAACAAAACAAAACCCCAAAACCTTCTAAGTGAAGCGATGTGCTGACCAAAATGAAAAAACATCAGAAACCAATCTGCCTTTCTCTTGTTTATTGGATTTATAGATCTCTCACAAAGGCAGTCTGGTAGTTAACAATAAAAATCCATATAGCACAATATTAGTTAAAGTAACCTTTGCAAATGAAACAAATACAAATATATTTAAAAGAGAAATAAAAAGTTGGTTACCCAATTATCCAATTCTACCCTACCCAATTCCAATAATTCTCCCACGCCTTCTAGAACAACTTCATTTTGACTAGATTTTGGAAGGCTACTTCAATAGGCATTAAACAGCTTCTAAAGAGATTGCTGAGAAATGTTGTCGCTTGGCCTTATTCGTCCTTGTCTCAGAAAAATGGGAGACCAACAGTGGGTTCTCCCAGGCATATTACAGTATGTTGAACAATTTAACTCTTGTTGGAGAAGGGAAACCTGCAGATACCTAGGTACCAAGTCATAAAGATGTAGTGCAGAGCCTGTATTATAGGTATAAAATGGTCCAGCCGTAGGCATCCACCAGCAAGCAAACCATTGAATTCTGAACTAATTGTACTCATTGAGTGCTCTTTAAAGATATTTCCTATGAAACACACTCCAGTGGTCTAAATGTATGATGAACAAGGACATGAGCCACTGTATTCATTGCAGAAATTATTGTGAGCTGTATCACCAATTTGAACTGGGAAAAGGCCTCGTGATTATGGCCTCCTCTTGTTCATCCAAAAGTAGCCATAGTCCAGTTGTACCCCCAAATTATGGGTCTGTTTTACCTCAGGCAGTGCTTAAAAAGATGGTATCAGACCTATGGAGATGTTTTATATATATATATATGTAAACATAAAGTCTAGATATACTCAATTGTATCCAACCAAGTGATCAAGGGCGGGTTTTAGTGTCTCTGTTGGAGTATAAATAAGACAGCATTTAGGGCAGGGGTGAAATGTTTCCGGTTTGCTTGTGCCTATCAATCATCAGAGAGCTGGTTGCAAAGGGAGTGTGAGGCTCCTCCCACCCCTCTGGGCACTGCAATTTGGGTTCTATTACCCTCTGCGCATGCTTTGCGCAGAGGGTAAAAGAACCCAAATGGTGGCATCCGGGATGGTGGGAGGAACCTCACGCTCCCTTTGCGACTGGCTCTCCAATGACTGATAGGCACAAGCAAACTGGGAGCATTTCAACCCTGTGTTAGGGTTTGAACATAGAAAAACAGGCTCAAGATCATCTATAACAAATCCAACTGATTCTAGGTTTTACAGTTCTGAGGATTTTCCACCTTTAGTCCTGAATAAAATTGCATCGTTCACCACAGAAAAGTGATAGGAATGTTTCTACAAAGTATATAAGTGCTGGTATATAATTATGACTTGTATGAGAATTATAATATTGTCACTTGATGGAACACCCAGTAAATGTATTGAATGTGATAGCATGGATTGATTGTTCATTTTTAATATGACTAGTTTTAAGATAATTTTTAAAGTAATTATTCTATTAATTGGCTTAGAAATGTTTTATATTGTATCTTTTTGTTTGTTATGAGCCGCCCCGAGTCCACGAGGAGGGGCGGCATATAAGTCCAATAACTAAATAAATGAATGAATGAATGAATGAATGAATAAATAAATAAATAAATAAATAATTACTTATATTAATTTTTATAGCAGAGTTCATCCAACATTCAGGTCAAGCAGGAAAACAAGAAGGTACAGAATATCTACACGTCAGTTTTTCCTCCCTTATATCTGCTTTTTAGATCCTTTGTGCACCAGTCATTCAGATATTTTTTGCCTCATATAGAAAACTATATGCCTTTTAATAAATTAATGTAATATAATACATTTTATTCCCTCTCATACTTCTCTTTCTCTATCAAAATTGATTTCTGTGCAATTTAAAATTGACAAGGATCTTTCTGACACCCCTAGCCCAGCACCTTTTTATATATCAGGCTTACCCAGACTCTAAAAAGGATAACTTTTTCCAATATTTTCCCCTCTAGTCTTCAAAAACATCAGGAAAGCATTAAATTATCAGATTATCAAATCCCCTTCTTTAAACTGTTTCAGATAAACCAAAGCTGGCTGGGGCATTCTGGGAGTTGGAGTCCACAAGTCTTAACATGGCCGAGTTTGGAGACCCCTGATATACAGTATATGCCAACAGTACTATACTTGTTAGTGATAAGCTATAAACAAGCTTCTTGAAAATAAGGGACAAAAGATTCTTGTTCAGGATGAAATAGAGAAGCCATAGGTTTTTTTGGGTGGGGGGAGATTGGATAGTGGCAAAAGAATATCAAGAATAGACAATATCTGCTAAATGTCTTTCTTTTATCCAAAATGTTACAAAGCAGGGTTTATTTATTTGTTTATTTGTTTTGTTTATTTGTTTATTTGTCCAATACACAATACATATAGAAGAGAATAGACATGAGGTAATATATATAAAGAAAAATATAAAATAGAGGAGAAGATATATGAAAGGAAGAAAATATATATGATATATGAGATAAAGGAAAGACAATTGGACAGGAGACGAAAGGCATACTAGTGCACTTATGTACGCCCCTTACTTAGGAACCTGAAGAGGTCAATCGTGGATAGTCTAAGGGAGAAATGTTGGGGGTTAGGGGTTGACACTATTGAGTCTGGTAATGAGTTCCACGCTTCAACAACTCAATTGTTAAAGTTATATTTTTTACAGTCAAGTTTGTAGCGGTTAATATTAAGTTTGAATCTGTTGCGTACTTTTGTGTTGTTGCGGTTGAAGCTGAAGTAGTCATTGACCGGTAGGACGTTGCAGCATATGGTCTTGTGAGCAATACTTAAATCATGTTTTAGGCGTCGTAGTTCTAAGCTTTCTAGACCCAGGATTGTTAGTCTATTTTCGTAGGGTATTCTGTTTCGAGTGGAGGAGTGAACAGCTCTTCTGGTGAAATATATTTGGACGTTTTCAAGGGTGTTGATGTCCGAGATGTGGTTTGGGTTCCAGACAGAGGAGCTGTATTCTAGGATGGGTCGGGCAAAAGTTTTGTAGGCTCTTGTGAGTAGTGTGAGATTACCAGAACAGAAGCTACGTAGGATCAGGTTAACAACTCTAGAAGCTTTTTTGGCGATATTGTTGCAGTGGGCTTTAGCACTTAGGTCATTTGATATTAGTATTCCAAGGTATTTTACTGAGTGTGGGTTGGCTGTGAGAATTTGTTTATTCAGTTTATATATGAGGTTAGGATTCTTTTTGCCAATGTGGAGGGTAGAGCATTTGTTGGTTGATATTTGAAGTTGCCAGGTGTTAGACCAATCTGAGACAAAGTCAAGGTCTTTTTGGAGAGTAAATGTGTTGTCCGTGGTGTTGAAAAGTTTTACATCATTGGCAAAAAGAACACAGTTGCTTGTGATATGATCACAGAGGTCGTTGATGTAGAGAATGAAAAGAGTAGGACCTAGTACGCTGCCCTGGGGAACTCCACTCTTGACAGGGACAGGGGTGGAAATGGCGCTTCCAATTTTGACAACTTGTTGCCTGTTTGGTTCTAACTTATCTTGCTTCTAGTTCACTTCTCCCGCACCGCGTGGGTGCCCCTTATGTACCAAACATTTTTTAAAAGCCAAAGAAAAAAAAAGCCAAAACAAGATGGAGATGCTTGCACAGTGTCGGAAGTTCAGCTTCTGTGCATTCTCAGAAGAAAAAAATTAATTTTTTTAAAAAAAGATGGTGGTGCCCATGGACTGGTACCGATTGAACTGTTTCCGTGACATCATTGTAATGTCACCATCAGGTCACTACTGGTTCAGGGAAACAGATCTGAATCAGGAAGAACTCACCTCTGTTGCAAAGGTTTTACTGCACATGTATGGCGGGGTGATATACATTTTCCCAATACATTTTCTTCTGGATTTCATTGGAAAAATGAATGCGTGGTTCCTTTTTTTACCTGGATAGAAAGCAAATTAAAGTATAAGACTTGGGAAATGGTCCATTCCAGTTTAGGCCCTGCAGAAATCCTTCCCATGTCCCTCCCCGACTGAAGGGTAAAAGAGTTTCATTCTAATAATAATCTGTTTGTAAATATTTTACATGCTTATTGATTTAGAAGGTTAGATGTTTATGAATTCCTAATACGGTGCGGGGCCAGTGTGTATGAGACGCTGGCAGCAGCAAGGACGTAGCAAGGAGAAAAAGCATCTGAGAATAAGAAATAAGTATTACAAACTACAGATAAAAAGGAAGTTGAATGAAAACATGACTGCCTGCCTCTTGGTTGATTTTACAGTCTTGCTCAGACTCTGATGGGATGCATATTGAATTAGCCTGGGCTGGATAAAAAGTAAATGGGAATATCTTCCTTTCTTTTACTGATTTTACTGAAGGTCCATATGTGTGAGCATTAATGCAGTAATGAAAGAATCTTTCCAGAATGTGGATCAGTAGAGCTTTTCATTCATAAGCAAATAATGTTCAAATTCAATCTAATAGTTAACTCCTTAGTATTAATAACCAGAATTCTTCGTGTGATGGGGACAATATCTCACTTATAGACATTACAGACTTTGCAGGTGAAAGATTGGAATCACAGACATAGATGAGAGATTTGTGGATGAGCCCAAATCTGAGCCATTTTGCTTTTTGTTTTGTAGGAAAGATTAACACCTAACAGATGACACTTGAGTTTTTAATTAAATCTTCCTGCTTACTGGAGAATTTTTGGAGCTGAATTTCATACGTCTCATACAAGTTGCTAAGATCAAGAAACACTGGATTAGAATTTACTTACTGTTGAATGTATGGGCATTGGCCAGGATGTTGATTGGTTTCACACCAAAGTTTCACAGGTGAATTGTCCTCGAAGGAAGTAGGTAAGTCAAGCATGACTTTCGAAGCCACTACATTTGCAAGGTCAGTCACATTACCAGCTTAGAGACAGGGGAAGAATTAATATCTATAAACCCACTGCTTCTGACCTCAGATGCCAGTAGAGAGTTCAAATTCGTAGCCCATGGGAATGACAGTGCCAAGGCTGAAAATATGTTGCTTTATGTATTTATTTATCTGAATGTATTCACCCTTAATTAAAGACAGTTCATCAAAATAGAATGTAATGCTTTAAGACTGTGTAATGGACCATATAAAAGTAAGGGATTTTATGTAAATAAATTGATCCTAAGTTGTTTACAGTGAGCATTCTGAATTGGGCTCAGATGGCAAGTGGCAGTGAAGTTGCTTCAAAAAGGGAGAGACATTTGATATTTTGGAGGCACAGCTGTCAAATTCTAATCCAGCTGCATTTTCTGGATCATCTTCAAGGGTTGCCTCACAAAAAAACTATTATAATAGCCCAAACCTGATTGAAGTTACCACTATTTGAGTTGTCAAAGCCAGATCTCTCTCCTTCAGGGAGCAATGTGGTTGATGTATAAACCAAACTGATTAAATGTTCTCCTTACTCCTGATATCTCACAATTATCCAAAATCAGTGCTTGAGTCAAAAAGATTTCCACAAAAGACATCCGCTTCTATTGGTGGACTAGTCTAATCTTATCCTTAAAGGTAAAGGTTGCCCTTACACCTGTGTGCTAGTCGTTCCTGATTCTGTGGAGTAGTGCTCATCTCTGTTTCAAAGCCAAAGCGCCAGCGCTGCCTGAAGACATCTCTGTGGTCTTCAGAGATGTCTCTGAAGGTAAAGGTAAGGACTGTTACCTTTCCTACAAAGGTAGTCCCTATTTTTCTACTTTAATTTTCGAATTGCTACTTTGGCAGAAGCTGGGACAAGTAACAGCTCACTTCGTTGTGCGGCGCTCGGAATTTGAACTGCCGAACTGTCGACCTTTCTGATCGACAAGCTCAGCGTCTTAGCCACTGAGCCACTGCATCCCTTTAATATTGTCCTTGCAACAGTCTAAATCTTTCCCAGTAGCAGCTTATGCATGGTAGAGATATCATTACTGGAACCCCTGTATGCAAAACATGCCATAATCTGAATGAAATTCACGAGGTCATAAAATCTTCAGCTGCATCTGTTGTGAAAGAAAAGCCAAGGGGTATATTTACTTTGTGCATTTTCAAAGCGTGTTGGATATTTTTTGTGGGGAAGAGCCAATGCATGCCAAACTTCACTTCTACTACCATTGGTCTTGGATCTATAGGGACAAACATCTGCTCTTAGAAATATCTGTATTAAATTTGCCTCCCTAGTTCAACAAAAAGAAAATGAAGACATACTTCAAGTTAAAGTCAATAGCAACAAGTTAGATGAATCAATGGCACATCTGTATGAATTGTGTAAGTTCATATCTTTTCCACATGGGGCAAAAAGAGATGATATTTCCTTCAGTCTTGTTCAGAGGTACTCCAGAGCAGGTGTCTCCAACCTTGGCAACTTTAAGACTTGTGTACTTCAACTCCCAGAATTCCTCAGCCAGCTTTGCTCAGCAAGGGAAGTCTGGGAGTTGAAGTCCACAAGTCTTAAAGTTGCCAAGGTTGGAGACACCTGCTCAAGAGGGTTAGAGGTCTCTCAAGGCAGAGTTGGTGGCCCAAAAATGGAAGCAAACAAGAGAAAGGTAAGTTGCCTCAATAGAAACTCACTTTCATAATGCAAGATATATTCCACTTATAAGATTGTCCTGAAACTACAGAATGTTATTGTTTTGGTGATAATTTAATTTTACTGTGTTAACAATTGTAATAGCAAATAGTAAACATGGCAATTCCATCTGCCAAATATTAGTAGTTGGCATATCCCTTTTATATTTTAAATAAAGATTTTGACAATATACAGATGAATTTAAATCTATTTTTTCAATAGACAGATTTACATCTATTGGCAGCTTCTAGTAAATAGATGGAAAGGACCCTTGAAACAATTCTATCTAGCATTTTATTTGAGACATGAATTCCTCCTTGTTTCTAAATTTATTCTTGTATTCTTTGACAAAGAATGTTCCTGTCTTCATAAACAACAACCTAATTTTACAACCTTTTTAACAATCACAACCCACTTAGTATTTGATTAACCTCTCACACTACAAAGTAAATGGTACACCATGTATGGGGGTGAAAGGTTTTTTTTAATTTCTTCTCATTTTAAGTTCAAACTTCTTGAAAGGATTCCCAGCTTTAATTACAAAATATATATAAAATTTTAATAACAGAAACTTATCAAATAATTAATTTAGACTGAAGCCCTTCAACTGAGGCAGTATACAAATATTGTAATAAATAAAACATTATAATCAATATTACAAATATCTGGCACACATTTTACTCCAGTCCTCTTATAAAGCTTTATTAGGAGTTTGTGGATCAGGTGAATTCTATTTAAATCATCAGTTCAATCTGGATCATTAACCTAACTCATTTGGATTTATAGATTTAATTAGGCTTTGAATCACTTTGATTCATCTTTCAAAATTGAATTATTAAATCAAGCAAATCCAATTTGGAAAGCTGATTAAGTTTAGAAAAAGTCTTTCTGTACATGTACAAAAGGCTATCAAATCACCACATCAATTCGGATACCCCTGATTTATTCTCCTATTCAGTCTGAATTGAAAATTCAACTGACAAAGTTGATTCAGGCAGTCCTTTAAAACATCTCTGAATCAAATCTTTGCATAGCCTCACTCAGTTTATTTTTTCCTTCCATTTTAGGTAACAAAGGAAGCACTATACAGCAGAATGTGGGAACTTATGTATTTCCTTTGTTCAATTTCTTGAGAAAAAGAGTATGTCAAAGAATTTACATGTAAAAATGCTTTACCTTTTTTTTTAACCTGGGGTGTCCCCAGTTCTGCACTGCCTCCTAATATTGAATTTTTCCAGAAGACATTACACTGCTGTGTTTAGGCTGTCCCTTTCTGGATCAAATATGCAACAATATTAGGCTAAACAGGAACACATACAGTACAAAGCAGAGAGAAGTACACCATGAAAGATGAGGTCAGATCAGTTATTATGGCATGAACACTTGACTGATCTATTTATTTCTGTTAGATGTTCATATCCGACTTTATAGTACAGTTTAATTTTTGATCCTAATCTTATTTTCCTTATCAGTAGTTGATTTGGGAAGTGACTAAGAATGAATGTTTGGTCTATCGTTGACTTTAGGGTTAGCAAATAGAGATGTTACCTGTGTACTACCATCTGTTTTAAGTCAAAATATGAGAATGCAGCAGAATTCGCCATACCAACTATGGAGGTTTTCTCATACAGAAAAGACTGTGTACCTCAATTGACAACTCCTTATTTTTTAAAAAGAGCATTCATTTCAAAAAGGCAAGTTTTGTGTTGGATGGACACAATTAAGTGATCTGCTCTGGTTTCTTTATAACATCAGCTTAACTTATTTTCATTCAACCATTATCCTGATCCTGTCACGTGAATAACTTGAATTCAATTGTCCAGTAAATGGCTCTCACAAAATCTTACATAATTCCCCTTTCATTTTTAGTTTTTGTAGATTCATGTGGGCAAATACAATTACTAAACTAAAATTTCAGCACATTGGGAAAAAATGAAACATTCCCATTTTTACATTATTATTTATTCTAATATATTGGTTAAAATCCCTGAGCAGTGAAGGAGCAATCAACCGAGTGGTGTCAGATATTTACCAATACCATCTAAGTGGGGAAGAAGAGTCTCCATATGGTATTGTATTCTAGGGCAAAGTATTGGAATATATGATACCATTTTAGTTCTTGATGTTTCTAGGCACATTACCATTTGGTGTTAGGTCTGAGTGAATGATTAATGTCTAAAATGGTTGTACTGGATTTTTCAGGGACTATTGATCCTTGTAAAATGCTTGGCTGGGGTGGGATTTAGAGATAATTCTTTTTAATTTTGGTATTTCTGATGGACAAGAGCTTTAAGTGGAGGTAGTAAAGATGCAATTAGTTTATGATGTCCCATAATATTTTGTAAAATCATTCATACTATTTATAATTATGAAACATTTGAAGAGGTAGCCCAGACCTTTGAAGTTCACAATCACAATATACAGTATCTCAATTTTTATTCCTTTCCACCTGAAAATAAAGAGGATTTCAAGTTCTAAATCAATGTCTGATGACAGCAGTGGACCAAATTCACAGAGGCTGGGGCAAGAGCTTCTGGTTGGGACTAAGTCTGAGTGAGAGAAAAAGGAGAAAGTTAGCGGCCAAGAAAAACAAAATGCATAGGTACAGTATATGTGGTACATTGCTCAACAATAGTGGCTGTGAGAGGGACCTTGGAGTCCTAGTGGACAACCATTTAAATATGAGCCAGCATTGTGCAGCAGCTGCCAAAAAAGCTAATACAGTTGTAGGCTGCATTAAAGATCATGCATACTGCTAATACCACTTTATAATGCCTTGGTAAGGCCACACTTGGAATACTGCATTGGTTGCAACGATGCAAAAAGGATGTTGAGATTCTAGAAAAAGTGCAGAGAAGAGTAACAAAAATGATTAGGGGACTGGAGGTTAAAACATATGAAGAACAGTTGCAGGAATTGGGTATGTCTAGTTTAATGAAAAGAAGGACCAGGGGAGACATGAGAGCAGTGTTCCAATATCTCAGGGGTTGCCACAAAGAAGGAGTCAACCTATTCTCCAAAGCACCCGAGGGTAGAACAAGAAGCAAAGGGTGGAAACGAAACAAGAACAGAAGTAACTTGGAGCTAAGGATAAATTTCCTGACAGTTAGAACAATTAATCCATGGAACAGCTTGCCTCCAGAAGTTGTGAATACTTTTCTGGAAGTTTTGAAGAAGATGTTGGATAGCCATTTGTCTGAAGTAGTGTAGGGTTTCCTGCCTAAGCAGGGGGTTGGGCTGGAAGAACTCCAAGGTTCCTTCCAACACTGTTGCTGTTGTTGTTGTTGCTGTTGTTGTTTTGTTTGTTTGTTTATTATTTTGACTTCTATGTCATCCAATTCCATTAAACCTTAGAGTCCCATTAAACTTTTCAAGGCTTGGATTTTCGGTTTGGATGTCCTCTTGGATTAAATTCTGAACCAAAACATCCCTGTTTCATTGGAAGGCAACACTATTTTTGCACAGTTAACATTATTTTACTAATTACACCCATGTCTGGCCATAATGACAGATATATTAGCTATAAACCATCTTCAGCGCTGAAGCACAATCTCACCTTCCTTTTACTATTGCACAATTTTTGCTTATTGTGGGATTTTATTTTGCACAGAATAAATTCCACATGAAAGCCACAAGAGAGAGAAAAATAATCCAATAAATTCACTAGTGATAAAAGTGGCAACAACTCAGCTGGGGAAGAAAGGAACTAATTCTAAAAGCTTAAAATAAAGTCAGTAAGAAGCTAATATTATGTTAAATGATTTTTTAAAAAACCTTGAATGCAATATGAGTTTCTTTCTCACTAGACGTTGCATTCTGAATTTGAAATAGCGATTAGCATTTGCATTTTTTCCACTCTCTCTCTCACACACACACACACTCTTAAAAAAACAAAAACCTTAGGTAGAAATTGTACATCAATTTAAAATGTAATTATTCCACCATTATCTGTCAGAAATCATGGGGAAAATAAAAATAAAATCTCTCTATCCCCCTTCATTATTTATAAGTGAACTTGGGAACAACCTGCCCCGATAGCTATTATTCACGCTGCTTCTATGTGTTAAGAAAGTTCTCTCTTGAATGACTGCACCATGAGGTCAGGAGCAAGCTGTTCGTTCTTAGCATGCTTTTGACAGCGCAACCTCTGCATATCAACTGGAGCCACCTGCCTTGGCAAAGAGGCCGAATGACAATTCAGGAGGTCCCTGGACTGATTCATGTCTCTCTCACAAACACAAAAGTGGCCTTAAGCAAGTCGTTTCTTCTCTCCGACTAGGCCTCACATCCAGCACTGTTCATCCCCTGAAACAATCGGTCCTGCTGCCACTATAGCTTTTTTCTTTTTAAATGTATTCCCCAGATTTTAGCTTATAAACAGGATTGAGAAACTGGATCTCTCTGAAGGGCTGAATTCATCCTCTCACACTCTCTGTAGGTTGGGTTACTTATGATGCTAGACTTTCCATGCACCAAAAGTGATATGGAGTGGAGAAGACTAAACAATGTCATTTGGCGGGACCCAGGAGAAGAGCCTTCTCTGTGGTGGCCCCGACCCTCTGGAACCAGCTCCCCCCAGATATCAGAGTTGGCCCCACCCTCCTTGCCTTTCGCAAGCTCCTTAAAACCCACCTCTGTCGTCAGACATGGGGGAATTGAAATTTTTTCCCTTCCCCCTAGGCTTATAGAATTTATACATGGTATGCTTGTTTGTATGATTGGTCTCTTAAATTGGGGTTTTTTAGATTACTTTTTAATATTAGATTTGTTACATTGTTTTCTTTATTGTTGTTAGTCGCCCCAAGTCTTCGGAGAGGGGCGGCATACAAATCTAATAAATAAATAATAATAAATAAAATAATAAAGAAGACTTGCCTCCAGCTATCCCTTAGCCACCCTTTTCTCAAATAAAGAACCACAGTCTCCACTGGCAACAAAAGCTGGCACCAGAGCTCTTTTGGAGTCATCCCACTCTAATTTTGGAGCCATTCCAGTCTCCATGGCAAAACAAGCTGGCACCGGCACCATTGGAGCTATTGCGTGTGGAAAAAGTATGGCAAACACTCGGCCTCATAAGCTTTGATGATCTGACGCAGCTGTACCCAAAATAAGAGAACATAATCTGGAATGACCAGGGTTGGTTTTTTATTTCCCCCATTCCCAAGCACTGGCTCTCATCTAAACAGCTACCCTCCTGGCCATTCATAATGCTTCCTTCATATTTGTTTCCTAACAATATTGAAAGGCTAATTTATGTAATCCACTTCCAGAGTTCATAGAAACCATGGGCTCCTTGTAACCATTGCTTGTTGAGTAAGGTCCAGTGGCTGAGTTCACATAAAACAGTAAACCATATGCCATGCTCCACCCTACCCTACCACTAAAGGTGGCCAACTTGATGTCACTCACGTCAATGGTTTGAGTTAGGCTTGGGGTGTCTGGCCTCTCATCGCCTCAAAGAGATACAATTTTCCTATTTACTACTGTATTACTGAACATCCAAAATATACTCTTTAATTCTATGTATATATGCCATATGTGTACATACATATTACGCACAGACACACAAAAATATGCATTATCTACTATATAAACTGTATGTGTATGTACACAGAGAGAGAGAGATATGCACAGCTCTTCTAAAATTATACACATTCAACCTCATTTAGTGCAATAGGAAAAATACACACAGAGCCCGGTAGGGAAAAAAAGAAAAAACCCCTCAAAACTTTTCTACTGGTTCTGCCTATGTAACCGTACCTGTAGGAGCCCATCACCAAATGTTACCCAAACAGTACTTTGCTGCTAATAGCAAGGATGATTTTGTATCTCTTCCCCACCTAATGAATCTTTCTTGTTCTGCCTTGGCGTTGTGCATTAACATTGTGACATAATGCACAAAGATTAGATGCGTGATGCACAGCCCAAGGGATGGAGGATGATCATGGAAAACGCAAAGCCACTGCAGAAAACATGCTTCCTCTTGTTTTCTAGGAACCCCAAAGATCATTTGGGGCAGGGGTGGGTTCTAACATACCTCACCGCCGGTTCACTTCCTCCTGCATCATGCAGCTACTTGTGCTGAAAACTTGCAAAAAATTTCCCCAACAGAGTCAAAAACAAAATGGCGGCACATGGACAGTGCCAGAAGCTCAGTTTCTGCACATGCTCAGAAGAAAAAAATCCTCCCCCAATTTTTTTTTTTAAAAAAAGGTGGTAGCATCCATGGACGAACACCAACAGAACTGACTCTGTGACATCACCAGCATTTTGCTACTGGTTCAATAGAACCTGTGTGAACCGAGAAGAACCCATCTCTGATTTGGGGTCTCTGAAAAACAAGAATTGAAATCACACATTCCCCCTGTTTTCGTTACTTGTTTAGAGTCCCCGTTCCCTCCCTACTCCTCTCCCCATACTGGATGTACGGTTCCAAAGAGCAGAGAGAATATTTGATTGCAATAATTAGCTAATCAGCAACAGGCATAATTTCCCCCTGATTAATGCTTTGAATAATGATTACAGTCCTAACTGTAGGCAGTCCTCTTATCAGAGTCACTTTGAAAGCAGCTTTGAACAGATTGATCTGCACCTTTACAGATAAAATGGGAGAGGTCAGTCAGTCTGCCCTTTGGAAAACAGTTCCTGCCTTTACTTTAGGGAAGGACATTGGAGAGCTATAGATGGGGGCTTCGGCCTTTTTCTGTCCCCTCTCCACTGCTATAGATGTTATGATACAGGAAGGGGGGAAAAGAGGAGTGAGGCTAAAAAGTAGGGCATAGATACTTTTTTCAGGTGCTTTGCTTAGAAGTAGCAGCAAAGGGCAAAAACAACATTTGCCTATGAAGCTAAGTCTTGCAGTTGCCCTTGCCAGCATTCCCCTAATTGTTCTGCTTAAGGGCATTGTGTTTCATTTCATGACCACGAACCGTAGCCTTTTCAACAGTGACCATATTATCTGTTTTTCCCCAAAATAAGACATCCCCTGATAATAAGCCCAATTGGGCCTTTGAGTGTATGACAATAAGGCCAAGTGCTTATTTCAGGGTTCAAGAAATATATATATATAGGACAGAGTTTTATTTTTGGGGAAACACATGTATATGGGCCAAAAAAACCGAGAGTGGAGTTTTCAAGAAAATTACTGAATCCACTTTGGCTGCAGCCTAAAGTGATTTAGGATGTTCCCGGATGCTGAAACAGGGATAAGCAGATCTGCATTTATGGATTAGGTTTATCAGATCTGAATGACAAAAATATGAATGATAGCTGAATTGAGACACTTATCTGTCTGCTGTCCTAGGACCACTGATAAGGGCTCTGAATGGTTACAGTAAGTCTTTGTGCAACTTTCCCCCCCCATGCTTTAAGGCTCTGTGTCTGTTTTAAAAATTACATAGGAGAATTCATATCTGTTTCTGCAGATTTGGAATTTGTTTTAATTTTACAGAAAGCTTTCTTCATTTATTTCTCAACTTCCACCTGTTCCACCTCCCAACGTCAACCAATCCCCTTCAGTTCTCTTTTTCTTCACTCATCATCACCTCTCTAGGTTACTGTAAATTCAGAATAAAATAAAGTATCATGTGTATGATACTGTTTGATGGTTGGCTTTTAAATATAGGTTGGAAAGTAAGGCGTGCCAGGGCAGGATGGTTTATGATCTGTACCCTGATAGGTGTTTTACATGGTTTTACGGCAAGTCATGCTATTTTCCATGATATGGGTATTTGCTCACTTTGTCATTATTTGTTTCTTCTCTTTTTGTGTCTTCTGGTAATCTTAATTATTTATACTCTCTAAACTGCCCACAGTTGTGTTTGTGATTGAGGTAGCCATTAAATTTGATTAAATAAATAAAGTCAGAAGAAAACAGACCAAATCCAAAGAACTTCAGCCTTCTTTTTGCTCTCCATTATAGGAATAACTATGAATGGATTTTGTGTGCAAGGACTGAGAGATCCAGCCATAGATGATACTCAGAACAGATTCCTGGCATTATTCATCATTTAATTACTTCTACAGAATATTCTCTGTATTAGGGCCTGCATGATGAACAATGAAGTCTTTATAAAATCATTGTCATTAGCTGAAATAGTAAGCTTAAAGTTTGCCCATCCCATTTTTTTAAAAAAACACATGGATTTGTATTAATGAAATTTATTCTTTAACACCATTTAAGGTAAAAGCATTTATTATATGAAAACCAAAGAAAATAAATTATAGCAATAGTACTAGCTGCAGGCAAAATGCATTTTTAATCCCCCAGTGTATTTCAAAGGTCATCCTGTTCCAAACGAACAGGCCTAATTTGGATCTACAGTACTTTAATAATAATGTTTGATTTGAAGTATTATGTCAACAGCATCTGAATATTCCCACCTTTGGTGACTGCATTTAATTTAGCAGCAATGGAAAAATAATTTTAAGTAAGCCAGTTAGAGCCAGGTCTACACATATAAAGCAAAGAAACGTTTTGGGATTTGAAAATGAGTAGAAGATCCAATACATGTTGATTTTACCACTTTCTGGTTTGCTTTGCTTTTTCCAGCAGGGATCTAAAAATGGATGCACCAAGGATCTGCTCAGTAACCTTTCATCAAGCATTGACTTATTCTAGAAGAGAACTCGTCCATCTCTGCATAGGAGAGATACAGTATGCGGCCTTTCAAAATACTGACATACAGCAAACCATGGGAATATAATTATCTGTTCATTCTCATATTATAAGATGTGAGATTTAAAAGACACACACAAAAAGCGAGCCAATTGGTGTAGTGGTTAAAGCATCAAGTTAGAAACCAGGAGACCATGAACTTTAGTCTTGCCTTAGGCACAAAGCCAGCTGGGTAATCTTGGGCCAGGCACTCTCTCTCAGCTCTAGAAAAAAAACAATGGTGAACCATTTCTGAAATCTTGCCAAGAAAATTGGAAGGACTTGTCCAAGCAATTGTCAAGGAAAAAGGCACACCTTTTTCAGGCGTACAAAGCCCTAGTGGGAAAACTCCCATAATCTTTCTTGTAGTGTTAATATGTGTAAAATTGGTAGCTTGTCCCAGTGAGTATAAAAAGAAATTGGGCTATGAGAAGAGAAGAAGAATAGAGAAGGATTTGGCTACAGTTAAGATCCTGACTTAACTTATGAATGAATGAATGAATTGAATTGAACTGAATTTATTAGATTTGTATGCCGCCCCTCTCTGAAGACTCGGGGCAGCTCACAATAAAGCAGCAATATTGTACAATTCAAATCTAATGTTAAAGTTTAAAACTAAATTAAAATATATTGTCATAAAAACCCATTAACTACACAATCATACACACTCGGTCCAGCTAATCAATATAGAGGTCAGAGAAGAAGTGTGGGAGGTTAATCCCCCCACGCCTGGCAACAGAGATGGGTCTTTAGCATTTTGTGGAAGGCGAGGAGGGTGGGGGCAGTTCTAATCTCTGTGGGGTGTTGATTCCAGAGGGCTGGGGCTGCCACAGAGAAGGCTCTACCCCTAGGTCCTGCCAGATGGCATTGTTTAGTTGACGGGACCCGGAGAAGTCCAACTCTGTAGGACCTAATTGGTCACTGGGATTCATGCAGCAGCAGGCGGTCTCGTAGGTATTCTGGTCCGATGCCATGTAGGGCTTTATAGGTCATGAATGAATGAACGCATGAATGAATGAATGAATGAATGAATGAATGAATGAATGAATGAATGAATAAATAATAATAATCATCATCATCATCGTATGAACAAAGTAAACAAATTCTTGCTATTATTTGAAATAAGAATTTTATGCTTTTAATTCTGAACAGATTAACATATCATATCACACCATATCATCCTATTGACAATTATTAGATAAGATGGGCTTTTGTCACTGCTTTTGATGGAGAAGTATCTATATTCTTAAATCAGACTCTTTAATAGCTATGACATATATGCTCAATCAAATACCGTAACTGAATCGTACCAGTTCTAATAGTTGCAGCAGCAAATCCAAAGGGAAGTTCATTGGCTTCAGCATTCAAGGATTTTCGCCTTTATTAATTATACTTTAAAATAATTGTGCTTTGCCGTATCACAAAGAGTCCTTGATTTATGACTACAATTCATCATAGAATTTGGGTTGCAAGTCAATGAGGTCATTTAGCAAGCCACCTTGCAACTGCCTCATTCATTGACTGCAATCCTGCTCCCCCAGTTCTGGTCATTAAATATGTGGAAATCTCCCACAAACTGTTCTATCCCAGCCTACGCAGCTTGAAAACGAAGGAGGAATCCACACGGTGATATTTCAAATCAGTTTTTTTTTACATAAAGTTTTATATTTACAAGATAAAGTCATGCATGTGATAAATCTTGGCAGTTTCTCAGGGAGGTTAATTAATATATAGTTCTGTGGCTAGGCTGCTGCCAAAGATCAAAGCTGCCTGCATTCCTTCATGAGATAAGAATTCTCCGGTTTCACAGACTCACTTTTTCTCCAGGGATTTTTAACAGGGAATTAACAGATAGCTAGCATAACCTAGCTGAGACCTCAAATCATCATCCGGCTCCATTGCAAAGTGTTGTAACTCAACCCCATACTCCACCCTTAAATACCTATAGGAAGTGGTCACTTCTCTAGAGTTAACAAACCACAGATTACTTCCTTTTTCCATACAAGTATTGTTATCTCTTTCTTAATAGTCTAAATCGGGCATCTAACAAAGGTTCCAGATCTTTCTTCTCCTCCTCTAAGTCAGACTCTGCTGTCACTGGCATATCTGCCACCTCTGGTGGTCCTTTTCCAGGTCTATTTCTCCCTCACTCTCACTCTCTGCATCAATTAGCAACACCACTGGTTCAGGGTACCGAGATGGGCCTGGCTCATCCTCAGAAACTATCATTACCAGAGGTGGACGAGGAGCATTTACAACACAGGCTAGGAGGTCTTGTATAGCTAGGTCCACCAATATGCAGAAACCTAACTTGAATTATCCCAGCCGAGGTGAGTTGAAATGTTTTTAAACCACTGTAGCCCTGAAATCCCTCTCCCTCCATTTTTTTAAAACTGTAAACTGCAGTGTTACCAGATGAGTCCTTTCCATATGTTAATTGAATTCAAACTGCAAACTTCTAATTTGAACCAGCATAAAACTCTGAATTAGGAATAATTTTTATACTACAAAGCATAAACAATTCAACATGTGGGATTTTAAATTGTATCCCGTCAGACTTAGGATGGTGAAAAGAAATAGAGTACAAATTAATTTATTGCATCAATTTACACACAGTAAAATTAGAGCATCTTCAATTTTGCAAATATGAAAGCAACAGAATTATGTCTTTGCTACAGAAAATCAGGTGAGATGCACATGAAGCTAGTTATCCCCTCATTTTTAATGAAACAAGACTTGTCTGTTTTTGTTTTGTATACTACACAGTTAGAAGAGTAATAGAATAGCAAACAGATATGACAAGAAGTGATATACAGGCTGTATTTTCCCATTACATACCCAGAAAAACTGAACCCATGAAGACCACAATAAGACAAAAAGCTTCTAATATAATGACAATTTTCATTTGTACTCACATGCTTTCCGAAATAGATCTTGTCATTAAAAATATTTCTGCATTACCGATTTCCTATTGCAATACAGTCACTAGAAAGGAAAAGATATTGGTATTAACAGTGGGTTTTATCAATATATTTACCCTTTAGCCTGTTAAAACACAAATGTATCATGCACAAGGAATATCAGATTTGCATTTTTTAGATTTTGAATTTCTGGGATTCATTTCAGTTCTTTAATACTAAAAATACTCAAAATGATATACTATAGCAATGATATATATCCTTTTTTTGCCAAGAAAAACAAATTTATTTACACATACATTTTGGACACAAATACAGTGATCCCCGGGTTATTGTATGCCGCCCCGAGTCTTCGGAGAGGGGCGGCATACAAATCCAAGTAATAAATAAATAAATAAATAAATATTGCGTCCCCGACCATTGCGAACAGGGTAATTTGCGATTTTTCAACCCGGAAGTCAAAACACCATCTGCGCATGTGTGCCCTTTTTTTTCTATGGGCACGCATGCGTAGATGGGGCCCGGCAGATCAGCTGCTGGGCGGCTTCCCTGGGTCTTCCCCCTCTTGCTGGCGGGAGGGCGAGCAGCGGGCATCAGCAAGGAGTTTCCCCACCGCCCACGCAAACTCCTCGCTGCCGCCCGCCCTTCGCCCGCCCACGCCGTTCATTCTCGCCGCTTTGGAGCTGAGTCCTGAAGCGAATTCGCTCCGGGACTCAGCTCGAAAGCGGCGACAGCCAGCGCGGAGAAGCCGTTCGCTGGCGCTGGCTGTCGGCGCTTTGGAGCTGAGTCCCGGAACGAATTCGCTCCGGGACTCAGCTCGAAAGCGGCGACAGCCAGAGCGGAGAAGCCGTTCGCCGGCGCTGGCTGTCGGCGCTTTTGAGCTGAGTCCCGGAGCGAATTCGCTCCGGGACTCAGCTCGAAAGCGGCGACAGCCAGCGCGGAGAAGCCGTTCGCCGGCGCTGGCTGTCGGCGCTTTTGAGCTGAGTCCCGGAGCGAATTCGCTCCGGGACTCAGCTCGAAAGCGGCGACAGCCAGCGCGGAGAAGCCGTTCGCCGGCGCTGGCTGTCGGCGCTTTGGAGCTGAGTCCCGGAGCGAATTCGCTCCGGGACTCAGCTCGAAAGCGGCGACAGCCAGCGTGGAGAAGCCGTTCGCCGGCGCTGGCTGTCGGCGCTTTTGAGCTGAGTCCCGGAGCGAATTCGCTCCGGGACTCAGCTCCAAAGCGCCGACAGCCAGCGCGGCGCAGCTGTTTTAAAATGTCGCCGCCGGCATGGGGGGCTTGCCAGCACCCCCCGGACCCCCAACCCGGGTTTGGGGGCTGCTAGGAAGCCCCCCATGCCGGCGGCGACATTTTAAAACAGCCGCGCCGCCCCCAATCTTTGGCTCCTCGGTAGCGCTGCGGGAGTAAAAACACCATCTGCACATGCGCAGATGGTGTTTTTACTTCCGCAGCGCTACTTCGCGAAAACCCGCTCGTTGCGGGGGGTCCTGGAACGGAACCCTCGCAACGAGCGGGGGATGTATCTCAATGGATTAAAGAAGCTAGAACCACCCAAAATTATAACTGCAGCCTTAGGGCAAAATTATCATACATATTTCAAATTAATATCATCCTTACACCTCAGGGAATTTAAAGAACTGCAATATTTTGACAGAGATGAGATTTTCTAAAAAAAAATCTCACTTTTTTCCCCATTATTATTTCCAGAATTTCACAATATAATTTTGTTCTGCCAACATTTTAAAATACAAAACAACATTGTTTGTATTTCCTTATGTTCTTAAAAATATCCAGATTTTCAGGTTTCTGAATTTTGTTCTAGATTTTAAAAAATAAGCAAAGAAATGTGTTGTTAGCTCTGGCCCATCTCCTGCCCCAAGGAATGTGGAGGTGGGTGTGGGGGAGACATCCACATGTCGCAGGCCTGCTTTGCTCTAAGTAGAACCTGACAACGAAGTCTCCTCTGACCAAGGAAGCGTGAGTAACAGGGAAGAGGGGAGTTTGTCAGACAGCCCAGGAGATCAGTCATCTGTATCATCCCTGGATTCTGAATAAGAATGAATGACACATCCAGGCATTCATAGAGTGATGCATAGGAGACAACAACTGAAGGATTATTACAAGAGAAAATGAGGCCACCTGTGGTTGGGTGGGGCTGCTGTAATTAGTGCTACAGATAAAAGTGCAGCCTGGTGTTTTACCCTCATGGCAGTTTATCTGATTCATTGTTTTGTCAAGATCGTGGTTTTTGCTTTTCAGGATTGTGTGTGTGGGCTCTCTGGACTTTAGAATTGGACTCAATTTCCTAGTTATTGGGTGAGCAATTGGACTGCATTTAATCTGTGCCTTGTGTGTACCAGAAAATCCCTTTGACATTTAAAAAGGGAGCTGTTTCTGTTTTTCCGTTTATAAAAACTTTTGGGTTTTCCTTTTATCGTGTGGTGTGTGTCTTCCTGGACTAATTACCCTGTAATTATTGGCGGTTGAGACACGCTGGCAGAACAGAAATGTGTATGTTCAAAGAAAATGAAATAAATTAATTAATGGTAATTTTAAGAGAAACTTGAGTTTCAATGTTTTTATATAACTTTTTAGGAATGTCTAGAATCATATTTTTAAAACTAAAATATGCTGGATATAGATCCTGTGCAATTTATATGCACTTTAAAAGTTTGTCTGTTTGGTGATTGTGTGTGTCTCTGTGTGTGTGTGTCTGTCTGTCTGTCTGTCTGTCTGTCTGTCTGTCTCTCTGTCTCTCTCTGTGTGTGTTTGCAATATGCTTCTGGTGAGCATATTGCAAACTAGGAGAAGTAGGTATGACATTAAGGCTGAAATTGGCAGTTGAATTTATTTATTTATTTATTTATTTATTTATTTATTTATTTATTTATTTGTCCAATATACAATACATATGGAAGAGAATAGACATTAAGTAATATATATGACGATAGAAAGTAAAAAGAAGAGAAGTACATGGGAGGGAGAGAGTATATATGATATAAGAGATAAGGAGAGAATATATATAGATATAGATATAGATATATAGATATAGATAAGGAGAGAATATATATGACATATGAGATAAAGAAAGACAATTGGACAGGGGACGATAGGCACATCAGTGCACTTATATACGCCCCTTACTGGCCTCTTAGGAACCTGGAGAGGTCAATCGTGGAGAGTCTAAGGGAGAAGTGTTGGGGGTTGGGAGTTGACACTATCGAGTCCGGTAATGAGTTCCACGCTTCGACAACTCGATTGTTAAAGTCATATTTTTTACAGTCAAGTTTGGAGTGGTTAATATTAAGTGAGATTTGGGCCAACAAAATCTCTCTGGAAAAAGAAGAGATCATGAAATTGCCCATACATATACCAAACAGAGGCTTCTCATGAGTAGACAATAGGAAATGACATTTTTGTAATCTGCTTTTGAACTGAGTGACTGAGAATAGGGAATTTCATCAAAGCTCATAGGGGTAATATAGCATCTAAGGCAGAGATGGTGAGTAGCATGCGGAGCCATATTTGCTGGCACATGAGCTGTTGCCCTAGCTCAGCTCCAATGTGCATGTATGTGCTGGCCAGCTGATTTTTGGCTTGCACAGAGGCTCTAGGAGAGCATTTTTGGCTGCCAGAAAGCCTCCGGGAAGATGTGGGAGGGCGTTTTTACCCTCCCCCTGCTCCAGGGAAACCTTTGGAGCCTGGGGAGAGTGAAACACGACCCTACTAGGTCCACCAGAAGTTGTGAAACAGGCCATTTCTGGCCTCCAGAGGACCTCTGGGGGTGGGGAAAGCTGTCTTTCCCCTTGCCAGGCATTGGATTATGTGTGTGGGCACTCACACATGCACGATAGTGCGCACGCACGCTCTTTTGGCACTTGAGGAAAAGAAGGCTAAGGACATAAGATTCATCTGATTCTCAATTCTTAATCACGTTGGGCTTAACTTTTATTGCCTTTTAAATACTGAGAACCTTTGGAATGGCATGGTATAAGTACCATGAAATTTTAGAAGTTTCATGGCATTTACTGTATGAGTTTCCTTTAATTCTTTATGAAAATAGTTTTAAGTATCCATTTAAGGACTGAAAAAAGGGGCTGGAGTTAAGAGCAAAGGGATGATTAGTGGATTAATTTCATAAAGTTTTAAATGGCCTAAGGATGCAGATGCATTTAATAGCATTCTGAAATTAAGTATAAGAAGTCCAAGTGAGGTATTATGGCTAGTTAGAAATAGTTGGGAGCAGCTCCACAGAAAGAGACAAAGTATAATTGCAAATCAGGTCCTAACTGAAGAAAAACAAATTCTGCTGAAAGGAAAACTTGGGAGATTATCCATTTGTGCTCCAGAAGAGCTGCTTCTAGCAAAACAAAAACCCAACCCTGCAGGAATTTAGTTTCTTGTGGATGATTGTGAGTCTGGTAGCTTGGCAATCAAGGATTTACAATGTGCCCTAAAACGTTGTACAGCTTTTCTGACTGGCAAAAGCTTCACCTTCTTAATCACTTTATAATTTAATTGCTTTACAACCTGAGAGATATTCCAAACAGCTGTGTGAAGATTAAAGAATTTTGGTGGCCTATTTGTTTTTAATTGGAAAGAGGGGGGAAACTCCAATTTTAAAGAATTTTAATTTAAAGGAAAAAAGCTTGACAAGGTGGCGATATTGGAAAGTTTCAAATGGAGAGCAGTGATAAAAAAAAAGAATGTGTGTATGTATGTAATGTTTGTCTTCTATATAGGTAGGTGTGTGTTTGTTTCTTTGAGGAAAGTGTCTTTGAAAGTAGTAAACTTAATTAGATTAACAGGATGGCTCTCGGTGGGAAGGCTCACTGTTTATACATATATATAAGAACATTAAAAATTGGCGGATTTTATACAAGAAGAAGATAAGTGCAATATTAGTTGGATTCTTTGACTGTGACAATGAATTGATAATTGAAGCCAAAAGATTCAACATAGAGAAAAGCAAAGCAAAGCAAAACAAAACAAAACAAAACAAAAAAGCCTGTGTTTTATTCTCACCATAGTAACTGACGTGCTTGCACTTTCTCACCATGGCAACCATAAGAAAATCTGCCAAACTGGGAGAATGATACATCGGTTCACCAAAATGATATGGGTATTCCATCAGATTTATTGCTAAAATTGTTGGAAGAATTTGGTAAAAAGATGACTGCATCTAATTTTTAAAAAAGTAACAGGGAGAAAAAAATTACACGGTTGAAAAAAGATCTGCAAGAAGGTGTTTAAAAAGTAAAGTCCTACACTTAGGTAAGAAAAACTAAAAGTATACATATAAACTGGGTGGAACCAGGCTTAATGGCAGTGACTGTGACAGGGATCTTGGAGCCTTAGTAGACAACCAGCTAAATATGAGCTAGCAGTGTGCAGCAGCAGCCAAAAAGCCAATGCAATCATAAATTGCATTAATAGAGGGATACAATCAAGATCAAGTGAGGTACTAATACCACTCTATAAATCCTTAGTAAGACCACACCTAGAGTACTGCATCCTGTTTTGGTCACCACACTATAGAGAGCCGGGGTGGCGCAGCAGGTAGAGTGCTGTACTGCAGGCCACTGAAGCTGATTGTAGATCAAGTCTCATCCCTGGCTCAAGGTTGACTCAGCCTTCCATCCTTCAGAGGTGGGTAAAATGAGGACCCGGATTGTGGGGGAAATATGCTGGCTCTGTTAAGAAGTGCTATTGCTAACATGTTGTAAGTGTCAGGCCAAAGTCTTCATGTGGAGTTAGAGAGTTCAGCCTGACACAACACAAGGGGAGATGGGAGGGGTAGTGAGTAGTCAGAGGGGAAAGTTACTAGACACAACCAAAGATTCCTTTCTCCAAGCCAAGTCCACTGTTTGTTCTGCCTCAACTGAAGACCAGTGGTTCAACAACCACAAGGAAATCCTGACACTAAGAAAAGGTTTGGCTAGGAAGAGAGCCAAATTATATGTGCCTATCAGTCTGCGAATAGAAGTTCTCCAACGGAGTCATGACTCCAGACTTGGGGGTCACTTCTATTTGCATCCCCCCTTGTGTTGTGTCAGGCTGAACTCTCTAACTCCACATGAAGACTTCGGCCTGACAGTAAGCCGCCCTGAGTCTAAGGAGAAGGGCGGCATAAAAATTGAATAAATAAATAAATATATAAAAAGATGTTGAGAGACTAGAAGAGGAGAACAACTAAGATGATTAAGGAAGTGGAGACTAAAACCTATGAAGAACGGTTACAGGAACTGGGCATGGCTAGTTTAGTGAAAAGAGGGCCCAGAGGAGATATGATAGAGTGTTCCAATATTTGAGGGGCTGCCACAGAGAGGAGGGGGTCAAGCTGTTTTCTAAAGCACCTGAAGGCCAGACAAGGAATAATAGATGGGATCTGATCAAGGAAAGATTTAATCTAGAAATAAGGAGAAACTTTCTGACAGTGAGAACAATCAACCAATGGAACAGCTTGCCTTTGGAAGTTGTGGCAGTTTCATCACTTGAGACTTTCAAGTAGAGATTGGACTGTCATATGTCAGAAATGGTGTAAGGTCTCCTGCTTGAGTGGATTGCTTGGACTAGATGACCGCCAAGGTCCCTTCCAACTCTGTTAATCTGTAATGTTAAGAAAATTGAAGAATTTGTGGAATAGCAGGCTGCAGATTTAAAACCAATTATGAACATTTAAAACCAATTATTAACAATTAAAACCAATTATTAACATAGTGGCAGTTTGAAAAGTAAGACAGAAGTTATAAATAGAGAGATGGAGAAAGACAATTTGACATTATTGTAACTCAGGGAAAAAGATTTTTGTTTAAGATTTAAAGTAAGAAGAACATGTAGCATATATTAGAGAAAAGATAATTATGTCTTTATCTGGATTTGTGGGCTTGGAAGAAAATGATATTAACGGAGAGATTAAGAAGTCTATGGGAAAGTATATGTTTTGCGTAATCAAGGAATGTTCTAACGAATGTCCTTGTATACTTTGTTAAAGTTTCCAAGTTTGGAAATTTCTAAGTTTTTTCTTTTTTTTGTACTTTTTGTTTTCTCTCAACTTTTCCTTTTTTACTTTCTCTTAGTTTATTTGTTTATTATTTATTAATTGGATTTATAGTTTGTGTTAGTGTTACCTGTTTGTTTAAAAGTTTTAATAAAAATGATACTAAAGGATAAGATGGGACTTTGAAGAGTGGACATTAGAGGGCACCAGAAGGAAATGAAGGAAATGAAGGTTATTAAAGGGGAATACTTAACTTTTTGATTTGATAATATAAAATGAAGGAAAATATTTTGATAATGGATAGATTGAAAGACATTTATAAATAATGGATTCCAAAGTTAACAATTTCTGGCATTATTGTCACAATAAATGATGTTATGGAAGAAGAACACATTTTATTGGATGAAACTGAAATAGATCCAAATGTGGACTTAAAAATGACAGGTAACAACAAGGATATGGAAAAAATATAAAATATTGAATGGGCAATTAAAACTAGCTGATGACTGAAAGGATATACTAATAATAAGGCAGAAGATTGTTTTGTATAACTTTTCTTTTTTTAAAAAAAATATTTTTATTGATTTTTTCAAAGTAACAAACACAACAGACAAAACATATAACACTTAATGGAGCTACAGTCGCTCCGCTCAAAGTAGAAGTCTTCATATAAAAGTATAAAAATTATCTATAAAATACATATTGTTATTAGAGTAAAAAATTCAAGGTTAATATAAATCTAAATCAGTGTCAAAATTTATAAAGATATATATGAAAAGGAAAAAGTTTTAATGAAAAATCAAAGAGGGAAAAAAAGGAAGAAAAAAGAAAAAGAGAAAAAAGATGAAAGAAATTTGTATTTGTACTAATAATTACCATCTTATACAGTTCTAAATTCAAATACGCAAATAATATAGCAACACACTCATCTCTTATTCCTTGTTTCCCACCAAATATATACTTTCTGCCAGATATCATAAAATTCTGATTCTTCTTGATTATTTAACCGTCTCGTCATCATATCTAATTCGGCACAGTCTAAGATCTTCTTAAAAATATCTGTTTCTTTTGGAATCTCACTATCTTTCCATTTTTGTGCAAAAACTATTTAATAGTTTATATATTACTGTATAACCTTTCTTATTGGATTTTAAAAAGAGATTTGTTAAAGTTCTTTGCCATTTTGTGTGAAGAGCCAAAGAGGTGAACCCCCCACCCCCAAGTATTTGGACACTATTTGAATGAACTAAAGATTGTTGTGAGTGAGGGGAAGGAATATAAAGTTGGTTTATTTGGCCAAGGGCAAAATAAATAAATTGCTATTAGGAACAGTTTTAATGGATTTTTTTTCTGACTTTGTGTAGGTAATTTTGTTTTAAAGTTTGTTTATATATAAGAATTTTATGGGAAAGTATGAGGGAATGGATACCTACCTGCAAATGGCAGCACAGAGGTCTCCCAAAGACAGATTGCAGATTAAGAGGCTATGCAGTCTCAAATTGAATGGAGGAAGTGGGGGAGATTCAGGAAAGTCACAAAATATTAGATTAGAAGATTGTAGCTTTAGTTTGGCAAGATTCCACTTATTAAGTATGAGCAAACAAAGGATTGAACTTGATTTCACTTTGCTATGTCATCTCTGGGCTTGGACTGACAGAGTTCATTTGTTGTATTTTAAATTAATCTGATTAAGTTTAAAATAGATGTGTTGTTATCTTTGGTAACTTCTTTTGGATTCTTTTCTGACTACTTTTGAATGATAAAGTTTGGCTGATTTGCTTAATAATAGAAATGTAATATAAACTTAAAAGAAAAGAATTCACATGGGTTTATTAGATCAAGTTCATAACAGGTAGGTTGTTTTTTCTGGTAATCTTTAATGGACTTTTGCTGATTAAAATGGATGATGAGGTTTTAAAGATTTGTTTGTAGAGAATGAGGTGAGATATGCAATGGAAGAGATTGTCTGTTGCATTTTAAGAGATAGCAATAAGTTGTTAAAGTTGTTTATATTTGCTTGGATGAAGGGGAAAGTTTCTTCTTTTCTTTCTCTAAAATATTCTTTTAAATATTTCCCCTTTTTATATTTTGCATTAGATTTAGATTTTAGATTTAGATTGGATTTGTATGCCGCCCCTCTCCGAGGACTCGGGGCGGCTTACAGCACGTACAGAAAAAACAGGAAACAATAATAACAATCCAATTATACCTTAAAAAAACAATCTTAAAATTCTAATTGAAAACTATCAATATCATTCATTCAGCAGTCAAACTAAGCATTCATCGGTCGGGGGGAATGTCTAAGGAGCCCCAGGCATGGCGGCAAAGATGAGTTTTTAAACTTTTTCGGAAGGCAAGGAGGGTGGGGGCAGTGCGAATCTCTGGGGGGAGCTGATTCCAGAGGGCTGGGCCCCCCACAGAGAAGGCTCTTCCCCTAGGTCCCACCAGCCGACATTGTTTGGTTGACGGGACCATAAGGAGACCAACCCTATGGGGCCTCACATGTCACTGGGATTAGTTTTATCTTTGCATTAGTTTTTTCTTCACAAGAAGAGTCTGCCACTCCTCTTCATGGAACAAATTACTTTACTCCTCCAGAGAATGTTCCCTCTAATTTTTTTTCGGTGTGGGCGGAAAAGTATAGTGTCTGAGCGGCAGTCCCTTTGGCATAGAAGTATAAATAAATGAATGAATGAATGAATGAATGAATGAACGAACAAACAAACAAACAAACAAACAAATAAATAAACAAATAAGAAAAAAAATCCTTCTTTTTTATTAAAAGAAATTAATAATAAAACAAAACCAAAATCTATTACTATTATTACTATCTTCTCCTCTTTTTCCATCCCTGTCTCCTCTCTCCTCGTGTGTGTGTATGTGAACTCTTGAACCATTTCCAATAACAGGTGAGGGCTATTGGAAAAGTTTCAAGAGTTCACACACACACACACACACACAAACACGAGGCTGGTTTTTTTTCTCTGTTATTATTTGGGTGCTTTTTACCATATGCTTTAAATCAAGAGTCATTTCTCTCTTTCTCTCTCCCCCTCTTGCTCTCTCTCTCTTTGTCTCACTTTCTCCCTCTTTCTACCTCGCTCTGTCTGTTGCTCTCTCTCTCTCTTTCTCTCTCTCTCACTCTTTCTCTCTTGTTTTCTTTCTCTCTCTTGTTCTCTCTCTTGCTATCTCTCTCCCCCCCTCTTTCTCTCTCCCTCTCTCTTTCCATCTTGCTCTGTCTGTTGCTCTCTCTCTCAGCAAGGGGGCTGCGAGAGCGCTTTCTCCGAGCGCTTCAGGAATGCCTGCCCTGCCTCTACTGCAGCCCCCTTACTGAAATCTCGGGATGAAAGCGCTCCCAGCGAAGGGGCTGCGAGAGGGGCGGGGCAGGCATTCCCGAAGTGCGTGGAGACAACCCTCTCACAGCCCCCTGGCTGGGAGCGCGGAGGAGGAGGAGGAGAAGCCGCAACTGCCGCCACTGCGGGAGAAGTCATGCCCCAAGGTGGGAGGCAGAGAAAGCCGGAGAGGGAGCGGATTGGGCTGGTGGGGGGCAGCGGCAAGAGGACAGGGGTGCGAGGAGACCGGAGGCACCGTGGGGAGGCAGGTGTGGCCGCGGCTTCCTTTCCTTCCACCCATGTCTACTGCTGGTATCTCCCCGCCTTGCCCCCCCACGGGCTGGCAGGGGGATGGGGAGCACACACGGCGCCTCTGCACTTTCGTCGCTCCCCATCCCCAACTCCAACGCCCCGTCCTTGCACGCCCTTGGAAAAGGGTACGCGGGGGTTATGCCTCTGAACTGATTTAACCGTTGTTCATAAAATCATACATCACAATGTACTCCCTGTTACTTCACTTTTAACAACAACAACACAAGAGCATGCAATAGATACAAACTAAATGTAAATTGCTCCAAACTAGACTGCAGAAAATACAATTTTAGCAATAGAGTGGTCAACGCCTGGAATTCACTACCGGACTCTGTTGTTTCCTCCCCCAATCCCAAAACCTTCAACCTTACATTATCTACAATAGAACTCTCCCCTTTTCTAAGAGGTCTGTAAGGGCGGAGTGCTCACTTCTCTTCTGCAATGAAGGTTCTTCTGGCCTCAGACGTCTGGCAGCCTTGGTGGATCAGCATGCACCATATTGGTCCATCTTGTGCCAGGGTTTCCCAAGAGGTGGTGTTGATATCGAGGGACTCAAAGGAGGCTTTCAGTGTGTCTTTGTAATGCTTCCTTTGTCCCCAATGTGATCGCTTTCCTTTAGACAGTATGTCGGTATGTAAGGTATGTAAATTGGCCCACTGCTTGTAGCTTTTGTAAACCCTCACCTAATCCGAGATAAAAAACAGTTCTTGAAATTCCAATGAAACCTGAGCCACATATGGATAATTTATGTCAGCAACTTTGTAGTTTTACTCAAATCTGCATCTTCTAAGTTGCTTTGCCACATACTGTACGTATTCTAGTGACCCAGTAAGCCAATATTGCTCTGTTTTAAATCATCATTTACAACTCCTCACCCACAAAAGATATCCCCAGACTGCCTTTTGCTGGTGATCAGCATTCCAAACATACAAAACGTTAACATTTTATTTATTGAGAAACTGATTTGCACAGCAGGGATCTCTTTAGTTTATCTAGTGCCATTGATGTTACCTTTAATGAAGAAAAGGACAAATTAAAAAAAGAAGTGTTCCCACTGGTTGTCATGGCAACAAGCTGGGACACTTTTAATGGTACCAAAAATCCCATCTGCTTTCATTATTCGTGTGGCAAAAGCAAGCCCTTCCTCCCTTCTTCTCCACAGAAGGTAAGCCAACAAAAACCTGAACATCAAATAGGCTTTAACTACTGTAATCCTGTGGAGGTACCTCTTTCTTTTCCATGCTGTTATCCTTGTTTGTATGATTAGTTTACTCTGAGAGATGGGGGTGAGCAAATGATCAGAAAGCAATAGCCATAGAAGACATCTAGCCACTGCTGCTGTTTCTTAGATACATGGTTTTTCACTGGACTTTTATTGTTTGTTTAGCATATGGCATACAATATCAGGGAAATCTACAAATACTAGACACAATGAAGTCCTGGCCATCTAGATAGCTAGTTCCTTCTGTTTGGCAATTGCAGAGGGCAAACTAGCTTTACGCCAGCTAACTAGCCACTGTTGGGTTGCTGGTTCTTTCAGGCTCCTCTGCCAATCTCTCCTCATCTCACCTTGCCTTGTGTCATGTTGCCTCAGGAGCCAAGGAACAAACAATGGGAACTCACTCCATCTCACAAAGCTGTGGCTCAAACCACTGGAGTGTAGATCATTTCTGACTGGCAGTTCCAACATCATTAAGCCACTGCCTGGTTGTTTTGAGTCCAGTGGAATCTTAAGGGGAAGTTTTAATTAATGAACCATAAATACGTCTTACCACTGTAGGATATGTGGGGTGTGAACAGCAGTGCAGGCGTGTACTGTGGCACTGTCTCTAGTTGCCCACCTCTCATGGTCCCATCCTTTAACCACTGTCGTGCTCATCCCCAGTAATTATTGGCAGCTAAGTTTCCGAAAAAAGTAGATCTCAATTTAAATCATTGAGATCTGAAGAATGATAATCAATAAAGAGAGAAAGCTCTCACCTAATAACTAATGTTCTGCCTAAAGTGAATCGGAATGCAGTGGCATGACTCCATATTTTATTCATTCATTTTTATCCATGGGTGGTGCGAAAGCCCCTCCAGGACTCTATGAAGTTATAGCTTTATTGAAAGTAAGTTATGATTTAATTGCAGGGCTTGGGTGAGAGACTCCCAAGAGAGGTCAGTAAACATAAATATATAAAACATACAATTGCAGTTAGGCCTTAAAATGATTGCCAAGTGGCTACTTGTTTGGTTCATGCCTGTACTTGAAAAATGATATCATATTTCCTCAGGATTCAGTTTATAATTTTACTCTGTCCTTAGAATTTACTCTGTCCTTAGAATTCTTTCTAGATAGAAAGAGCTACTAGTATATGCTTTCAAGCATATTTTTAAAAGAATAAAGAAACCATGTAAGCAAGTTTTTAAAAAACAAATTTAATTATTTAGTTATACAATCTATAGGTTTCTCAATATCTAATGACTCTGGATAGTTCAATCTGCTGTTTTAATTAAACTTGTACTTAAAATGCATATCATAAGCAATCAAAACCATTTGAATACTATCATCATTGCAAGCTGTTCTATTACAACATTTGAGGAACTATAACAACTATTCCAATAATTCCTAGTACTGTAAGAATTCAGATAGCGTCAAATACACTGTATTGTTTCCACTACACCACATCAATAGTCCCCAATCTTTCCAGCCTTATGGTCTGGTGGGAGAGAGGGGAGAAGAAATGGTTAATGTGATGGGAAGGCGCATCCTGGCAAAAGCATGCAAAATGGAGCTGTGTGCACTCACCTGCCTCTTGAGAAGCCACATTCTGAATGAGCCACAGCCCAGCACCAGGCATGGCCCAGGGGTTGGGGACTGCTGCACTACACTATTTATCAACGGGTATATATCCTTGCATCCTGTGTCACGCTGTATATTGACAGCCCCTCAGAGACATTCAGTAATGAAACAGTTAACTAGTGTGTGTCTTATTTGGATCCTCCTCTAAACGTCACTTCCTTTTCCTCCTTCTTCTTCCCTCTACTTCCATGAACTTCCATGATGTAAGACGTATATGTTCTACTGTCCCTCTAGACCAGTGTTTCCCAACCTTTTTTGAGCCGTGGCACATTATTCACATTTTCAAAATCCTGGGGAACATTGAGGGGGGGGGGCGCAAAAAAGTTTGGACAAAAAAAATCTCTCTTTCTCCCTTTCGCTCTATTTCTCTCTCCCTCCCTCTTTCTCCCCCTCCCTCTTTCTCTCTCTCTCCATCCCTTTCTTTCTCCCTTCCTTCCTCTCTCTTTTGCTCTTTCTCTCTCCCTCCTTCCCCCCTCTTGCTGTCTTTCTTTCTTTCTTTCCTTTCTTTCTCTCTCTCATTCTGTCTCTCTTGCTATCTCTTTCTTTCTCTCTTCCTTCCTTCCTCTCTCTTTGGCTCTCTTTCTCTCTCCCTCCTTCCCCCCTCTTGCTGTCTCTTTCTTTCTTTCTCTTTCTCTCTCTCTCTCATTCTGTCTCGCTTGCTATCTCTTTCTCTCTTTTCCTTTCTTTCTCTCTCTTGTTCTCTCTCTTCCTTCTCTGCGGAGGCCGGCAAAGCTTTTCCGGGTAGACTGGCTGGGGGATAGGGCGCGCGCGCGCGCGCACCCCCGACGTTCCAAAGAACCTTCTCCAACCTCCGCTGTGAGAAGGTTTTCTCCGAGCGCTCGCCGGAGGAGCTGGAGAAAGGGGCAGATCGAGCGGGCGGGCATCAGCGGCGAGAAGCCAGGGGCGCGAGGGGAACGGAGGCACTGGGGGGTGGGGGCAGCCGTGGTGCCGGCCTCTGCACTTTCATCGCTCCCCACCCCAAACTCCAACTCCCAGCTCCTTGCGCGGCACTGGAAAAGGGTGCTGCATTGCCGGCTTCTACCTGGTGCTGCCAGGGAATCTCCAGCTGGGCAGGGCTCTCCTTAAGCTCTCCTTTTTCCCTAGGAGCTTGGCGGCACACCTGGCTGTGTCTCGCGGCACACTAGTGTGCCGCGGCACACCGGTTGGGAAACGCTGCTCTAGACAGTCTTTTATTTGTTTTATTTCTGTTTTTTTAAAGATAAATATCTTGTTTAAGAAAAAATGATTGAGGCTTCTATCCATCGGGGTTAAGGTCCTAACAGACTTTAATTTCACCCCACGACATCCTGGACATAAATTGTTTTAACTCCTACCCTCAAAACGACACTATAAAGTACTGCACACCAAGACAATTAAACACAAGAACAGTTTTTTCCCAAATGCCATCACTCTCTAAACAAATAATTCCCTCACCATTGTCAAACTATTTACTAAGACTGCATTACTATTACTATTAGTCTTCCCATCATTCCTATCACCCATCCCCTCCCACTTATGACTACGACTGTAACTTGTTGGTGTTATCCTTATTATTTATATTAATATTGATTGTTTCCTGATTGCTTATTTGTACCCTGTGACAATAATTAAGTGCTGTACCTTATGATTCTTGACAAAGGTATCTTTTCTTTTACGTACACTGAGAGCATATGCGCCAATGACAAATTCATTCTGTGTCCAATCACACTTGGCCAATAAATAATTGAATTCCATTTTATTCTATTCTATTCTATTCCATTCCATTCCATTCTACTCCACTCCAACCTTTGGGATAAGGACCTTGCTAGGTATTTTGGTGGCATGTCAGAATTGTTGGTGGATTAAAGACATTTGCATTTTATTTTATTTAGATGTGATTAAAATCAAATCAACACTATTCATTGACTGTAATACTGTATAACTACAGCCTAGTTAGTTAATGATCGATTGAGAAGGGCAGCATAGAAGTTTAATAGACAGACAGACAGACAGACAGACAGGCAGGCAGGCAGACAGACAAAGCTTTCTGCATTCTATCAGTTATAAAGTATAGCTTCATGCTAATTTTCGGAAAGGATTGATGTCTGAACTCCAAGGCTTCTGGAATGTGTTTTGCCACCCTGAATGTGTCTATGCTGGACCACACCAAACAACCAACTTCTTGATTTTTGACATTGGCTTTCTTTCAAATTCAACTCCAGTTGGCCCAGCTGCCTGATCTTTCAACAGACTTCTGGACTGGGCGCATTTTGAAATAAAGAGCTTCCTTTGGGCTTTCTTTTAAAGGCTTAGGATAATAAAAGCCTTATCTGCCGAGCTCGCTAAGATGCTGCCCTAGCTTCTTTTTTTCTGCCTTGCCCTCCTGCTCTAGGCCTGTCAAGAATCCCCTTTACTGAATGGGTCTTATTCTCCTGAAAGTGCACAGTGTTTTCAGGGATAAAAGGAATTATTCAAGAATTAAGTCTGGGTTCTGTTACATTCCACAATCTTTTCTGGCGATCTGCCTCATCCTGCCACAAAAAAACATGGACTGACGATTCATGTTTTTAGCACTGGCTTTCTTGCCGTATCCCCAAATCCCTGGAGATTTGTTGCTGTGGAAGGACTGGCACTTCAAAAACTGATTGGTTTGTGTTTTTCTATCCTGGAGGAACATTTTTTTCTCTCGTTTCGTTTCTCTTCATCTCTAAGTTTGATCAAGCTGCCTGGATTTCCCCCCCTCCCTTTTTCCTTTCATACACAAGCTCTTCTCTTTTTGATACCATTCCTATACCATGTAGAGGCTTTACTTTCTCTCTCTTTTAAAAAAATATTTTTATTATTTTCAAAATAAAAGACATGACATGTCGAACAAACATAAAATAGACAAAACATAACACATAACATAAAAAGGAGCTACCGTTGCTCCGCTCAGTATTGAAGTCTTCTTAATACAAAAAGGAAAAACTAATTATAGTTTAGATCAATTCAGAAAAGTAAACATTTCTATAAAATATCTTTATATAATATATTCTATCTAGTAAATTTAACTATTAAACTCTTTATTTTAACATCTTTAAACATTTCTTTTATTCCACCAACTATAGACCTTCCGCCAAGTTTTATAGAATTCTGTTTCTACTTGGTTATTCAACCGCCTCGTCATCATATCTAATTCTGCGCATTCCATAATCTTGCTAAAAACCTCTTCATCCTTGGGGATTTCCATTTCTTTCCATCTTTGTGTGAAAACAATCCTTGCTGCTACTAAAATATGAATTATTAGATAATATATTTCTTTTTTATATTTATTATTTGTGATCCCTAATAAAAAAAATTCTGGAGTTTTCCTAATTTCTTGTTCTGTTATTTCTCTTAGCCATCTTTCCACCTTATTCCAATAATTCTTTGCTTTCGGACACGTCCACCATAAATGAAAATATGTACCGATTTCTTTTTTACATTTCCAACAATTGGGCGATGTACTTGGGAACATCTTTGAAATTCTATTAGGTGGCAAATGCCATCTGTAAAACATCTTAATTTGTTCTCACTTGCAGTAAGTCACAAACATGGCAGGAAAAAAAAGGTGCTAGTTATCTTTTTCTAATTTTTTGTAGCATCTGGAACCCCTTTCTACCACACGAATCCCAGTGGCCGATAAGGTCCCACAGAGTTGGCCTTCTCCGGGTCCCGTCGACCAAACAATGTCGTTTGGGGAAGAGCCTTCTCTGTAGCGATTCCAGAGGGTCAGGGCCCCAGGGGAAGAGCCTTCTCTGTAGCGGCCCTGGCCCTCTGGAATCGACTCCCCCCAGAGATTAGAACGACCCCCACCCTCCTTGTCTTTCGCAAATTACTCAAGACCCACCTTTGTTGCCAGGCAGGGAGGAGTTAGGATATTCCTTCCCCTAGGCCATTACAAGTTATGCATGGTATGTTTGTGTGTATGTTTGGTTTTTATAATAAGGGTTTTAGTTGTTTTATTAAATTGGATTGTTACATGTTGTTTTTTATCATTGTTGTTAGTCGCCCCGAGTCTGCGAAGAGGGGCGGCATACAAATCCAATTAATAATAATAATAATAATAATAATAATAATAATAATAATAATAATAATAATAATTCGTATAGGAGAAGTGAACCAATATCATGGAACCTGGGGAATGAGAGTTATTGGCAAGATATTCCATCAGGCGAGGACACTGTTGGCAAACCTTTTCGGAACAGAATGCCAAAATGAGAGCATATGTGCACATGTGCATGCTGAAAACCGGAAGACCAGCTGGTCGTGTGCATGTGCACACTGGGAAAGTGGTCTTCTGATTTCCAGTATGCACATCCTCAGTAGCCACCTGGTCTTCAGGTGTACATGTATGCCAGAAACCAGAAGATCAGGTGGCTGGTGCACATGTTCACACCAAAAACCAGAAGAGTATCTTTCTAGTGCGCACATGCAAACTGGGCAGCTGCTCTTCTAATTTCTGGCAGTCCCACACACTTGAAGACCAGCTGGAAGAGAACGGGTGATAGCTCATGTGCCTGGAGAAATTGCTCTGCATGCCACTTCCAGCATGCGTGCTGTAGGTTTGCCATCATGGGGCTAGGAATTGGGAGACTATGAGATTTAGTCCTGCCTTAGGCGTGAAAGTCTGAGTGAATTTAGGCCGGTACTTCTCATCCCAACACACTACACAAGGTATTGTTGTGGGGAAACTAGGAGGAGGAGGAGGGAATATTATGTATTTATCTGTCTGTCTGTCTGTCTGTCTGTCTGTCTGTCTGTCTGTCTGTTTGATTTGTATGCCACCCCTCTCCAGAGACTCAGGGCGGCTCACAACAGTGATAAAAACAATATACAATGACAAATCTAATATCAAAGTCTAAAATAACCATTTTACATTAAAAAACCTAAGAACCCCATTATATAAAAAGCATATATACAAACATACCATACATAAATGCTTGACACTGAAGAATCCCTTGTCTGGCTTTTGTGTATCAGTGATAGAACAAAACTATTCAGGATATATCTTCTCATGCAATTGAAAATGGGAGTAATGGCTAATCGCTAAACAAATCTGAAGGAGGGAAAAACAGAGAGAGCACAAAATGTGTTATTATCCAAGTACACTCTGCTACATAGGTCGCTGAGAATGAAGGTGGAGGGAAGTGGCTAGTACAGTGGTGGCACGCAAAACCATATCTGCTGGCACGCGAGCCATTGCCCTAGCTCAGCTCCAATGTGCATTTGTGTGCTGGCCAGCTGATTTTTGCTTGCACAGAGGGCATTTTTGGCTTCCAGAGAGCGTCCGGGGGAATGGGCGAGGGCATTTTTACTCTCCCCCTGCACCAGGGAAGCCTTTGGAGCTTGGGGAGGGTGAAAAAAAGGTCTACTGGGCCCACAGGAAGTTGAGAAACAAGCCATTTCTGGCCCCCAGAGAGCCTACAGGGGGCAGGGAAAGCTGTTTTTGTCCTCCCCAGGCATTGAATTATGGGTGTGGGCACTCGTGCATGTGCGATAAAGTGCATGCACGTACTTTTGGCACCCGAGGAAAAAAAGGTTCACCATCACTGGGCTAGTGCAACTCATTCTGGGCTTGGGCTTGCTGCACGTTTTATTATGTTTTACAACACAAAGGGAGAAGGAAAAGACAGAAAGAAAAATATGACTAGGCTAAATGTCTATGGAGATTCTCAGTCATATATCCAGGTCCTGGTTGTTAAATCAGAGGCTGGAGGCTGATGAAGTGGATAACAGCTCTTTATTTAATAATCAGGAACATCTAAAGTGTCCAGCTCGCAGGCAGGTAGCGACTTAAAAAACAAGCGGCCAAAAGCGCACCTTATATACTTTGTTACTAGCGCTGGGATTGGTGACAATGTTTCAAGACTTTGTGCCGGGGCTTCCTGTTGGTTGCGCCTGGAGGCTCCTTATTGGTCGAGCCTCGGCTTCCCATTGGTTGCGCTAGCGGGCTTCTTATTGGTTGCGCCTGCTCCAATCAGCGATCACATTTATTCTAACAATTTGCAAACATAACACCGATTGTCCCCAAAGTGCTTTTTCAAGGGGCAACTGGACTTTATGGGTTTTCTTTGAAGACATTTCACTTCCCATCAAAGAAGCTTTTCCAGCTCTTGAAGAAGCTAAAGAAGGTTCTTGGATGAGAAGTGAAATGTTGCCTCTTGAAAAAGCACCTTTGGGATATGAATAGGCTGTTGGCTGAAGAAGTTAAATCTATTTTATCTTCACAATTATTTACAAACCCCCTCCCCCAATAATTACCTCAAAGCAATTATACATGTAAATATAGGAATTACAGTATAAGCATCATATTGTTTGGGGATTATTTAATAGATTAAGATTACTTAATAGATTAAGATAGATTATTTACGCTTTCTCTGGCTATTTTGACCGATTTTAAATTCTGATTCTGTAAACTAGTTTAGAACCTCTTTAAATACACACACTTACAGAAAGCCTAAGGGGGGCACTTCAGCCCTGAAAGATGGCATCTAAATAAATAAGTACTGTAGATAATACATCTACTAAGAATAAGAAGGTAAAACATCTATACCACACACTCATATGGGTTATTTCCTTTAAATGCCAAGAGGCTGAAAACAACTGTTTAATGATCAATATATTTTATTTTCAGTTTTCTGGGCTTGCTGCAAAAATAGCCCGTAGCACTAAGCTGGTAGACATGTTCAAAGGCAACGATTGGCATAGGAAAAAAAGTGAGGAAAAAGCTTCTGGGCCTTGAAAAATCCCAAGCAATAAGACCATTGTGAACATCTTCCAGCATGTCCAGAATTCAGCCTAGCTTGGGTTTTGGCAATCATTTCAAGCAGGATTCAAACATACAAACGTATCAACTAGATGCCAAAGTCATTTTAGATGGATTGCATGCCAAAAAAAGCATGCCAAAGTCATTTTGGATGAATTGTCTTTAATTTCCAACCAAATGCTTAAGAAGGCGAACAATAATAACAATTAAAATGCAAAGATTCAGACTAACCAAGTTTCATAACTATTTTTCTAAAAAGTTACACATTTTAAAAACTTTTTGCTGGTTGATTTATTCTTTCAACTATTATGAATGCTTAATATAGAATGCCTAGTCATTGGCTATGGCATGAAAATAGTGGCTGTCATATAAAAAAGGAGTTGAAGGTGAGAAAAGATTTACTTTTCAGTAGAGCTGGAAAGGATTGGGTTCTGACTTTTGCTGCTGCCAGTTCGCTCAGGGGCATGCCCTGTAGGCATGTACGCATGCACAGAACTTAAAAAAACTTCTGTACATGTGCAGAAACAAAAAAACCAGATGGCAGCAGGAGACGGTATGGCCATACACCATGGCAACATGGAGTTCCCTGTGCTCAGCAGGGAATCTCGGTATCAACATTGTTCTGTTGGGCTCTCTGGTAGAATCCTCCCAAAAATTCACAGGTACAAATTTCAGACACACACACCTTTGAAAATTCAAAACAATGTTCTTTATAATGAAAATTCACTTAAACCAAGCCCTCTTTTGGTATAGCAAAGAGCACTTGTCTCCAAACAAACTGGTAATTTGTACAAGTCCCTTATCAGTTCTGTGATACTTAGCTTGCAGCTGTGAGGCAATTCACAGTCCTTCTTTCACAAAGTGAAACACACTTTGCTCTGGTTTAGTTTCAAAGCGGGGAAAAATCAGCACACAAAAGTCAAAGTCAGTAAAGCAGTCATGAAACACAACCATCAGATAATCCTCCACAATGGCCAAACCCACAGGCTGCTATTTATAGCAGCCTCACTAATTACCACAGCCCCACCCAACCACAGGTGGCCTCATTTTCTTTGATAATAATCTCTCAGTTGTTGTTGCCTATGCATCACTCTCCGCATGTGTGGCTGTATCATTAACTCTTGTTCTGAATACAAGGAGGAGCTAGATAATTGATCTCCTTCTGAGCTGTCTGCCCCACTCTCCTCCTCCCTGTCACTCATGTCTTCTTGGTCAGAGGAGCTTTCATCAGCAGATTCCACCAGGGGTAAAACAGGTCTGCAGCATGTGGATGTCTCCCCCACATCCACAGTCCTTGGGGCAGGAGCTGGGCCAGAGCTAACCACAACACAACATTATCTGAGGGGTCTAGTTCTGTCAGAACCAGATGGTGAGGAAGTGGGATGCCATCAGTGACTTGGGAGAGTGGCAAACCTCCCAGGAAGCCAGCATAGAGCCCACAATTGGCGCACTAGAAAATGGCTTCAAAAAAGCCACCCAAGCCATGCCAGCCAGAGGCAGTCTAATTGATTTGTTTGAAGATTGAAGGAGGTCACCTGGGAAGGAAAATATAAGAGTGTGCTGGAGAGAAGAAGGTAGTAAACAGAAGCTGGTGAGTGTTTTTTCACATTAGAAATCTAAATGGATTATCTAAAAAAAAATTAAAGGAGAACAAAAGGACAGTAAATTTTAAAAAGCATCTATCTAGCCTACATAGGATCATAGATAAATGGGGGGGGGAGGTGAACTTGAATTGATGCCTAAGCTCTGAGGATTTGGAACTTTGTTAAAATTGAAATGGTCATTTAATAGTTTGGCAAATAAGTTTTCCTTTTCTTTTCAATGAAAATACTTTTGTTGATAGAACTGAGTAAAAATACATATCAATATTACCACAAGGATGCCATCTACAGATTGGAGGGATAATTGCAACGATGATAAACTTAAATGGATTTTTTCACAGCTGTTGACCTTCAACAGGGAAACTTTTTTTTCATATCAGAAATACTGTGCAAGGAATAATTTGTTATTCTACTGAAAGACAACTTGGATCTATTTGAATTAAACTCAGTGTTGAGAAGAATAAAAGACTGGGACCGTAAAGGTACAAATTGAGATACACAAAGGACTGTGGAAGCAGACATCTGTTAACAGCTGGATTTGGAATAGTAATGAATTCTTGATATTGATGAAATGGAGATAAGTAATTATGAAGAATTGTATTTTAAAAAGACCTTCATAAAAGACACAAAAGATGCCATCTTGGGCTGAGAACTGGAAAGGAAAGAGAAAAAGAGCCAAGGGATAACAATGACAAAGATAAGGAAGAAAAGATGAACGAAAAAATAATAATATGCTGGAAGTCTTTGCATGTGGAAGTTTCCTGGAGCTTGTGAGTGTTTTACAACGTTCTTAACTATGGCAGACCAGTCAGCCCCAGTCTTTTTCTTTTTCTTATTAAAGCATTCATTTTTTTCTAAGTTCATGATGACTATATTGCAATCCATGATGATTTTACTGGGTTTTACAGTAAGCAAGAGGAAATATTGGCATCAAATGAAACAATTAAAAGAAGAAAGGGGTAACATTGAGGAGAGAGGAAAAATTGTATTATTTTTTAAAAGGAAGGAAAAAGCTTGGGGGAAAAGAAGATGGGGTTACAAACGCAAAAATAAGAAAATGGGGGAAAAGAGTTAAGAAAAGTGGGATGGAAACATAAAAATGGATGATTTAATAAAGAAAGGAAATGGTTGTATAGAAATGGTTGGGGGAAAATGAAAGATGAGTTAAAATATTAAAGAAGGAGAGTGTCTTCATGCAAGATTTCACTTGCTGCACATGAGCAGAAGCCAAATCCCATGCTGGAGTGTGAAAAAATAAGACTTAACTGAAAAATGTGAGATTTCCTTTTAAATAAAGAGTCTAACTCAAGTTAGAAAAGATACTTTATGATTATTCTGTATTTCTTCCTTATACTTGCATGTGATTTTTTTTTCTCAAGTGAAAAAGATCATTTAGTAGGTTTTCTTTGGATATAGGAATAGTAAATACTAATGGTTCATACTCAAGATAGCTAACAAAACTAAAAGAAAAAAACTTAATATAAAAAGTTAACAGTAAATCTAAATAAACACCAAATTTGATGCTAAAAACTATTAAAAACTAGAAGCTTGAAGACAGAGATGCATCTGCTTTTATAAATATTGGGAAATTGAGGTCCATAAAGAATTCCATTTTTAGAGGCCTTCTTTATCAAGTTATCCTTCAAATCCACTGGGGGGGGAAAATCTCAGGTAGATATTTTAGCCAATCTAAAGGTGAAACATCTTATTCCAGTTCCAACAATTTAGGCAGACTATCTTGAAGTTCTGCAACTCGAGCCTGACCCTCCCTGCCTTAAATGCTACCCATGGATCATATCTCAGCAATTGTTTGTTTGTTTGTTTGTTTGTTTATTCCAATGCACAATAATATACAATGAAGGTTATAGAGGTTATACTTGAGTAAAATATATTAGAGAAAGAATAGAAGTGAAAATTTAGGAGTAGAATATATCAATAAGAGAATAGAAGGATATTATGAGAGTAGTATAAGAAGAATAGAATAGAAGAATAGATACGATATATGAGATTTATTTATTTATTTATTTATTGGATTTGTATGCCACCCCTCTCCGGAGACTCTGGGCAGCTAACAGCAATAATAAAACAGCATACAGTAATAATCCAATACTAAAAACGATTAAAAACCCATTAATATAAAAATCAAACATACATACAGACAAACCATGCATAAAATTGTAAAGGCCTAGGGGGAAAGCGTATCTCAATTCCCCCATGCCTGGTGGCAGAGGTGGATTTTAAGTAGCTTACGAAAGGCAAGGAGCAATTCTAATTTCTGGGGGGAGTTGGTTCCAGAGGGCCGGGGCCGCCACAGAGAAGGCTCTTCCCCTGGGTCCCGCCAAGCGGCATTGTTTAGTTGACGGGACCCGGAGGTGACCGACTCTGTGGGACCTAACTGGTTGCTGGGATTCGTGCAGCAGAAGGCAGTCCCTGAGATAATCTGGTCCGGTGCCATGAAGGGCTTTATAGGTGATGACCAACACTTGAATTGTGACCGGAAACTGATCAGCAACTAATGCAGACTGCGGAGTGTTGGTGTAACATGGGCATATTTGGGAAAGCCCATGACTGCTCTCGCAGCTGCATTCTGCACGATCTGAAATTTCCGAACACTTTTCAAAGGTAGCCCCATGTATAGAGTGTTACAATAGTCGAGCCTCGAGGTGATGAGGTCATGAGTGACTGTGAGTTATAGGAGAGACAATAGGACAGGGGACGGGATGCACGCTAGTGCACTTATGCATGGCCCTGATGCAGTAATATTGCACCCACCCCCAAACATAAACAGACCCATTCATTCTGTTTTCCAATTACAGACTCTACAGTCACTAATAGTATGAATGAGCACATCCATATTTTTTTTTTAAAAAATAGCTTTCTCTATAGATGATCTTTTGCTTCTACGTTGCAACTTTTTAGATTGCAAGCCAGAAAGCAAGGACTACTTTGTTTTTTTATTATTCTGTAAATCACTTTGGGAATCTTTTAGGTTGAAGAGGAGAGTTTTAAGGGTTGAAGGAAATCAATAAACCCTCAAATGAATGAAAAACAAGTGAATAAGAAAAGTGGCACATTGCCTACTCCGTTTGTTAGAAAAGAGAAAGATGGCTCCACATTCCCCATGAATCTACAAAGAAAGGTTTTGACAACTGACAGGAGGCCCCAAAACCCCAATACAGTTCGTATCAATACTTACTCAAAAATTATATCCTGCTGGTTAGTCCCTACTCATTCAAACAGCATCTATGTTACAAGAAATCTGGGAGAACGCATAACTTTATTTTTCCCATATGAGTATAAGCTCCATTTCTTGAAACTCCCAAGCTTGCAAGAATCTAGCATTTCCCTCAACCCTCCTGAATTTAAGCTCTGGACTGATCCCCCAGCTCTTGTTATGCTGGATGGCTGTGAAATGTAAGAAAATCGTGCTGTTTAATAGCCTGGCATTTTGTAGAAATGACTCTGCAGATGCCCAGGACAAAGACATATGGCTTACAGTAGAATATCCATCTCACTGGATCTGTTTTTCATAGTTATTTATCACAATTGTCCTCCTTTAATGGTCCAGCCATAGTTTATACGCGGTATAAAAAAAGGGAAAAAAAGCAATAAAACTGCCAGGATATTGTACACCAGCATTCTTGTTTCTAAACAGAAACTGCCAATAACTGGATCTGTCTCTCACAGTGGCTACTGTCAGAAGCTTTAGAATAAGAAAGATAGACTTACATTTGTCACAAGTGCATCAGGATTCAATTAGCGATGGAAGGATTCATTTTGGGTGGGATGAGACACTTATGGAAGAGTATAAACTTAGGGTGGAAAATATTTAATGCTAAAGATTAGGAGCTGTTCTGCCTGACTGAGCTCAGGCAATGCGTAACAGTCCAAGGAAAAGAAATCAAGCACACACGTGCTCTGCTAATCAGCACACTTGTATTAGATAAACAAAAAAAGGTTACTCAAAAACAGTTCTTAGTGTCCGAAAACAATGATAGTGCAAGGCTTACTTCAGCTGCATACAAAAACACAGGAAAAAACAAACAAAGACAACCTGGAATGAGCAAAGACGTTTCAGGAGTCCTTTTGAATCTTTGGAGCAAACAGCAAGTCCCAGAGTTTTCACCTCCCACTTGTCTGAAAAAGCTGGGTTGAAAACTCCAACAGCACGGAACAGAAACTTCAGAGCAGGAACCACAAAATAACACAGATAAACAACCACAGTTTGCCTTGGCCTTTGTTCCCTTTTATCCCTCTAGCCCTCATTAAGGGAACCACACCCAGCCCTCAGTATAAGAACCACACCCAGCCCAGGTGCTGCTATAATGACTTGTAATACTCCTTAAAGCGATCCCTTCTTTGCATAGTTCTTCGGCTACGCAGATCAATATATTGATCTGCAGAAGAACCCAGGGACGAAAGACTGTCTGAGGGACTGCATGCCAAATCCCCTGGGCTGTCTGCTGAATCCTGCGTCCCAGTGGCCTCGTCCTCCTGGCTGTCTGCCACGTCTTCCTGGCTGTCAGCCAGGCTTTCGCATTCACTTTGTGCCACGTCTCTCCCATCTGTGGGAGCAACGGCTGGCCCAGGCCCAAACACAACAGGGGTTAGTTAATTTAGGAATTAATTTGAACCCGGGGGAAAATCTCCCAAACCTTCTTTGCTTGACTTCAGCACATGCAAGTCAACGCTAGTCAGCAAGTCAGTAGAAAAAATTAAATACCTTAGGGTTTAATTCTGATTAGTAAGTAAGGCATAACTTTCATGCCTAATGATTGCAGCAGGACATATTATGAATTTACCCACCGGTACAGAATCATAACGTTTCTGCACCTATTCTACAAGCCAATATAAGCATGGGTTGGAGGAAAGAAAGGAAAAAGGAAAAAGAATTTCCTTACTCCCATCATCAGTGGTGCCTAAACTAAATTTTATCAGCGTATACAGACGATTCTGATGGGGCACTGATTGGGCACTGCTTCAGTACTTATTTGGGCTACAGCATGGCAAATTGATTTAGAAAGAGGCTACCACTGAGCATATATGCACAGATTCCTAAATCATGCCTCACACATGCTTTTTTACAGTAAAAAGACAGAAGATAGGACTGCCTTCACTGCTAGAATTTGCCACTGATGACGCTTATTGCAATCTCATTTTATAAGTCACTCTAGTTATGTGCAACTAAAAATGTGGTATATTGTTTCCCTATTTACTTGACCTTAATTTATCTCCTTTTCCTTCTTTACATTAAATTTTTATATGTAAGAATTTTAGGAAAGGAATTATCAAGTGCTCTGAAACTGCCCTGTATAATGATAGTACAATTTAATAAACATTTACCTTTGTGTTCTTTTAATCTGCATTTCCCCCCCACCACCAAAAAAAAAAAAATCCTTAGCACAAGTTCAGAGGAAATGGATGAAATGGTATATCATTGCAAACCTTCCTTCCTTCCTTCCTTCCTTCCTTCCTTCCTTCCTTCCTTCCTCTACATGTTGGCATAGCTCCTCTGTAGATTTATTGCATTCTCTCTCTCTCTCTCTCTCTCTCTCTCTCTCTCTCTCTCTCTCTCTCTCTCTCTCTCTCTCTCTGGTCTAGCACTGAATATAAGAAAAATGAGGGACCATTTTTATTTTTTTCTGGTCCATTTTTTTTATTCAGGTAACAACCAGTTAAAAAAAACATGTTGTTCCATAGTTCTGCTCCTTTTTGTTAGGCTAGTAATATCAACTCTTTTAGTTAGATTTTCAAAACTCAAATCAGCTAAAATCTAGCCTTCACTCTAGATTTAATATCTAATAACTGCACAATTAGGTCTCTTACATGTGGTGTAGTAAATTAAAAATAGCTTTAGTGTAGTGGCATATTAGAACAAACTTTTGATGCTAAGGGAAATGCACGTCATTCAACTGCCTGCTGAAATTGCGTCGAGGCCTGGACTGAACATGGCCCTGGCACTTGCGCTGTCCCACATATCAGCTATCTCAAAAGGCATCGCGAGACCGCTGATGCTGGTTCAAATCTCATCACCGGCTCAAGGTTGACTCAGCCTTCCATCTTTCCAAGGTGGGTAAAATGAGGACCCGGATTGTGGGGGCAATATGCTGGCTCTGTTAAAAAGTGCTATTGCTAACATGTTGTAAACCGCCCTGAGTCTAAAGAGAAGGGCGGCATAAAAATAAAATCAATCAAACAAACAAACAAACAAACAAACAAACAAACAAACAAATAAATAAATAAAATGGCCAAAAAACCAGGCCATATTCTGGGCCATTTAGGGCCATTTTCGGCCATTTTCGGCCATTTTCAGGGCAAAAGCAGCCTGGAAAAAAGTCCACAAATGGCCTAAAAACAGCCTGAAAAATGCTGAAAAAACAGACCATATTCTGAACCATTTTCAGGCAATTTTTCAGACCAAAACCAGCCTGAAAAATCACCCAAAAAACAGCCTGAAAATGCCCCCCCCCAACTGCCAAAACAGCCAAAAAAAACAAGCATGCACATGCTGGCCAGCAGGTCTTTCGGTTTCCAGTGCTCTGGCACATTTACCTACATTCGCATGCATGCGTGTTCCAGCTTGGGCACTCTGTGCCAAAAAGGTTCGCCATCATGGCACTAAATCATGCATTTTTGCCATTTTTTTTGGGGGGGGGGAATCGAAGATGGATATCAGATATTAGATTTATTGATTTTTCATTTAATTTGTCTTGAAATGCCTTGGGCTGCATATAAAGAACACTCTCAAAACATTCACATTGCACATTTTAATCTATCCAAAACTGTCACCACAGGAACAGATAAAAACTAAGACCTGAGACCAGAGGTGGGCAACAGGCAGAACGGGGAGGAATGCAGTTCCACCAGCGGAAATGAAGATGTGTGTGCAGTTCTAACTGATTGGTGGCTGTCACTTCCTGGATTACTGCTCTTGGCTTGTCTGTCCTTTTTTCCCTTGCTGCTTCTCTTTGCTTTTTTCCTCTTTCCTCTTTCCTGGCCTTGGACAAGCTTCCCTCTCTCCTGTCCAGCTCCCCTCCAGCCTCACCTGGGGTGCAAGTAGAAGGCATGGGTGGAAGTGGCGATGGCAACATTTATGCTTCTGGCAGCACCCGTCTGCCTAATTACCCAGCCTAAGGCAGGCGAGAGGGCGACACAGGAAGGAGAGCATGGGAAACACGAAGCAAATTGTCACCCCAGCAAGGACTTAACAGTTCACTTGAACGATGATGATTGTTCCACTCCCACCTGGTCACATGGCCAGCAAGCCACTCCTACCCAGTCAAATGACCATTAAGCCACACCCACAAAATAAGCCACACCCACAGTGTGGCACTAAACATTTTGGCTGCCCATTACTGCCTGAGAGATTTGTGAAAGAATCCCTGAAAATCAGAAAAAAGAAACAAGTCCCACAGAAATGCATTTTTTTTTGTTAAGGTTACTTTTATGGTAATCCTGTATAAATGAGCCACAAATATATCTGCCCAGTTCTGGAATGCTGTTGATGTAATGAGATTGCAGAGGTTTGGACATGCTTCCAAACTGCCATAGAGTCTTTATGCTTGAATGCCCAGAGCTGCCGATGCATTGATGAAGGCACCATAAAAAGGACTTGTGCTTTTTGTTTATGTTGAAACAATGATTGATATTTCTTTCTATTTTGGTGGCATTTAATGTTTTTTGATTATTCTAGCCTTTTTCAATGGTTGTTGCAGGAAAAGTAACGTGAATACTGATTTAATATTGTATAAAATAATACAATGGCAAAGTGATTTGGCTTGAATTTCCTTCGTGCATGAACAAAAAGGAGTAGAGATGTTTTTTGTCAAGGTTTGATCCTTCTGAACTGTACAATTTGAAGCCACAGAGGAGACTAAAGATTAATGAAACAAAGTTACCACTGGTTGAAAGATCCCTTTCCTTAACCAAAAAATCCCTAGTCCTTTCAGAAAGAAAATATAACAGAAAATACCCCAAGAAATATAGATTTCTATAATCAAGGAATTTTATATTTTTTATTTTTTTTTATGGGAAAGGATTTTCCACATGAATCTTATTCATTTCAATATGCAGTGTTGCACTTTAAATTTTGGTTGTGAAAGTGTTGCTTGTATCTGATAGCAGAGGAGGGAGGAGCATTGAGAAGAAACTATTAAAATTCATGCTAATTTAAGCAGTCATTTGGGTGCCAAGTGCTATTAGAGTGCCTTTTCTACGATCTAGATGGAAAGGTCATTGTCTCATTATCTTCTTCTTTTGGCACATTAATAAAATGCAGTATTGGTTTCTGGCACCCTGCCATCTGCTTAATAAACTGGAAGTCAATAGAAAAACATACATTCCTTATATGATATGAAGTTGGGAGTCCTTGTGTGTATCATTTTGTTTGTACTCAAAAATCAGAGAATTAGTTGAAGGACCAGCAAGTACTATAAGCTTCACACCTTGTATAGAGCCACGGTGGCACAGCTGTTAAAGAGCAGTACTGCAGACTAACTCACTGCTCATTGCCAACAGTTTGATTCTGACCAGCTCATGGTTGACTCAGCTTTTCATCCTTCCAAGTTTGGTAAAATGAGAACCCAGATTGGGGCAATATGCTGACTCTGAGAACTACTTAGATAGGGCTGTAAAGCAGAGATGGGTTCCTATGGGTGCGGTGCAATTTGCGTGCAATGGCTCCAGTGGTTTTTGGCGGTCCATGCGAGGCGCCATCTTTTTTTTCTTAATTTTTTGCTGTCTGAGCATGCACAGAAGGAAAATCATCCCTCTACACATGCGCGAAAGCATAATCTCACAAGGGGATGCACTCCGCACACCAGTAGGAAGGTAAGAGGAACCCGCCCCCAGTGTAAAACATTATGAAGTTGTATATAAGTCTAAATGCTACTGCTAGAGCTAGAGCTTCTGCACAGATTGGTCTACCGCCACCCTTCTTCAATCTATCATTCTCCAGTTACATTGAGACTGCCATTCTCATAACTCTTCCTTCTTCAGGCTTTTGTCCTAATAAATTGAAATATGTCAAGTTTAAAAAGCTACTTCATACAATTCCAATAACAGTGTTCCACATGTAAACAATAGATTAATCACAGCATGTTGACCAACTGATACTATAGTGCTAGATGAATGAAAAGAATAAACTAAGCCACAATTTTATATGGAATTCAAATGCTTTTTTAGGCCAATGGCTGTCTGGTTCACAAGCATGTAGGGGACAGCAGGGATCATGGAAACATCATAAAAATGGGCATATCCACATAAAAATAAGCAAGGTTGTTCTATGGTGAAATAAATTTAAAACTATGACATATTTAATGTCTTTGTTTACTGAATGCTTTTTAATGCATTGCTTGTATCTTATGATATGACTTAATGCTGGATTAAATTGACCCAAACATTTCCCCATTCCTGAACTATAAACCAGCCCCTTGGAAATCCTTATTCACCAGACTGTTTTTTGTCAAATCTTTTTCCGCGATCTAAATAAGGAAGGTAGAAATTATGACTTATAGTTTCATTCAGTTATGCATTTTTCTTTTCCTAGTTTTCCTAATCTTTACAGGGCAGAAAGTTGTGAATTTTGGTTCTGGAATTCAGTTTGGAGGCAATTCAGCTGAATTACTGAATCAAACTAACTTTTTAATGCCCCCCCCCCCCCAAATCTATTTGGCAAATAAAATTGGTGTGATTTTGAATTGTACTGAATACACTCAATTTTCTGAATTGATCTGAATAATCAGAACAGAGCAGATTGATGATCAGATCAACTCAACTCAAAAGAGTTGGAAGCTGATTAGAGATACAGTATATCCTTACTTCCTCCTTTTTGCTTTTGTTCCCATTTCTTCAAAAGTCCAGATACATATTCTTATATATTATCTTAGTATTAACATTTTTAGCATCCAATTTTACTATACTTATATAATTTGAGGGGATTTTTAAAATATAATATATTTCTCCGTATGCTGTTTTCTCTAATATTGTGGACAAGTTTCAAGAAATGCATCAACATAATTGGAAAACTTTAAATACAGTGATACCTCATCTTACGAACTTAATTGGTTCCAGGATGAGGTTTGTAAGGTGAAAAGTTTGTAAGACGAAACAATGTTTCCCACAGGAATCAATGGAAAAGCGATTAATGCGTACAAGCCCAAAACTCACCCCTTTTGCCAGCCGAAGCGCCCATTTTTGTGCTGCTGGAATTCCCCTGAGGCACCCCTCCATGGGAAGTCCCCATCTCCGGACTTCCATGTTTTTGTGATGCTGCAGGGGAATCCCAGCAGGGGAATCCCAGCAGCACAAAAATGGGTGCTTCGCTGGCAATAGAAGTCCAGAGGTGGGGTTTCCCAGTGAGGGGAGCCTCAGTGAAATTGCAGCATTGCAAAAACATGGAAGTCCTCAAAACCCCACCTCCGGACTTCCGTGTTTTTGTGATGCTGCGATTTCGCTGAAGCTTCCCTCGCTGGGAAACCCCACCTCTAGACTTCCATTGCCAGTGAAGCGCCTGTTTTTGCGCTGGTGGGATTCCCCTACAGCATCTCAAAAACACGGAAGTCTGGAGATGGTGTTTCCCATGGAGGGGAGCCTCGGGGGAATCCCAGCAGCACAAAAATGAGCACTTCGCTGGCAACAGAAGTCCGGAGGCAGGGCATCCCACTGGCGGTGGGTTGGGTTTGTAAGGTGAAAATAGTTTGGAAAAAGAGGCAAAAAAATCTTAAACCCCAGGTTTGTATCTCGAAAAGTTTGTATGACGAGGGGTTTGTAAGACGGGGTATCACTGTATTGTTACATAATTGTGTTTTTATTTGCCTTTTAGTTTGGGAAGTACAAATTAATTTGTAGTTTATAAATTATTCTCCTACTGCTGTATCTCATCTGGCAACATTTTTCCTCAAAAAGTTTCTCTTTGATCCTATTTACAGGAAAGCAATGAATAGAATAGAATAGAATAGAAGTCTTTATTAGCCAAATGTGATTGGACATACAAGGAATTTGTCATTGACGCATATGGTCTCAGTGTACATAAAAGAAAAGATACATTTGTCAAGAATCATGCGGTACAACACTTAATGATTGTCCTAGAGTACAAAAAAGCAATCAGGAAACAATATTAATACAAATCGTGAAGATACAAGGAGCAAGTTACAGTCATTACAGCTATAAGTGAGAGATGGCTGATAGGAATGGTGAGAAGACTAATAGTAATAGTAGTGAATAGTTTGAAAGTGGGGACAATGTGCAGAGATTTTGTACCAAGCATCAGGTAGAAAGCTGTCTTGGTTCTATGAAATAGAGATTTGGCTTAAAAGGTCAGGTGGTCATTAATTAATGATAATGCTATTTCCTAAGCAGTAGTCCTCCACAACCACCCTGCTTTTGAATACTATTGCCTTCCACCTCATTTACAAAGGATGACGCTTTTCTTGTCATCCATCTGCAGTGCCTCATCTTCCATTTGCAATGAATCATGCTTTCCTTAGCTAGAATTTGCAATAGGAAAGGCATTGGTTATCTGGACATCTGAACTATGAAGTATATGAAAAGCCTCTTATCAAGTGACTCCTACCTGATTCCATGCATTTCAGTTTCTGTATTCATTTGTTTGGCTTGACTGGATCAGCAATTCATGTGATTATTCAACATGTACCTATTCTAAAGAGACTAACAACATATGCCTTGTATATCCAATGGACCACCATAATGTAAATTTTTTTTTTTGCAATCTAGTGATTTTATTTTTTGCAATCTAGTGATTTTATTTTTTGCAATCTAGTGATTTTATTTTTTGCAATCTAGTGATTTTATTTCAGATTGTTTTTTTCGCCTTTTCCATCCTGGTTGGGTGTGAGGTTTAAGTGGTTAGGGGAGGTGTCGGTTTGTAAATAGGTTGATTGAAATTTATTTTATAATTGGTCACTACTTGGCAGAAACGGGGCGAAAAAGGTGTCAGTAGCAACTGTGTGTTCTCCCTTGGGCATCTTTTGAAAGATGATGGGCTCCTTCGTCACACAACTCATGCTGCCTCTCCGGACAGAGCAGTGTAAAGGAGGAGTGCTTGGTGTTCATCCACATCATTTCCAGTTCCGGGTCATGGGGGGTGAGCCCTCCCACACGCTAGGCATGGCTTCACCCTTACCAAACAAGGAGTTACGCCCATTAGTTGCCCAGGCATGTTGTGTTCAGGGATTCTGCCCCATTTAGCTTAATCAGCAGGTCTCTTTCTGTAATTCAATAAAGTGACCCATTTTTCATCCAGCTCTTGTGTTCGAGTCGAGTATTCATTCCCCATCCAACGCAACTATCCAGGTTCTCCAACCTGACCAGCAAATTATATCCCTAATATATGATTGATGTCACCAACGCTTTCCCGTTTTTCAGGGTCTGTATTTCTTGTAAAGCAGCACTCAATGAAATGCAGTTATTTTCCTCACTTGGTTCTGCTCCTTATTTTCACAAATTCCATAGCAAGTGTCAATTAATTTTAACTTGCAGATGAAAATATTATTTTAAAAAGCATCACATTTGCAAGTGGTGTAGGATTATTTGGAAGTTTGCTATCTACAGTAGTTTGAGCTGTAGTTTATGGTGACTTGTAAGATAATTGGTTGATGTTTCAATGATCAAATGATGAATATATCCATGTGAGCTAGTTGTCTGTAATTTGGAAGAAGATACTGTATTATCTTTAATGTTTGCCCCTTTGCATTTAAGTATTTATATTTATTTATTATTTCACTAATTTGTTTTCTGCTATTCAATAATAGGTATTTTGTTAGAGTTTAAAAGAAGGTAAAATATAATACAAGAATGATAAAATACTGAACAAAATATAGTAATAATATAGCAGGTCAACTAGTATCAAGAAAATGGAAAAGAATCAGATGGGAAAAGTGCAATAAGGGGAGATGGAGGAGGATTCTAAAAAAGTGGTATTAACTGTATAATGTGGAACCATCTCACAATATTTGCCAACATATCACCTTGAAATAAAAGCATATGATGCCTCATCTTCTGTCTGATCATGAAATGAGAACAATGAAGAAGGGACTAGAAATCTGAAGAAAAAGAATGTGGATTGTACTTTGAAAATTAAATAAATACTGGGAATGTACCAATGGATGGAAAATCAAAAAAGAAATAGCACATGGGAAAAGGAAGTGGAGGAAAGCTCATTGACTAATCCCAGTTCTACAATTGATGGAGACCTGCTTCAGTTAATTGTTGGTACAAGGTAACAGTTACCATATTTTTCAGAGTGTAAGATGCACCTTAGTTTTGGGGGAGGAAAATAGGGAAAAGTATCTGCTTACGACGTATTCATCTGGCTAGCATCCTTAGCCAGCACATTATTTTATCTCCTGGTTAGGGCTTTAAAAATACTTTATTCGGAGTGAGTAACAATGAAAGAGCTTGCAAGCCAGTGAGAGCTAGGAAAATCATTAGCACCTGGAAAGAAACACTTGGAGCAAGTAGAGAAATGGAAAAACCCTGCAAAGAGTTAGGGCTTGGAAAACATTATTTGCAGAGAGAAACAATGAAAGAGCCTACAAGGTAAGAGCTGGGAAGATCGCTAGCATCTAGTTAGGGCTGGGGGGGGGGGAGAAGCTACATTCAGAGTATAAGATGCACCCAAATTATCAGCTTTTAAGGTGGAAATAGGATTGTTTTATACTCCAAAAAATACGGTAATGTAGTGGTTTGGATTTACTGAACTAACCAAATCATAGTTGAAATGTAACAGTTTTCATTGCATTATCATTTCATTGTTGGAATCTACCACATTTGCTATTGTTTTTTTAAAAGACACAATACATATAATTTAAATTATATTCCCCTGTCATAATAATAATAATCTTGACAAAACAAATAAAAATAATAAATAAATAAATTTCTACGATTTAGACTCTGAGGTTGATTGTTCTCCAATTCCTAAGCACTTTCAGTGGAGTTGAATCCCAGAACAATCAATTGCTCTTACCTGGAATCGAAAATAATATTAAAAATATCCTCCCTCCCACCCACCACCCACTTCCCTATTTCCCCATGATGAATTTAAAATGTTATTTCTTTTTGGAACTCAAAGAAAGGTAATCAGATGATGTAAGCAATGTTACACAATGAGACAAGGTAATATAATATAGCTAAGGTGGCAGTCACTGCTGTAAGGTGAGATGCGCTTCAAATTCCCAAGTCAGCTCATCAGATTCTTCCACCAGAAGTCATTGTCAGACTTTCTGTTCTTACAATAATGAAGCTTCAAACTGGGCTTCTTATTATGTGCTTTTTCTTTCTGAGCTTCCTTGGTATCTTTCTTTTTATGAGAATCCACAGAGGTTTATTAACAAATACTAAACAGAATTGAGAATCCAGTACTTTAAAGGGAAAAAACCCCCAGCATGAATATAATATATTCACCCCAGTTTTATGAAAAGCCACCTCATTGAAGTCTTACAATAAACTTATATTAGTAGACTTGAAAACAAATGACATTAGTTGACATTAGCTGACATAGAAAAATCGTTGTCGTAATTACATCTTACAGTATTAAAAGAATTAGTTGATACTCTGACTTAATCCATGTATATACTGCTCAAAAAAATAAAGGGAACACTCAAATAACACATCCTAGATCTGAATGAATGAAATATTCTCATTGAATACTTCGTTCTGCACAAAGTTGAATGTACACAACAGCATGTGAAATTGATGGTCAATCAGTATTGCTTCCTAAATGGACAGTTTGATTTCACAGAAGTTTGATTTACTACTTGGAGTTATATTGTGTTGTTTAAGTGTTCTCTTTATTTTTTTGAGCAGTGTATATTTCAGAAACCCTGGAAATGGATGAAATGTCAGGTAACGTTCCAAGAGCAAAGGGAATGTCCTTATTAGTTCCTTTAAACTACAGACAGTTTGACATCAATAGCTGAAAAGCTTCTGCAGCAGATCATAAAAAGGAGTGCTCTGTAAGAAACTTTAAATCAAAATATTAATTACAACCTGAATCAGTGAAAAACAAACCTTGTTAGACCAATTTTATCTCCTTTTCCCTCCTTTACAGATTGTGGTTATACTGTGTACATAATATATCCTGGCTTCAACAGAACATTTGACAAGAGTATTCCATGAGATGCTGATTAGCTATTAATTAATCGTAGGGCTGGGTGCCATGATAATTGATTGGAAAGGTAGGCTGCTCAGAAATCATTTTTAAAGGGTCCCCCTCATTTGAACTATCAGATTAGATGCTGCAGTAATCAGTTCCTCTGCTCTTCCATATTTTTATTACTGTATTAGAAGAAAAGATAGGATTGTTTGTCAGTGTTGCAGAAGATACAAAAATAGGTGAGGTACTTAAACGTTTATAGGACAGAAATTAAATTCAAACCTTTACTGATAAGTTGGGGGAAATGACTGAGAGTAATCAAATGAAATTTAAAAGAGACAAGTGCAAGATTTTCCACTTTAAAAAAATCAGCTGTATAAGTACAGATTCCCTAGTTTGGTATTGGTAAATGAGAAAAGAATATTGGAATGGTAAGTGACCTTAATATGAACATGAATTAACAGTGTGATACAGCTGCAAAGAAGGCAAGTGAAATTTTAGGATGCATCCATTAAAGTATAATTTTTAAACTAATGGAAATAATAATTCCACTGTGTGCAGTTTAGCCAATGTTTAATAAAAGCGAAAACCACTTACATTAATCACAAAATCTTAAGAACTGTAAAGCCTCCAAACTTGAAATTTACCACATATGTTTCTCTTGGCTTCTAGGTGCTCACTAGGAAATATTTTTTTAAAATGACCATTGGAGCATGAGTATTTCTTATACAATGGTATAAGAATGCCTCTACTTACGAACTTTTCTAGATAAGAACTGGGTGTTCAAGATTTTTTTTTTGCCTCTTCTCAAGAACCAATTTCAACTTACAAACCCAAGCCTCCAAAACTGTAACCGGAAAAGGCGGGGAGAAACTTCCATGGGGCCTCTCTGGGAATCTCCTGGGAGGTAACAGGGCTGGAAAAGGTGGGGAGAAGCCTCCATGGGGCCTCTCTAGGAATCTCCTGGGAGGAAACAGGGTCTCCATCCTGCCTGTGGTTTGGCCAACCACACACATTATTTTACATTTTACATTACATTGATTCCTATGGGAAAAATTGCTTCTTCTTACAAACCTTTCTATTTAAGAGCCTGGTCACAGAGTGAATTAAGTTCGTAAGTAGAGGCACCACTGTATTATTATTAACAAGCTCTGATGCTAAGAAGTTCTACTTCCCCTCCCCACCTGAAAAGAAATCTGATCCAAATGCAAAACACAAAGCACAGGAATTGCACTTTCGCTTTTTCTTTCACAGCAGCAAGCAGCTTTACTACAGAACAGTTGAGTTAAGCCACTCCCAGGCTCTTTCCTGTCTCCTTCTTTCTCACACAGTTTGAGTTTCCAAACAGGAAACTAGCCAGACAAATACCAATGGTAGGCAGAGACAGATTCCCTGCCCCTTATTTCCCTTCTTAGTTCAGCTGAATCTATTCCTTCTACTGTAAAACCAGCTAAATGAAAAGAGGCAAAAAACGCAGGAAAGAATTTACAGCTGCAATTAGGAAAACACAAGTAAGGGAAGCTGCCTGTTTCTCCCATGGCCAGTTCTATGTGGCATAGAGTCAGTTCACCTGACAGCCTGGTTATCCTCCAGCTAGAGAGCAAAACCAAGAATGTTGTTTACAGAAAGTTCCTGAGCTCTCATCTTAGGGACAAATTCAAAGGCTATGCCATGCAAATAATGTCTTCATCTGTAACAGAAACTTAGCTTACCATTTCTAACAAATTAGTCCCTTTTTTTTACCACTCATTACTTTTCAAGTTTTTAGTATCCATAACATAGTTTCATAGTGAAGCATGGGAATTAGCTAATATGTATGTATGTATGTATGTATGTATGTATGTATGTATGTATGTATGTATGTATATGTGTGTATTTATAGTATCTATCTATCTATCTATCTATCTATCTATCTATCTATCTATCTATCTATCTATCTATCGATCTATCGTCTGTCTGTCTAATATTTTTGCTGTTAATGAAAAGGGAGACTAGTATAGATCTATTTCAAGCTATTTTGCTCTCATCAGCTAGCCACACCCCTATCAGGATTTGAACTTGGGAGTCTGCCTGTAAGGCAGTAGCTTTAACCTCTAGACCACAGGTTCTCCTCCTCTCAGCTTGCACCAGGGAAGAGTTATATGCCCCCCCCATCGAATCACCTGGTATTCCCAAATATTTGGGTCCAAAGGAGCCCAAATGGGCAGGTGAGAAGTAGCTGGGAAGGGAAAGTGAGTAGAGTCCAGTGAGGTGCCCCTCAATGTGAGTGACAGCTGTGAGAGCCTTGGTGGTGACAGAGTGACAGATGTGAGAGCATTGGCGTACAGTGGTTAGAGTTAGCAAGCTACTTCTGCTGATCACTGGCTGCCAGCGGTTTGACAGATCAAATCTCAGTAGGCTCAAGGTTGACTCATCCTTCCATCCTTCCAAGGTTGGTAAAATGAGGATCCAGTATGTTGGGGGCTACTTAGAGAGGGCTGTAAAGCATATATAAGTCTAAATGCTATTGATATTGTTATTATTTGGTCATGCCACTCAGTCACATGGCCATCTGGCCACGCCCCATCCAGCCAGTCATTAGGCAGATCATATTAGTGGTCTGCGGGATTTAAAATTATGAATTTAATGGTCCCTGAGCTCCTAAAGGTTGGTGACCCCTATCACCCTTTCTAAAAGTCAGAAACATTTGAAGTAGAACTAAACACTTAGAACATCAGGAAGGTATCTTTCATTGGATATGATTAAGGAGCAATAGAGAATGACCAGGCTAGGACACTTTAGTTTGGATTGCTGCATGGAGCAATGACTAGATTCGATGGCCTGAATGGTCCCCTTCCAGTTCTGTGAATTTATAGATTTATCTACTTCTTCATTGCACAAGGAGTAAAATACTATACAATGATTGAGGTAAAAATTGCCCTATTTTTTATATGAAAGAATTGTTCAGCATCATATGAGATTCACACAGAGCCTTCTCCATTGAGGTGACTAGTCAAGCTGCCCAGGTACTGAATATTCCTTGATCAAGAAAAAAAGCGAACTTGGGGGGGGGGGGGAGCAAACTTAGAGGCATCTAAACAGAGATGGTAAAACATTTGTCAAGATATTACAGCTGCATTTTGCACTGCAAAACCAGCTTTCAGCGGAGGATTGGACTAGGAGATTTGTAGCGTTATTTTACTCTATGTTTTCCATTGTAGTAGCAGAGCCCAAAGATAATTAGCTCGTTTCCAGTACCCACTAGTTAAATTTCCAAGACATGCTATTATGGTTCAATCCAAACATATAGTTTTATTAATCACGGAGGTGAAAATGGTTTCTATTGAAATTTTATCTTCTATATTTTGGAAATTATCTCATTATTTGCACTGGAACATGCAGATGCATACAACACATGCCTTGAGGTTATTGTACTGTATTCTTAAACACCTATTAAACCACAATACAAGCTTTTACAAAGCCTGTGTTTTATAATTTTTTGTTAGACTGGTTCTATTAAGAAAGGTACTGTGCTATTGTTCCTTCAGTGCCTTGTCTATTGTAGTGTGTGACTCGAAACATTTTATAAATAACCCAATCAATTTTAAAACTCTCATTTTTCTGATCCTTCTCATTGCAAGCTGTTGTCTCGCCAAGTCAATATCTTTTGCAAATTCACACCTAACAGATAAAATGGGTAGGTGACTTCACAGTTCTAGCCCCATGCTGCAGTTTTTAATCAGGACTAGTTTGCTGAAATTTTTTGCAAGTTCTGGCAGTGTGTCCCCACACACACACTCATAAGACATGATATACTGTAGCTTTTCTACATTATCAATTGCCACAAACATTATCTGCACTGAAATTATTTTCTAGTTTTTATTTGTCTGGTTCTATTCTGTTTTTCTAGTTCCCAAATTAGTGTCATGTTAAAGCTAAGGTGTAAAAAAGCTATTTTTTCCTGATGTGATAAAGTGCAACAGTAGCTTCTTTTAATTCTTTGCTTAATCTGTTTACATTTCTTGCTGCTTCTTATGGCCATATTTGGCCTTATGGGGTATGCAGAAATTAAGTAGATATTTGTTCGCATCTGTTTTGACTATGTAAATCTCACTAGCCATCGTGGCCCTTACTGGCTAAAGGATCATTGTGATGCTTTGTGCTTTCCAGTAGTTGTTCCAATTTCTCTCTTGAGTATTCTTAAGACAGCAGGGAACAAAGCACAAATATTTTTGTTTTTCAGACAATTTGTCCTAGTTTAAATGGAATAAATAGTCTCCCTCTCTCTCTCTCTCCCTCTTTCTCTCCTTTAGAGAAAAATCCAGGCCAGAAATTTAAACTTGAGAATGTTTCTTTTATTTATTTATTTAGTCAGTTAGTTTTGTCAAGTACGTATTGGTGGTGTACACAGATATAATAATATTTATATACATGATACTCATAAAAGAGAAACATTAGGACAGGGGACAGAAGGCACTCTGGTGCACTTATGCACTCTCCTATCACTGCTTCTTATTAACTCAACAAATCTCACCTGATAGCAATGAGGCAAATAAATACCTAGTTATATTTTAATTAGAAATATATAGATGAAAATTTGAAGTGCCCTATGACTTCACTTCTTTTCTTTGTGATAATGGAATTGAGGCCTAGCAAGGCTCCAACAATACCAACCCTCCTCCCTTCTTCACGACTAAGACCAGCCCACCCGACAAGCTAATTATAACTGCCCTGGTGTTAGAATGCTTTCTCCTTCAAAAGGAGCCTAGAATGAGTGCAGATGTTATTCTCCAGCAGAATATGCACAACAATATGGCATTGTAGAAGCAGATGCAGCCCTTTTGCCCTTGTTACTTAGGAACACTGAGCACTTTGCATTTTGCATACTATTTGGAATATATATGTCAGCTACTAAAGTGATACCCTTAAAGAATCCCTGCACTTGGTACAAATGGCTATTTATGATGTGCCATCAAAGCAGTAAGGGGAGGGGGGGAATGATGGAGCTCTGAGCCCCAATCCATCAGTCACTTTCACTACAAACTCTAAACAGATTTTAATTGTAAGGCCAGATTTACTCCAGCCATCTGCATAGCAAATATGTCTCCTCCATGAAATAGGGAGATGCTTTATTCCAGATGCTCTTTTGCACCGTGAATATTGCATTTCTGCTGATAAAATATTTGTCATGGCACAAATGCGAGCCTGCCTCCTGAGTAAAATAAGACTTCACTTAAAATGCAATGTTAGAAAATTTAGCACTGACTAATCACTTCTTTTTAAAAAAATATATAAAATTCAATGTGAGAGGGGCTAGAAAAGCTATAAAGACAGACACACATCCCTCTGAGGAAGTAAAGCTAAAGGAAAAAAAGGAAAAAAAGAAGGGTTTTTTATTTTTATATGAAAGACCGTGGCCCACTTAAGCAGATTCTCACACAGCGGAGACTATAGCAGTAAACAAAGTTTGCTGGCATCTATCATTCTTTGCTGGAAAACCTCATAAAATATTCTTTTGAGGGGAAAAAAAGATACATGAAAAATTGCACGCTTCTAAACAAGTTATGTGTAAAATCAGGATGTATTTTTAAGAAGCTGAATACAAAAAATGTATTTAAATGGTAGCAGAAACATAGCAACATAGAAGATTGATGGCAGAAAAAGACCTCACCTAGTCTCTCCTTATACTATTTCATCTATTTTATTTTAGGATGGATATATGTTTATCCCAGGCATGTTTAAATTCAGTTACTGTGGGTTTACCAACCACGTCTGCTGGAAGTTTGTTCCAAGCATCTACTCCTCTTTCAGTAAAATAATATTTTCTCACGTTGCTTCTGCTCTTTTCCCCAGCTAACCTCAGATTGTGCCCCCTTGTTCTTGTGTTCACTTTCCTATTAAAAACACTTCCTTCTTGAACCTTTAACATATTTAAATGTTTTGATCATGTCCCCCCTTTCCCTTCTGTCCTCCAGACTATTCAGATTTAGTTCATTAAGTCTTTCCTGATAATTTTTATGCTTAAGACCTTCCACCATTTTTGTAGCCCATCTTTGGACCCATTCAATTTTATCAATATCTCTTTGTAGGTGAGGTCTCCAGAACTGAACACAGTATTCCAAATGTGGTCTCCCCAGCGCTCTATACAGCAGGATCACAATCTCCCTCTTCCTGCTTAAAGTCTCCTTTACATACACTCTTTTACATTGAACTCAACTGCTGATGATTTGGTGGAGATGAAGCTGGTTTGCCATTGCCTTTTTCCCTAGGATGGCATTTTCACTTCCTAAACCCATGTATAATTATTTATTAGGTAATTATAAACTGCATACAAAAATGAGAATTGGTTTAAGAATAAATTACATGTAACTACAACTGCAGATTTATTATGGCTTTTAAGTAATTTATATTCTGAAAAAAAATTATGGACTGGTATAGTGGCAGTCTTAAAACAGTCTGGATGTAACTGATTTACAGTATCTTCCCCTCCTCCATATAGTCGAAGCCACTGATTTTTCAGTGTAGGCACAAGACTTGAGCAAAAAGGATGCACCAGATTCTAGTGAATGAGAATTTCAGAGAAAGCTGCAATTCACGCTTAGCTGGATTTCTATGAACATTTACTTCAGGAAATCTCTATTTCCAGTGCTCCATATCTAAAATCCTGAAATATTCAGGAGGATTGCCACTAATGACATTCCAAAAAGCAAGCAATGAGGGCAGCCTTAATCTTCAAATCAGAGCTACATCTTGGAGCAATTTCCATCCCATCCACTCTAGGCACCTTGGTGCTGAGAACCAACAGGGGAGGTAATTAGAACCAGTCAAAATAGTATTTGTCAGCTTTCCAGATTGGCAAGATGACAGACTGATTTATGATCTCAAGTCTTGGCTATCTCTTGAGTTTCTGACTGCTGTATTATTCAAGTGGTAAACAGAAAATGTGCCTCCCTATGTTTAGATTTCTACTCTGTGGTATTTCTTGCTTGATTAATTATGGACCAGAAAATGAGAGCATGGGATTTCTGCCTTCTTCATCAGTAGAATCTTTTGCAGAGAAGAGTTAAGAAACTCCTGGGTTTAATGAGAAATGTTATACAGAAAACAACAGCTACAGAACATTATGTCAAGTCCCTTGACACTTGGAAAAATCTTTTAAAATCTTTTGGGTGATGCATATAGAATAGCTGACTTTTTTGCAAATGAAAATTTTAATGAACGATATGAAATTCTTTACAATTGCTTGGAACTGAAACAAAAGCATCATATGTTAGATAAAAAATAGATCATTAGATATTCTGCTGGTCAATTACTGTGAATAAAGAATGATTTAGCTTGAAAACACTAAATAATTATGTGGAAACAGTTGTAAAAGTGAAAAAAAAACCTTTTTCAGAATAAAGTGACATTTATTTATTAAATTTTTATGCCATGCAAAATCCAATGAGTCATTTACAAAGATTATATTTTTAAAAATAACATACATTTTTAAGATAATCCTGAACAAGCTTGAATAGTTTTGTATTTTAGTTCTGGTTTTTGTTCCTAACTTATTGCTTCTTTCTGCCTTCTTTTAATGTTTTTTAATATATTGTATGTTGTCTAGAGTATTTTCAGCAACTGTAGTGGCTGAACAAACAAACAAACAAACAAACAAAATAAATTCAGAATTCTCACTGGAGATAGTGGTAGATTTATTCTGGCAATTTTCACAAGAATGTACACAGTCACTGAAAACAACTGCTATAGCTCTATATTCTTGCTCAGTGTCATAGTAACTCCTATTCTTTTTTGCACGGAGGAAGAAGCTGAGACAAAGTGTTCTTATGCAATGCCTATCTAATAACAGGAGAAAGTTGCCAACATAATTTCAAATGTCATGACATATATCTACCAAATAAAAGACAAGTACTTGTCACAATGGCAATTATTTGATGAATTAATAGGGGTGATCATACAGCTAGTGCATACTCATCCAACACTTGATTGCCAATGTTACTTCCCCTTGTTACTTGATTAGTGAATACACGTGAAAGAAAATTAACCTCATGACACTTCGAAATTGGATTAACCTAACATGCAGTATGAAATTACCTTGCCATCATTTATTTAATCTGATGCATGTTTTTTCCATTTAAATGAACTTCACGTGGAGAGCATATAAATTTTTAAAAAGTTCTTTACTGTATTGTTAGCAGTAAAGTGGAATAAATAGCTTTGGTTTGTTCAAGAATGATTGAAATGTCCTATTCTGAGATGAAAAGGGAACCATGAATTGATATTTGTATGTGTTTATCAATATCATGCATATGGCATCTTTAAATTATTTTCAACTCTAACTTAGTTAGGTGTACTTATTTCTTCAGCTATCAGGAAATAGGTCACAGCAACACAAAAAGTTAATATGGTATATAGACAATTCACAAAATTTGGTTTTGAATTAATTTCAAAGGACAATTTCCTAAATATCAGTGGACTGTAGACAGGGGTGAAATGCTCCTGGTTGTCTCATGCCTGTCAGTCATCAGTGATCACATTAATCATAAAATCTCCAGAACTGTAAAGCCTACAAACTTGCAATTTGCCATATATGTTTCTCTTGGCTTCTAGGTGCTGTCTAAGAAAGGATTTTTCGAAATGACCATCGGAGCATAAATATTTCTTATACTGTATTATTATTAACAAGCTCTGATGCTAAGGGATTCTACTTCTCCTCCCTACCTAAAAAGAAATCTGATCCAAATGCAAAACACAAGCACTGGAATTGCAATTTTGCTTTTGCTTTCACAGCAGGAAACAGCTTTACTACAGAACAGTTGAGTTAAGCCATGCCCAGGCGCCTTCCTGTTGCCTTCTTTCTCACACATTTTGACTTTCCAAACACTCCTCAACTCTCACACATATTAATAGGAGGCTAGCCAGATGAATACCAATGGATACTGGTAGGCAGAGACAGATTCCCTCCCCCTTATTTTCCCCCTTAGTTCAGAAGAATCTGTTCCTTCTACTGTAACACCAGCTAAGGGAAAAGAGGCAAACAAATGCAGGAAATAATTTACAGCTGCAATTAGGAAAACACAAGTAAGGGAAGCTGCCTGTTTCTCCCATGGCCAGTTCTATGTGGCATGCTCCAGGATAAGTTCACCTGACAGCCTGGTTATCCTCCAGCTAGAGAGCAAAACCAAGAATGTTGTTTACAGAAAGATCCTGAGCAATGCTCCTGGTTCTCTCATGCCTGTCAGTCATCAGAGAGCTGGTCATGAAGAGCATGAGGCTCTGCTCACCTGCCTAGACATCACCATTTGGTTTTTTTTTACCTTCTGTGTATGAGCAAGACATTCTGTGCATGCCCAGAGGGCAAAAGAATCCCTCCAATGACTAACAGGCATGAGCGAACCGGGACCATTTCATCCCTGACTGTAGACCTTACAGTTTTCTCTTTTGTTTCCCTCCTGCCACTCATATACACATGCTAACACATAGGAAATTAAAATTCTGCCTTTCATAAACATATTTTCCCCCTTTTCCCTTCATTTCCTTCTTTTTCTCATATCTTAACAACCCCTATGCAGGATTTACTGAATTAAACCTATTTTAGCCTTTTTCTCCACATGAAATACTGTTTAACGTCTCTATTTTATTCTTGAAGATTATGATATGAATAAAGGTGAACAGTTTTCAATTTACCCACAATGGAGGAATGGATGACAGAACTTGCTGAGATGGCCAAATTATCTTTTTAAAAAAATTAGATGTAGAATATTATTTAGATTTAACAATGACTGTGAAAAGAAAAAAGATGCTACATGGTTTTGAGAATCAGAATAAAAATAATGGATTGTAGAGAATATGTAAGCAAAATTGTAACCATAGAGTAAGAGATTATTTTGTATTTATACATACAACTGCTGTAAAACTGAAAGTCAGTTATTTATAATATTTTTTTTAATTTCTTCACCTTTGTCTTTGGTCTTGTCTTCTTTTTTCATTCTAAATACAGTGGTACCTCGAGATACGAGTTTAATTCGTTCCGGACCTGGGCTCTTAAGTCGAGCAGCTCTTATCTCGAACGACTTTTCCCCATAGGAATTAATGTAAATAATTTTAATTGGTTCCAGCCCTCAAAAAACTCACAAGGTTAGTCTAAATTATGCAGAAAGACATGTTTTTAATGAAGAAATGTACATGTACATATAAATGAATAATGAAGTTTCTTTCACTTAACTTGTAAACTTTCTTAAACTTTTAAATTTACATATGTTCAACTTCTCTGCCACCCAATCCTGTAGGACAGAGGTCCCCAACCCTTTTTGCACCAGGGACCGGCTTTAAGCGATCAAGAGAGGAATGGGTGAATGAATGGACGGAGGGTGGGAAGGAAGGAAGGAAAGAGGGAAGGGACAGAAACAGAGGAAGGAAGCAAGGAAACTTATGAAAGGGGAGAGTAAGAGAGGAATGAGTGAAGGGAGGGAGGGAGGGAAGAAGGTGGGAAGGAGAAAGAAAAGAAGAAATAGAGGAAGGGAAGGTAAAAGAGAGAAAGAAAAAGAGCAAGAAACAAAGCTGCAAGCACCCCCCCCCGAGCCCCCCAGGCCGGCTGCAACCTTTTAAAACACGCGCGCCGCTTCGCAGCTGTCTCCTGAAGCCGAACGCGGAAGTTAGCGTTTGGCTTCAGGAGACAGCTCCTTGGCGCTTGTATCTCGAATTTGGGCTTGTAAGTAGAACAAAAATATCTCTCCCCTCCCAGCTCTTATCTCGAGTTGCTCTTAAGTAGAGCAGCTCTTATGTCGGGGTTCCACTGTATTGGCACTTATTAGTTTTTATTCTATATTGAAAAATTAATTAAAATTATTTTTAAAAGTTTACTCTTGAAGTAAACCAGTTAATAGCATTGTTGAAAATACATCCAAAATTTTGAAGATTCCCAAGTTTTCCTTTTGTTTTTGTCTTTTCATGTTTATTCCTTATTGTTTGCCCTGAGCAAGCTGTGATGAATCCCTAGAGTTAAAAAAATAAGTTGCACTGAAGCTCTGCTTGCCCAATTTGCAATGGAAGCTAAGCATGGGTGAAATCCAGCAGGTTCTGACAGACTCTGTTGAACTGATAGCAGAAATTTTGAGTAGTTCAGAGAACCAGTAGTGGAAATTTCAAGCAGTTTGGAGAATCGGAAAATTCTACCACTGGCTTGCCCCAGAATGGGGTGGGAATGGAGATTTTGCAAAATCTTTCCCCTGCCATGCCTACCAAGCCATGCCCACCAAGCCACACCCACCAAGCCACGCCCACAGAATAGGTAGTAAAAAAAATTGGATTTCACAACTGAAGCTAAATATAATAGGCAGAGGTAGTCATCTTTAGACGGCAGATGTAAGTTAAGTATTTATTCTTGGACTAGCCTTTAAGAGATGACACTTCTCTGAGTGATGTGAGAAAAGAAAACAAATCTGCTTCAGCATAAAGATAAGCTATCTCAAGAACAAAGAACTGTTTTTATTCATATGACTTTTTTATTTATATGACTTTTTAAACCTGTCTTTATTATTTCCTTAAAATAACTCAAGATAGTAAAAATACCTAATACTCCTCCCTCCTATTTTCCCCGCAATTTAACAACCGTGTGAGGTGGGTTAAACTGAGAGAAAGTGACCCTCCGAAAGTCACCCAGCCAGCTTTCATACCTAAGGTGGAACTATTGATAGCATTTAGACTTATCTACTGCTTCACAGTGCTTTACAGCCCTCTCTAAGTGCTTTTACAGAGCCAGCATATTGCCCCCAACAATCTGGGTCCTCATTTTACTGATCTCAGAAGGAAGGGAGGCTGAAACAACTTTGAGTCATTCAGAATCAAACTCTTGGAGTGAGGAGTAAATTAGCCTCGAGTACTGCATTCTAACCTCTGTGCTACCACTAGAACTCACAGCCCCTAGTTTCAAGCCTGGTGCCTTAATGGCTAAACCAAAGTGTTCTGCTTTGGGCCTACCGGATCGGAATAAATAAGCTCCCACGAGCAAAGGATTCAATTCAAACACTTTTATATAGATAAAGATGCTTTGTAAAGACGAGAGCAGATTAATCCGTTCATGTTGGCAGAGGCCCTGCTCAAATTGGCCAAAAGATAACAAACAGCCGGCAGCCAGGAGGCAGAGCTAATTAGCACATTCTTCCTTGAGATAAGGTCCGTAAATCAACCACATACCCTTACAGACCTCCAGGTTTCTTTTCTTTCTCATTCAATGGCAATTTCTGGAACTCCAGATCTGAGTCCTCCACCATGACAAACGTTGAAATTCCACACCTCTTTACCCAGAAACCCTCCCTTATATATAGACTGGGTGTGGTCAACTGTTTCCTAGAGCTATGCTGACTAGACTTTCTTTCATAGACTCACTTTCTGAACTTTTTCCCATAAAGATATCTGCTTCTTGATCTTCTCACATGGGCATCTAATATGAGCTCATGATCCCCAATGTCTCCCTCCTGTCCTAAGTCAAATATTACCAGCTTTGGGGTTTCTACAGTTTCTGGAGGTTCCTCAGGTTCCTTCGGTTCCAACAAACTCAAACTCAACCCAGACAAGACGGAGTGGCTGTGGGTTTTGCCTCCCAAGGACAATTCTATCTGTCTGTCCATTACCCTGGGGGGGGAATTATTGACCCCCTCAGAGAGAGTCCGCAACTTGGGCGTCCTCCTCGATCCACAGCTCACATTAGAAAAACACCTTTCAGCTGTGGCGAGGGGGGCGTTTGCTCAGGTTCGCCTGGTGCGCCAGTTGCGGCCCTATTTGGACCGGGAGTCATTGCTCACAGTCACTCATGCCCTTATCACCTCAAGGCTCAACTACTGTAACTCTCTCTACATGGGGCTATCTTTGAAGAGTGTTCGGAAACTTCAGATCGTGCAGAATGCAGCTGCGAGAGCAATTATGGGCTTCTCCAAGTATGCCCATATCACTCCAACACTCCGCAGTCTGCATTGGCTGCCGATCAGTTTCCGGTCACAATTCAAAGTGTTGGTTATGACCTATAAAACCCTTCATGGCACCGGACCAGAATATCTTCGGGACCGCCTCCTGCCGCATGAATCCCAGCGACCGGTTAGGTCCCACAGAGTTGGCCTTCTCCGGGTCCCGTCGACTAAACAATGTTGTCTGGCGGGACCCAGGGGAAGAGCCTTCTCTGTGGGGGCCCCGACCCTCTGGAACCAGCTCCCCCCTGAGATTAGGATTGCCCCCACCCTCCCTGCCTTTCGTAAACTCCGACCCACCTTTGCCTTCAGGCATGGGGGAACTAAAACACCTCCCCCTTGCCCATGTTGTTTTGTTGATTGATTGACTGTGTGCCTGTTTTTTATATATACTGTTTTTATGAGATTATTAATTTAAATTGTAACTAGATGGGTGGGCATTGGATTTGGTATTATGTACTGTACTGTTTTTTATTATTGTTGTGAGCCGCCCCGAGTTTGCGGAGAGGGGCAGCATATAAATCCAATAAACCTAAACCTAAACCTAACTCTCCCTCACTCTCTGATTCAGCTGCCAAGAACGCTGGCCTAGGGTGCCAAGATGGGCCTAGTTCATTCTCCTCAGAATCTGTCACTAACTGACCCAGTCATGGACCACTCACAACATAAGTACCTAAAACATATGAAGTTGGGTTAATATTTATACAGTGTATTTATGTTTCTGATTTCAGACTCCTTTTTCTTTTTTACTTTTTTACACTTAAAAACCATAATATGAAAATGGGCAATGGAGGCCTAACAATGAAAAAAGCCCTCTTTAAAGGAATCCACTTCTGAGTCATGGACATATACTTAATTAATAAATCCTTGTTGATATAAAATTAATTTATTGATGAATTTATTTCCCTTTGTGAGCATTTCTTAGAGACTTCCATTGGAAATGAAATTTATTCTGATGATTCAAAATTTTAGAGAAAAATGAAAACAACACTTGACTTCATAGAGACATATGAACATTGCTTTGGCCCTGTACAAGCAATGAGGTTTTGACTGCCATCTGCCCTTTTCTGGGCACCTTCCTCTTCTTCACATACATACATTATAGTCTTCTCTACATAAAAAAATGACCCAGAAATAATTTTTAAGGTGGGAATAATAGAATAGAGAGGCAATTGGCAGTTAGTCAAAAATAAAGAAGGAAAAGAACAAGGAATGTCTAATGTATCCTAAACAAATAGGCAGATAAAAAGAAGTATTTTGTAATATTCTAAATACACATTTTGTAGAGTATTTAGAGACATTCTAAAATATTTGTAGAGAAAAAGTTTGGTTCTTGTACTTCTAAAGAAAGAAGTAGTATAATATCCCATAATATCTTTTTGTAAAACACTAAATAACTTTTAATTGTCCACGATCAACCTGTCCTCTAAATTAACTGGAGAAAAAGCATACTAACTATTTAACTGGCATTGCCCATTCCTGAGTTAAAATATTATCTAGCCATCCTTGAATTAGCAGAATCAATTTCTGCATAAAATTTCCTCTGCCTATCCCTGTTCTGCCTCCATGGTGGATGTCCTGAGTCACTGCTAAATTGTGTAGTCCTGATTTATGAGTCTGCCAGTTGTTACCAGCAATGTAATCGATTTTCTTCTCTGCTTCTTTGCCACCATGGAAAACCTCCACCAATCAGTGCTCTGCAGAAGGATGGGGTGGTCCCAATTTAGAGCACTCTTATTTGTCTGCCCTCCTTCCATACCTTATTTGGATATCTCGCAAAAATGTGAAAAGAAATAAATGCATTGAGAAGAGGAGGCTATGTTCTGGGCAACTCATCTTTTCCAGGAAATGGGAAAGTGATTGAATTTGACAAAGTCAGAGGAACTGGCAAATATATTATAAAAGCCCAGGTCAACATTCTTCATTATTTTTTTAGATGCTACAGTAAGGAATGATATAACTTTCAGGGCATATTAAAGTGGAATATAAAAAGTATCCCCTTTTGGCACTCTGATTATTTCAGAATACTATTTGATGTTGTTAAGGTTTATTTCTAACAAGTAAAGACAGAATCTCTGATACAGTGTTATCCAGTTTTTTAAAAGCAGATAGGAAACACGATCAAGTTGATGCAAGTTCTATCTTTGGTACACAAAGTCTAAACAGATCTTTTGGGACAAATGGCATCCATTTATTTCCAAAATAAAATTTAATGAATTATGCATCTTCTGTACAAATAAACTCAGTTTTGCAACCATTTCAATTGGCTTCAATTCCCACTATGGCAACATAGACTTCTTGTATAACATTCTGAACAATTGGAATATGCTTTCAGTTTCTCTAGGGTAGGTCTGGTTAATTTTATCAAAAATTCCACTCTCTAACTGATGGCTATGGTTGAGGAGAGAGAAATGGAGCAAGACAGCCTAAATAGACACAGAAATTACCTTATGAAAGGGAGCTAGAATTAGGCAGTTACTGTTGTCACCATATGCATCCTTATAGATTCCAGAGCAACTGTAAACACTTTGCATGAAACAGAGCTCATAATATGGAAGCAAAGCAGAAATATGGCTTTGATTTGCTTCTGGGTGTTTTATTACCCTGCCCTGAGCATTGTAAAACAAATTGAACATCTGCAAGCAAGCCTGAGCATGATGTGACACTGTGGCTCCATTGGTTAAAACCGTGAAAGAGCCTGTTGCTTTTCTGACACTCATTATGAGAGCTATAGTGTAGCACTAAAAGGAAACGGTTTCCTGTTGAATGAAAGTTATTATTGATTATCCTTTTACTATTTTACATTTTCTTGTGGGTGGAACCCACAAATGTTTACTGGTGATTCATTAAAACAGGAAAAGATAGAGGCTTTTATTTCTCCATGGAAGGAAGATGCTAAATGAAGCAGGGGGTATATCTTGTGATCCTCAAGCAGAATCAATTTACAGATTGTTCCCAAGATTGTCGAGTGTGTTATTTAACTCTGGACTGTATTTTTTTCTTTAAGATTCTTTGCAATTTAAATGATCCTCCTAACCCTTAGAACCGATGCCTGCGTCATGGACAATTAGACTCTATAGATCCAGGGATGGAAAAGAAGCTAAAGTTACAACTTACATATCCACAATTTGTGTTACTGAAATTGGGCAGCAAAAATATAGGAGTTTCAACAAGTATTTTTGTTTTACTAAAATTGACAATGGACTATCTTATGATATCCACCTTAATAAAAATGGTAAAATGCAGAATAGAGTACACATACATTAGATCAACTAATTAATTAAGATCAATTAGATCAATTAGGAGGTTGTGAGTTCTAGGTAGAGGCAGATGTATGACCTCTTGCTTGGGCAGGGGGTTGGACTAGATGACCTGAAAGGTCCCTTCCAATTCTGTTTATTTAAACTCATAACCACCTCACCTAGAGTGCATTGTGGGACCATCTTCTGCCTCACACTTCCCAGCTGCTGATTAGAGCCCAAAGGGTTGGCCTTCTCCAGGTCCCGTCGACTAAACAATGCCGACTGGCAGGGCCCCATGGGAGGGCCTTCTCTGTGGCAGCTCCCGCTTTCTGGAACCAACTTCCCCCAGAGATCCACACTGCCCCCACCCTCCTGGCTTTCCGGAAAGCCTTAAAAACCTGGCTCTGCCAGCAGGCCGGGGTCGTTGAGCAATAACATCTAGCTCTGCCCCAATAGTGATGAGTGTTTTTATTATAGGAGTTTTAAAAATTGTTTTTATATTGTTTTATCTGCTGTACACTGCCCGGAGTCCCATAAGAGTTGGGTGGCCTATAAATTTAATAAATTAAATTAATAAATTAATTGTGTTAAGATATTCATGACTTGGAGAGACAATGGTAACAAAGTCAGCCAATGAATAGGCATAACAACTAAGTCAGCCAATGGGAGCTAAACACATCTGAGTCTGTGCAGAGAATCAAAACTGAAGCTAGAAGACTGTACGTAGCTCAGTCCACTCTGAACTCTGAACTAGAAGCTGCTTGTGTTTTACTTGTAACTGTTGCTACATTGAAGAGGAACTCTGCTAATGGTATTGTAAATTCATCTATTATTATGCTTATAAAGAAGTTAATGAATCCAGATGAATCAGATATCTGTGTGTGCTTCTCAAAATTGATTTTTCTGCAACAAACTCTGATACATTGTGAATAGTTCACAGGTCAGATTGGAGAGAACAGTCCAGGGAAGACTCAGCCAGGCTGTCCCGCGTTCTTGCTATTCAACATTTTAATTAATTACCTTGAATGAAGGGATTGAAGGAATGATTATCTGGTTTGCAGATTACACAAAACTAGGAGGTGGATTTAACTTTATAATACTAGAGAATTAAGCAAGGTGAACAAGATTTAATTTAATAGGGGGAATAGTCCTGCATAGTCCTGGAGAGATAATGAAAAACACAAGTATGGATGGGGGAGATCTAATATTACATGTGAAGAAAATCTGGGTATCCTAGTTCACAAGTTGAGCATGAGCCAACAATGAGATGGTTGCTCCCAAAAATACAAGCATTGCCTTGCGGAGTATTAACAAACATACACAGATAAAGGGAAATATTTGTCCTACTCTATCCTGCCTTGATCCAACAACTCTTGGAATACAATTATCAAAACAGTAAAAGAATTGGAAACTAGATCCTATGAAGAATGATAGACTATATTTAGCCTGCACAATAAGGGAGCTTGGTTAAACTATGGGAGATTTATTTTTTTCATTTATTTGGTGGGATTTCTATGCCGCTCTTCTCGGGAGACTCGAGGCGGCTTACAACAATATGAATAAAATACAATACAATACAAAAGTGAAACTAACCTAACACTAAAACTAATAATTAAAACGCCTATAATAAAATCCCTATAATATAAAAAACATTCATTCAATAACAGTCATACAGTAACATCTGTCACCAGAGCAAGATGTTAAGCTGAACAGCCCCAATCTGCCGAAACAGGTAAGTTTTTAAAGCCTTGCGAAAGGCCAGGAGGGTGGGGGCAGTGCAAATTTCTGGGGGGTGCTAGTTCCAGAGGGCCGTGGCAGCCACAGAGAAGGCTCTTGTCCTAGGTCCTGCCAGTCGGAATTGCTTAGCTGACGGGAACTGGAGAAGGCCAACTCTGCAGGATTTAACCAGATGCTGGGAGGCATGAGGCAGAAGACGGTCCCATAAGTGTCCTGGTCCTAAGCCATGTTTAGTTTAGTTTATTTAGTTTAGTTTATTTAGATTTGTATGCCGCCCCTCTCCGAAGACTCGGGGCGGCTAACAACATGTAGGGCTTTAAAGGTCATAACCAACACTTTAAATTGTGTCCGGAGACCAATTGGCAACCAATGCAGCTCATGGAGTGATGGCGAGATGTCCATGTGCCTAGAAGGCCCATAATTGCTCACACAACCACATTTTGCACCAGCTATAGTCTCCGAACGTTCTTTAAAGATAGCCCCATGTAGAGGGCATTGCAGTTCAAGAACAGTCTTCAGATACCTATAGCAGTGTTTCCCAACCTTGGCAACCTGAAGATATTTGGACTTCAACTCCCAGAATTCCCCAGCCAGCGAATGCTGGCTGGGGAATTCTGGGAGTTGAAGTCCAAATATCTTCAAATTGCCAAGGTTGGGAAACACTGACCTATAGGGTTGTCATATACAGGAGGGGCTGAACTTGTTCACTCCTGTTCCAGAGAATTAGATTAAGCAGCTAATCTAAATTGGTTGAAAATATATATATATTCAGGTTGAGCTCTTAGGAGGAACTTTCTGATAATAAAACTTGTCAACCAGTGGAATGGGTGGCCTGTGGAAGTGATTTATTCACCAGACAACTTCAAACAGATAGTGTAAAGCTATTTCAAATGTTTTAATAGAATATGCACCAAACAAGGAGTTGGACGTGATTACCTCTGAGATGACTAATTCTACGATATGATTCACCTCTGCTATGGGTATTTTCTGGAAACCTCCTGATTCTTTCAAAAGAGGCTAGGTTTCTCCCAATGACATCAGTGTATCAGCAGAGATATCCACTCCATTTTGAAATTATAATTTTAAAAAACATGCTGTCATCAGACCAAATAATTTGTCCATCTTTGTTACCAACATTCAGGACTCTGCTGCATGTTAAACCCATTTATTTTGCATATTTATCTCGCCTTGGATCATCTTATGGCCATACCACAAATCACATGGAATGTCTGAGTTCTTATAATCCCCTAGCAATCACAATGATTTATATTTTCTTGGAATGATTTATACAATCTCCCATTAAATTAATGTGTTAAATGAGGCAATTGGTTTGATAGAGCAGCATAAATATCAAGATGGGTATCTGTTAGCGCTATTGTATACAGAAGAAAACAATAGCCTACAAAACCTTTCAAGAACTCTGAAGGTGTAAATGGAATTGTGAATAAAGGAGAAAACAAATGGGAGTATCTGATATTAAGCCATTTATTGAAATAAATCTTAGGAAAATACTGTGAAGCAAATTTTGGCTCATAGGGGGAAAAAGAAAACTAAGCCATAAATCATCCTCTAGATAGGCTTAAAATGGACCATTTTAGAATTCTATTAATTAATCAGCTTTGTAGAGAATAGAATGCATAGCAAATTGGTCTTTTGTGTGTGCAAATAAAACATATTTGATAAACACTGTTAAGTGGCTCTTGGATAAAAATGCTGTATTTGACATTATTTTAATTTGAGTCAAAAATATTCATCCACTGGGATTTCAGAACACAATTAAACTGGATGATCCATGCATTTGTTCAATAACTTCAGTAAATATATTCACGGGTTTCAGAAAATGCAGTCTCAGAAATCCTTACCTTATATTATGAAGATGCATCTACATTAAAATATTTTGAGTTCTTGCTCAACTGATATATACTTGGAGCTTGTTTGAAGTCAGTTTCGTCAGTAGATTATCCATAACTTAATAGCTGCTTTCATTATGAAAACTCACAGACCTGAAATACATTGAAGCATTTTACCCCAATTTGATGGCTTCCAGGTCTCTTAGGCCTCAACTCCCAATGATTTTTGAAAATTGGGATTTATTAAAATGGTCTAGCAAATACGGAGAATACCAAGAGAGTGAATATCTGCTGTGGGTTAACTTCGTAGAGAAGGGGGAAAAATGTGCATTTGAAAAAAAACCGGGTTAGATTTTCAATTTGTGGAATGGAGAACATCCAATCCAGATTGCTGATTTCATGAGGATTGTAACCAGTGGTGGGTTCCTACTTACATCGCTGCCGGTTCGCTTCCTCCCACACATTGTGCATAGTGGCAAAAAAATTGATTTTTTTTTTAAAAAAGCCAGATGTAAGATTGCTATTACATGCACAGTGCTAGAAACTTGGCTTCTGCTCATGCTCAGAAGAAAAAAAAATTAAATCCCCCCCCAATTTTTTTCAAAAGTTTTTTTTCAAAAGTTTTTGAATTTGTTTTTCGAAAAAAAGATGGCAGAGCCCACACACTGACACCAACCAAACCGGGTTGGTAACGTCATTGTGATGTCACCAACAGGTTGCTACCAGTTCACTCAAACCAATCCAAACCAGGAGAAACCCACCCTTGATGGTAACCATATTCAGACAAATAAATTGCAGCTATTTGTTCAACTTTTAATAGTATATTATTATTATTATTATTAATTAATTAATTTACTTACTTACTTACTTACTTACTTAGTTACTTATTTATTTATTTATTTATTTATTCATTTATTCAATTTTTATGCCGCCCTTCTCCTTAGACTCAGGGCGGCTTACAACATGTTAGCAATAGCACTTTTTTTAACAGAGCTAGGCTATTGCCCCCACAATCCGGGTCCTCATTTTACCCACCTCAGAAGGATGGAAGGCTGAGTCAACCTTGAGTCGGTGAAGAGATTTGAACCGCTGACCTTCAGATCTACAAGTCAGCTTCAGTGGCTTCAGTACAGCGCTCTACCTGCTGCGCCACCCCGGCTTCTTCTTCTTCTTCTTCTTCTTCTTATTATTATTATTATTATTATTATTATTATTATTATTATTAATTAGATTTGTATGCCACTCTTCTCCGAAGAATTGTATGGACAATACTCATATTAACTGAATTTAGTTAGAAGGTTTCTTATTAGGAATATGGAATAAAAAGTACTCTAAATAAATATTACATCTAGTGACGCACATAATTACGGCAACCAGAATAGCCTAGGCTCAAACATGGAAAAATCAAGATATCCCGTCAGAAAGTCAAATCATCGAAAAAAATTACAGATGTGCTGAGATGGATGAAATGACGAGATATATTAAGGACATAAAAATCAATGAAACAAACAAACCATAGGGAAAATGGTACAAATGGTTCCAAAATAGAACAACTCAAATAACTGTAAAGAGAAACATTCAAATTTAGTCTAAAAACAAATACATACAAGACTCTCTCATTAAGACCAACACAGTAAACATATATTTATATTAAGCTAAACACCTTCTTGATATCTGTTGCCAATTTCATAATGATGTGAATGTAATTAATAGAAATGTAGGATACTGTATATTTAAATAGAAGTTGAAACGAGCAATGATATATATATATATATGAATATTGAGATGTTTTCTTTTTTAATGTAATTGAAAATCAAAATAAAACTAAAAAAACCGCACTGAATTTAGTTGAATTTATGTTTTGTTTGAATTAAATTAATTCAAGATTTTGTCCTGGCTCGGATTTTAAAGAATGTAGCTCACTCAATGCAAAGCTCAAAGATAAAGAGGAATCTTGGTCTCAAACTAGTTATACAACCCTTTTAAAATCAATGTTTATCCTTGACCTATTGAATGGTGTACACCTTCCTTATTTGATCTCTCAGACTAAAGAGATAGAGCTATTATTTTATGCCATGGCCTCCACCAGCCCAGAAGGTGATGATGGATATTTCAATATATACAGTATCTTGAACCCAAAATGTGTGTTGAAACCCATGCACAGAATGAAGCTGTTGACCTTACAGTATGCAGGAACAAACCTTTCCTGACCCAGATTCTCAAGCTTCTGCAGATTTACAGTTATTGACAAAGAAGAAACCATGGAAACGAGCAATGTACAAAGAAGGTGAGACAGTAATATCCTCTTATTTCAGACTTCTACTCCTTCTTCTAACTATCCAGTAGGTAAAAATGAGACTGACAGGACTGGGGAAGATGAACAGGAGAAATTCTTTGGCTAGAAAACTTGGGGGAGAGGGGTTAAGATTCAAGTAAGCTGACCTCTTGCCCATTGACATCTTTCCCTACAGCAGCAATGGGCAGGTTGGTAAATGACACCTGAGAAGCAAAATGGATCCTCAGGACTGTGATTAGATGTCAAACTGTCAAAAGGATTTAAATGCAGCACAGAAAAATAGCCCAATGGACAAGGCAGTGGGAAAGAGTTTTCAGATTTAGATCATTCTTCATTCAAGTAGAGATGAACATTTTACTTTAAATCAGCTGGTGTTTATATCAGGGCTCTCCAACAGTGGCAATTTGAGACTTCAGCTCCCAGAATTCCTCAGCCAGCTTTGCTGAGGAATTTTTCATTTTTTTGGTTATTATTTTCATTATCAGTAAAATATATTACACATATATAGAATATAATTTGTCAGCTATAAAAATTGCCTTGGATGGCCCCTGGAGAGGCTGATAGACAAAAAGGAAGCAGTATGCTCCCATCCATATTTCAGCATACCAGAGTAGTTCGACAGACAGAAAGAAAAAAACATACATACATACATACATACATATCCGTGTTCCCCTGAAAATAAGACAGAGGCTTATATTTTTTTGAACCCCCCCCCCCCCCAAAATACCCTTGATTTATTATTGGATATTCTGTCGGGCTCTCTGGTAGAATCCTCCCAAAAATTCACAGGTACAAATTTCAGACACACACACGTTTGAAAATTCCAAACAATGTTCTTTATAACAAAAATTCTCTTAAACTAAGCCCTCTTTTTGTATAGCAAGGAGCACTCGTCTCCAAACAAACTGGTAATTGGTACAAGCCCCTTATCAGTTCTGTGATATTTAGCTTGCAGCTGTGAGGCAATTCACAGTCCTTCTTCTTTCACAAAGTGAAACACACATTGCTCTGGTTTAGTTTCAAAGCGGGGAAAAATCAGCAAACAAAAGGTCAAACGCAGCAAAGCAGGCACGAAACACAACGATCAGATAATCCTCCTCAATGGCCAAACCCACAGGCTGCTATTTATAGCAGCCTCACTAATTACCACAGCCCTACCCAACCACAGGTGGCCTCATTTTCTTTGATAATAATCTCTCAGTTGTTGTTGCCTATGCATCGCTCTCCGCATGCATGGCTGTATCATTAACTCTTGTTTTGAATCCAAGGAGGAGCTAGATAATTGATCTCCTTCTGAGCTGTCTGCCACACTCTCCTCCTCCCTGCCACTCATATCTTCTTGGTCAGAGGAGCCTTCATCAGCAGATTCCACCGGGGGCAAAACAGGCCTGCAGCATGTGGATGTCTCCCCCACATCCACAGTCCTTGGGGCAGGAGCTGGGCCAGAGCTAACCACAACATTGGAGATGGCTTGGACACAACACCGAGGAATGCGACAGAGGTACAAGTGTCAGGTTGAATGTGTGTCTCATGATGGGATGGAATTTGGGGGTGGCAGGTCGGGTGGAAAGGGGCAGGCAGTGAGATGTGCATCCTACATTGCACTTGTAGTTCCATCACATTCCTGGTGTTGAGTTCACTGACCCGCCTCCGTCCCTCGATTGAAGTGGTAGGGAGAAGAAACTCTTGAGGGCTGCCCGAAGATGAGCTGACAGCCAAACTTCTAGCTGAGCTCAGTGGGCATGCACTTCTTTGTTCTCCCCTCTCTCTCATGTCCCCCTTTCTCTCGGCAGTGAGGATAGGGGAAGTGTGCAGGTAAGACAAAGCATCAGAAGGAACCTTTTGGCTGAGTTGAACACAAGAAATCTTTCCCCTTCTGCTCCAAGACTCTCACAAACACTCATTTCTGGCATAATTTTGAAGAGAGAAAGATTTCTTGTGTTCGGCATCTTTGGAAAAGATAAGGAAGCGTGACTCAGCCTGGCTAGAAGTTTGTCTGTCAACTTGACTTTCTTACGCAGTCCACAAGAGTGTCTTCCCCCTTCCACTTTGCTCAAGAGCTGGAGGAGGATCAGTGTACATAGCACTTAGGAATGCACAGCACTGAGCAATGTCTGAAAGTTGTGGAGAAGGTGGTGAAGGATGAAGAGACCCAAGCCAGTGAACAAGTGAGGGAGGAACTGGCAGGATTTGGAGCCAAAGGGCAGCGACAGGGATATCTGCTTCTCAAAGCCTTGTGCTTGTAGACTCACAAACAGGAGCCCAGAGGAGCACAGGGCTTGAGAAGCAGATGTCCCTGTTCAGTGGCTGTTCCTGCAGGGTATTTGCATGTATGGACCTTGCCTTCATCCCCCGCTTAGAAGACACTGGGAAGGAAGTGGAGGGTAACAGGCCCAAGCCGGTGAGGGAGGGAGGGAGGGAGGCAGCAGCAGGAGGTGGAGCCCAAGGGCTGGCCACAGGGACGTCTTCTTCACAAGCCCTGCACTCATCTGGGCTTTGCCTACTCATTTTGAAATGCACTCCTGTTTGCGAGCCCACAATGCAGGGCTTGAGAAGCAGACATCCCTGTCACTGCACCTTTGGCTCCGCCTACCTGGCACATTCTGTCCATTGGCTGTAACACTGCTGAAGACCATTAGAAAAACTTTTTGTTTGAAGTCAAAAGAGTCATTAAACTATATGTACCATTTGTAACCTAGAGGCCAAAGCCAGAAAAAACAAATTACCTATAACAATAAGGAAGCTCCAATTTTTTTTTTTAAAAAAAATCTTTTTGGTAAAAAAACAAAACTGGTTACATAGCTAACTTTAAAAGCCACTACAAAACCTTATGCTATCAGATAAAGGTAGAATGCACCAATTACACTGCAATCAAGAGCTAAAACTGTTACACATGAGGTATTTCATGAGTCCTTTGTTCACAATAGAGCACCTTTTGCCACCAGGCTTGAAAGTTTGGGCTGGGACAACCTAGAACTACGCCACCTTATACCTGACCTAAGCTTAGTGCACAAAATTGTCAGCTACAACATCCAACTTGTCAACGACTACTTCAGTTTCAACTGCAATAATACATGGGCAAACAATAGATACAAATTCAAAGTAAACTGCTCTAAACTCAACTGCAGAAAATAAGACTTCAGCAACAGAGTGGTCAATGCCTGGAATTAACTACATCCTCAAACTTCCAGAACTTTAACCTTAAACTGTCTATCGTGGACTTCATCCCATTCCTAAGAAGTCTGTAAGGGGCATGCATAAGAGCACCAGCATGTCTATTGTCCTTGTCCTTCTGTCCTCATACCCTGTGTTCCTGTGTTCATACCCCATTTCCTGTGTTCATGTCTATGTTTATACTTATACAGTGATACCTCATCTTACAAACGCCTCATCATAAAAACTTTTCGAGATACAAACCCGGGGTTTAAGATTTTTTTGCCTCTTCTTACAAACTATTTTTACCTTACAAACCCACCGCCGGCACTGGGATGGCCCGCCTCCAGACTTCCGTTGCCAGCGAAGCACCCGTTTTTGCACTGCTGGGATTTCCCTGAGGCTCCCCTCCATGGGAAACCCCGCCTCCGGACTTCCGTGTTTTTGTGATGCTGCAAGGGAATCCCAGCAGGGGAATCCCAGCAGCGCAAAAACGGGCGCTTGACTGGCAATGGAAGTCTGTAGGTGGGGTTTCCCAGCAAGGGGAGCTTCAGTGAAATTGCAGCATCGCAAAAACACAGAGGTCCGGAGGTGGGGTTTCGAGGACTTCGGTGTTTTTGCGATGCTGCAATTTCACTGATGCTCCCTTCTCTGGGAAATTCCAACTCCAGACTTCCGTTGCCAGCGAAGCGCTCATTTTTGCGATGCTGGGATTCCCCTGCTGGGATTCCCCTGCAGCATCGCAAAAACACAGAAGTCCAGAGGTGGGGTTTCCCATGGAGGGGAGCCTCGGGGAATCCCAGCAGTGCAAAAACGGGTGCTTCAGCTGACAAAAGGGGTGAATTTTGGGCTTGCATGCATTAATCGCTTTTCTATGGGAAACATTGTTTCGTCTTACAAACTTTTCACCTTAAGAACCTCGTCCCGGAACCAATTAAGTTTGTAAGACAAGGTATCACTGTATCTGTTTTCTCGTACATGTTTGACTAGATAGATAGATAGATAGATAGATAGATAGATAGATAGATAGATAGATAGATAGATAGACAGACAGACAGACAGACAGACAGACAGACAGACTGACTGACTGACTGACTGACTGACTGACTGACAGACAGACAGACAGACAGACAGACAGATAGATAGATATGCCCCTTTGTGAATAGCCCCACATAAAGGGATGAGAAAAATACTAAAGGAACTCATTTTACTGCCACTTTTTATGAAATATGAAATGCTTTGTGAAATGGGGCCCCAACACTACCTCTCCATTTGACAGTACCATCAGCAACTAAGTTCATTAAGAGAGGAGTATATTTGTAGCTCAGCGTTGACATGAAGGGTCCTTGGTGCTCACTGAGCTTGCTTGTTTTCTTGCAGACATTTCATTATTCAAACTAGGTAACCTCATCAGTGCTAGTAATATTCTAGTGGCTTGCCTGTCGGTATTGGTGGAGGAAATCTTAGAGATTATTTGATTGAGCTGTTTGCTGTTGGCCTCTTTGACAGTTTCTTGATTGGGGTATTGTTTACTTGACTGTTTTCTGGCACTCTGACTAATCAGCCACCAACAGATACACAGTCATTAACAACATCTATAGACTATGCAAAAGAGACTTTTACTCACACCCCCCCCCCCCCAAAAAAAGGAACAAAAAGATGCAAGCAGTCTCCATCAGCAACCAATACCCAGATCAGCATAGATTAACTTTGAGGTTAACATCAGACCAACAATCAAGTAAACAATATCCCAAACAAGAAAGTGCCAAGGAAGCCAACAGCAAACAGCCCATTCAAATAATCTCTAAGACCGAGCCCATTAACACTGACTAGAATATAAACTGACATCAAACAGTACTCCTTACTAGCACTGATGATATTATCTAGTTTGGATAATGAAGCATCTGCAAGAGAACAAGCAAGCTCAGACACCACCAAAACCTGAATTCATTTCCAGTCATGGAAATGGATACTTCGTGGTATCCAGTCAACTGTAAGATACTTCATAGGCCAACCTTTCCAGCTTTGCAAACCAGCAGGGGTGGGAGAGGAGATGGTTTGGTGTGAATTGTGGGCAAGCAGGCATATGGGTGCTCACAGGTCTGTCAGGATATAAACCTGAAGTAATATTACAAACACAGTGGAAGTAAAGTGAATGCTGAGTCATGGTCCTTCAGCAGAATGGTGCAATCTGTTCTATGATCTGATTGGTCAGTGCATATATATAATGTAATACACCTTTTCTGTGGGTGTGGTCTGGTTTGAAGATTTGGTTTAGTAGTTTAATATGGTGTAATCTGATAGTGATTGGTTGTTTGGTTGTTTGGTTGGTAGTTTGTTCTGTAATATAGAGTATAGAGTGTGTAATATAGAGTAAATACAGTGTTCCCTCAATTTTCACGGGGGATGTGTTCCGAGACCACCTGCGAAAGTCGAATTTCCGTGAAGTAGAGATGCGGAAGTAAATACACCATTTTTGACTATGGACAGTATCACAAGCCATCCCTTAAGACTTTAAACCCCTAAATTACCATTTCCCATTCCCTTAACAACCATTTACTCACCATTATTACTGGTACTCACCATTGAATAAGACCCTTAGTGATCCTGATATTTATAAACATAATTATTTATTAACAATAATTATTTTTTTGTTATTTATTTGCAAAAATTATTAGTTTGGCAATGACATATGACGTCATCGGGTGGGAAAAGCCGTGGTATAGAAAAAAACCCGCAAAGTATTTTTTTAATTAATATTTTTTTAAAAACCGTGGTATAGGCTATTCGCAAAGTTCGAACCCATGAGAATCAAGGGAACACTGTAGTTACTTTTTGATACTACTGAAGAAGTAAAAGAGCCTTCTGAAAAAGAACACCTGCTGTCATGTCTTTATTGAGAAAACTACCTTGTGCCTGGTATTCACCACATTTTCAATGCAAATTCAAAATAACTCTGACAAGCTCCATTTGAACAATAATGGGCAAAGCGCACCCACCACTCATGCAAATGAAGTGGGAGCACATCAGTGATGGGCTCCTACGGGAACGGTCAGGAATGCAGTTCCGGTAGCAAAATTTGGAGCTCCACCCCAGAGCACCCAATTTGCACTGAAAGATGTTGAAACAAAATGCATAACCCGCACCCACAGTGTGGCACTAAAAATGTTGGTAGCCCATCACTAGAGCACATGTAGTTGCCCACTGCTTGTGCAAGTGGAGAAATATGTGTGTGCATGTGCACACTCACCAGCCACTTCCATGGCCTGGTTTCAAATGGCTCAAGGCCCACAGCCTGGGAGTTGGGGACCCCTATCGTAGACAAGTCTTTACCATTTTCTTAGCAGCAGCATCAAATGACTTGCTATTGCCTGTTTTCCGTATCCAATGATGGGCTACCAAAATTTTTACTACCACACTGTGGGTGTGGCTTATGCAGGACGCCCTGTATTTTCTTTCAACTTCTTTCATTGCAAATTGGGGTGGAGATCCATTTTTGCTACCCCACTGCACTCCCCCCATCCGGGCAGTAGCCCACCCCTGTCCATTTCAATGCAGCCCAAAAGCATTTTCTGTCCTGTCCTCAAACAAACTAGATCTGGGCTTGTTTATCTTCTTGAGATCAGTTGATATCAGCTGGATCCCATCAGCTAACTGAGCTTTTTAAATCTCACTCAAAATGAAACACTTTTAAGAATTTGGTCCAGCATGAATGTATCTGAATGCCAATATGACTGAAATGAGAGGGTTTCCCCCTCTTGGGAATGTGCACGACATTGTACTGGACCAAGAAGGAAATGAGTGATCAACTCATTCCATTGAAACCCATTGCACATTAATGAAATAATAATAGTGAAACTGGTGTGAATCTTTTGTACATTAATGCTTCAGCAGCTATGCTTGAATTCAATCAGACCAGTGGGGCTGGCTTCCTTTCCATTTGTCATGCCCTTGTTGATACAAGGGACGTAGCTTTTACAGGAAAGAAAGGGCAGAAGTGCAAACCTATTAACTTAACCCCCATTTGTCCTTCCTTGTGTGGCTTTCGCAGCAGCTCTCAAATGAATGTATTTATTTTTTCTGGCTGCCTTCAAACACTCTTTGCATCTCCTATAGACTTTCTTAATGTCTCAGACAAGGCATTGTAATAGGTAAAGTACAAAGGCAGTTAAGTGGGAGATGAAAATCAAGAAAGCTGCCGAACTCAAACCACTGCTATAGTTAGTTTTTAAAGAAAATCTTTGGCAGAGAAAAACAAACAAATAACAATTATATCACTGCAGTGGTTCTTCTGGAGGAAGGGGTTGGGGGATAAATTTTTTAACAGTTTAACAATTAACCAAAGGAATAAGAAACCTATGAACATAACAACAATCTTATTAAAGATCAAAGGACCAGTAATTTGTTGAGTAATTGACTGTGTGCCACCAAGTTAATTTTGACTCCTGGCGAACATTATTATTATTATTATTATTATTATTATTATTATTATTATTATTATTATTATTAAATTAGATTTGTATGCCGCCCTTCTCCGTGGCTCACAGTAATAATAAAACAATGTACAATGACAAATCTAATACATTTAAAAATATCTAAAACCCCTTATTTAAAAACAAGACATAAACACAAACATACCATACATAAATTATATAGGCCTGGGGAAGATGTCTCAATTCACCCATGCCTGATGGCAGAGGTGAGTTTTAAAAAGTTTACGAAAGGCAAGGAGGGTTGGGGCAACCCTAATCTCTGGGGGGAGCTGGTTCCAGAGGGTCGGGGCCACCACAGAGAAAGCTCTTCCCCTGGGTCCTGCCAGGTGACATTGTTTAGTCGACGGGACCCGGAGAAGGCCAACTCTGTGGGACCTAACCGGTCACTGGGATTCGTGCGGCAGAAAGCGGTCCCGGAGATAGTCTGGTCTGATGCCATGAAGGGCTTTATAGGTCATAACCAACACTTTGAATTGTGACCGGAAACTGATCGGCAACCAATGCAGACTGCGGAGTGTTGGTGTGACATGGGCATACCTAGGGAAGCCCATGATTGTTCTCGCAGCTGCATTCTGCACAATCTAAAGTTTCCGAACACTCTTCAGAGGTAGCCCCATGTAGAGAGTGTTACAGTAGATAGTAGATACAGTAAATAGATACAGTAGATAGATATTCTCCATGAGATACGTCTAACCAGTAGCGGGTTCCTACCGGTATGATCAACACCATCGTACGGGTAGCGAAAATTGAGCTGCGTGTGCAGCTCTGAATCTCTGGCGTGTGTGCTGAGTGAGAATTTGGTTCTGTGCATGCACAGGAAGTAAAATCTTACAAGGGGATGTGAATGCAAGATTTTAGCAATTTTTTGCTTTTGTGGATGCGTGGAAGCAAAAAAATGCCAAAATCTCACACGCATGTGCATTTCCTCATGAGATTTTGCTTCTTGTGCATGCGCAGAAACAAAATCTTGCTCGGACATGTCTGCATGCATGCCGGAGACGTGGAGCTGGGCGCGCAGCACACCGGTAGTGGCGGGAACGGCAACACCACCTGCAACTAACCTATTATTTCAAGTCTCCCAATGCTGCATGCATTGCCACTGTAACTGAGTCCATGCAGCTTTATGCGCTCGATCTCTTCCCTATATCTTTTTCTTCTTAATTTTTTGGCAATGCAATTGCTTCTTTTCTTGCTTTCAAGTGTTCTCTCCAAGGCTTTCCCATGCTTTGCCACACAATTTTGGCATGTTATCTGAAATGGCATAGGGGCGTGATGGTGAATCGATGGCATGTGTATCCAAATTGGCACACAAAGCCATGTCACCCAGAATGCGTGGCCATGCCTGTTTGTCTTCTAGGTTTCTGGCTCACATGCGTGCACGATGATCAACTGTCCTTTGCTGTCCTTTTGGTTTAGTGCCAAAAAAACTGGTGTGCACATGGATGCTGGCCAGCTGATTGTTGGCTTTTCTGGAGGGTGATCCCTTCACGGGCACAGTAGTGCCAAAAACAAGCCTGTGCATGCGCATCAGCCAGCTGATCATCGGGCATGCATGCACACTAGAACCCCGAAGTTTTGCTTTTCCAGAGCGTGGCCCCAATGAGCACACATGTGCAATGTTTCCACACAACCTTTTCAGCACTTGGTGCTGAAAAGGTTCGGCATCACTGGTATAGGATCTCTTGCTTGGACTAGAAGACCTCCAAGGTCTCTTCCAATTCTCTTATTCTGTTAAATACTAAACTCAAAACAAATGAAAAAAATTCAAAGGCACCATATACAGTCTTTTCTGCCGGGCTCTCTGATAGGAGCCTCCTGAAAATTCAAGGATACAAATTTCAGACACACACACGTTTGAAAATTCAAAACAATGTTCTTTATCACAAAAGTCAAAATAAACTAAAATAAGCACTCTTTTTGTATTGCAAAGAGCACTCTTCTCAAAACAATCCAGTAGTCTGTACTATGTCCCTTAAGCAGTCATTAAGTACTTAGCCAGCAGCTGTGGAGAAACTTCACACCCCTTATTCTTCCAACAAAGGGAGACACACACAAATGTTGCTCTGCTTTGGTTTCAAAGGCGTGAAAAAGCAACAAAGTCCAGCACACAAGATCCCTGACGAACTGCAACAGATATTCTTCCACAATGGCAAAACCCACATGCTGCTATTTATAGCAGCAGCCCTAATTACTGGAGCCCCACCCAAACACAGGTGGCCTCCCTTATTTCCTGTAATATGTTCTTACTTGGTCTCTTCTACGCATAATTCTGCGCTTGCGTGGGTCCAAAATGTCATCATCTGAAGCTATAGAAGATAAGGAAAATTGACTGCCTTTGCTGTGTGCCAAGCCCTCCTCTGCCGAGTCACTCCCACCTTCTTCTTCGTCCGAGGAAACTAAACTCTGAACTGATTCTGTCGGCAATAACACAGGCCTGTGACATGTTGAAGTTTCCCCTGCATCCACCTCCCCATTCCCTGGGGCAGGAGCTGGGCCAGAGCCAACCACAACACAGTGTATACCACATTATGTCTTAAAGTTGTAACTACTGTTTCAAAGTAGTGTAACTAATGTAATCGGCAACTTCACTAACAACTTTATAAGAACCCTCTTCTAACCTTAATAAAATAGGAAAGACTATCACTAGTCAGGATGAACCTCCTAACATCCTCCCCCACTATCAATTCAGGTGGGGAATTGTTATCTTTCTATTAAGGTATTTCCCCTTCAAGTTCATCCCTTGAAAGAATAGAACAGCTGTGCAGTCAAAACTTTAGATATATTGAGAAAAGGGAAATAGAGAAAAAACAAAAGATAGAGAAATAGAGAAAAAAACAAGGGAGGATAGGAATTTCAAATAAAATCAATACATTCAGTCTAGCTAAATTAATTACTTCTTACCTGCTTTGCAAAGATATTGGGTTTTAGCACCTGTTCAAAGTTCTTTGTAGAAAGGATGTTTTGAGAGGTATGTTTTATTTATTTAGGCTAATAAACACTAATCAACTTCGTGGAGAAGACTGAGTGTTCTCTTGTCTAGTGAGGCAAAATATTTCATCCATAATATCTTGGGCCTAACCAACCAATCAGAGAATTAGCTAACTTCCTAATGAATGTGCAATTGAGCAATAAAGGCACACTCACATTTTTAGCAGCTACTCCATTGTGTAAAAAATATTTGTTTGAGGGGAGAGTAATAATAAGGCAGGAAAAGCAAAATAAAAAGACTTGCAAATATTGTAGTAGTAGAATGTCTGTATCAAAGGAAAACAAAGATAGTACCAATAATAATTGGTTTTCTGGGAACCAATCCCCAAATATCTAAAGTAACACCTGAAAAATATTGGCACTGATAAAATCACCACCAATCAATTGCACAAGGCAGCTTTACTTGGGACAGCTTATTTTACATCCTGTGGCAATACCTTTAACAACATCAAACAACATCTGCTTATTCCAGGTCCTTGGGAAGGACAATAGGTAGACAAAATGCCAAAGCCAGTCTAAAATCTGGCTGACTATGCAACCAGCCACAATAATACTAATTATTCCCCTCCATGGATACCTGCCTGTGATGCTCTGGTGGCATTAAGAGCTATGTTGGCAGTAGTGTATACTATCAGAACAGTCAGTGAAAGTTCTTAGCAGAAGAGACAGAGAGAATAAATGTATCATTTACTAGGCTGAAAAAACAGAAAAAGAAATCTATACTGGATTGATAGTCACCCAGGTCATGTTAGAGTTCCTTGTCAACAAGTAGACAACTAGGCCATAGCTGTGTATTATTGGAAGAACAACAATCACAGACAAGGACAAAAGTATATTATGTTTGAAAATTTGTCATTATGGCATAATAAACCAGAACCAACAAAGCAGGCTTACATAAAGCAATTGTTTGAACTGTGAAAAGGAATTTGTCTGTATTCAAATATCATTAAACAATTAGCAAATCAAAGGAGACTTATCACCGAAATAAAATATTCAGGGAGGCAGAATTGACAGAAATTTAGAAATATTGTAGAAAGGGTAGTCCCAAAAACAAAGGTAGAATAGTAGAAGAAAGTCTTCTAAAAGTTAACAGTTGAAAATTTAAAAGAAACAACTAATGAGAAGTATATAAATGATAACTTAAAGGAAATAATAACAGAACCAGTATAAACCTATAAATTGACACACTGGCAAGGAGATGTAATAGACAAAATTATGGTGTATGTTGACATCCCAAAAAAGATCCGGTACCCATAATGAAAGATATGATTTAAATGATACAAGGATTAAAATAATATCTATCAAAAAGATTAATCAGCTTGACCAATCAGCTATAGCGCAGCAGTGGTGGTCACAGAAGAACTGAATATCAAAATTAGAAAACCAAATACAATATCAAATTCAATCTCAAAGTGGATGATCAAACTGGAAGCCAAGGTAAAGACATTAAAATCAGATGCAAGTAATTTAAAAACATGAAAGATCAAACACTGAAAACTATAAGGATCAGCACAAACCTGATAAAAAAATATTGGCTTAGCACCAGAACAAGTGAAGAAGCTTTGAAAATCATGAAACAAAAATAACAGCAATAGCTGAGAAAATTGAATTATATGAGGCACAAATCATCCAATTTAAGAAAAATCAGCTATTTTAATCAGACAAGAAGTTATCCCACCAAAATATAAAGGTCAATAGAAATTCTGCAAATGAAAAACCAAACCAAAAGGAAACAATTCAGTTTAGAAAGATCAATGGGATTTTTTTTTAAAAAAAGACTATAATAAAAATGCTGTATAAAAGAATCTGAAGATGAAATTAGTAAAAATCAAATGGAGAAATAAATAATAGCAGAATGCTTAAAAGAAACGGTTAAAAGCCAAGTCAAAACAATTAAAATTAAACATCTCCTGAAAATGATCAATTGGCTTTTGGCTCAAATATCTGATTAGCCTACATCCAATTATAGCTAAATAGCTTAATGAAGCATTGCATACTACTGCTAATTTACCATCAGCAACTAGTTAATAACCAGCAAAACTTATTTGACTCAAAAAAGACTCAATGAAAGGAGCAACATCAGGAAACGAATAACATGTGTGGCTACAATGTTTAAAGGTACTCACTAGCAAAATAGTGGACAACCTCCAAGAAAAAAATCATATCCTTCCAGTAGAACAGAAAGGAAATAAAATGAAAAAGCAAACGTACAAAAGTTCAACCTGGCCACCTTTGCCTATCTGCTAATTAAACTTTGAATAGATTATTGTAATTTGTTTTAATGTGGGGGTATCCTTGAAAGTAATCTGGAAACCACATCAGCTGCAGAATGCCGTGCCAGTTTTCTATTAGTTCTTTCCCGACCGATATACTGTATATCGCCAGCTTTGGCAATGCTGCACTGGCTTTCATAATTTTCTGGATTAAAGACAAGATGCTTATCTTGATCTATTCCTTTCTAAATGGACTGAGACCTATTGTTTCAAGGAATAGTTTCCTCTGTATTTTGTGAGCCAGTCAGAAAAGTCACCTTTTTTCAGTGATCTAGTAACTTTGAACAGTCACTAAATGAATGGATGTATTTGTTTATTTGTTTTATTTATTTGTTTTATTTATTTGTTTTGTTTATTTGTTTTGTTTGTTTGTTTGTTTGTTTGTTTGTTTATTTATTTATTTATTTATTTATTTATTTATTTATTTATTTATTTATTTATTTATTTATTTATTTATTTATTTATTTATTTATTTATTTATTTATTTATTTATTTATTTATTTATTTATTTATTTATTTATTTATTTATTTATTTATTTATTTATTTATTAGATTTGTATGCCGCCCCTCTCCGTAGACTCGGGACGGCTCACAGCAATAATAAACAATATATAACAAATCTAATAATTTAAAAGAAACACTAAAAGCCCCATTATTAAAAGCAAACATACAAGCAAGCATACCATACATAACTGTATAGGCCCGGGGGAGATGTTTCAATTCCCCCATGCCTGACGGCAAAGGTGGGTTTTAAGGAGTTTACGAAAGGCGAGGAGGGTGGGGGCAGTTCTAATCTCTGGGGGGAGCTGGTTCCAGAGGGTCGTGGCCACCACAGAGAAGGCTCTGCCCCTGGGTCCCGCCAAACGGCATTGTTTAGTTGACGGGATATATGTAAGTCAAGGACTACCTATAGCAACATCTTGAATGGCAGTTGAGGACAGATTGAGCTGAGGGGCAAGAGCGGCATAAAAATCGAATAAATAAATTTTAGTGGCATCGACAGAAGGTTTGGCAAGAAATACAAATAACTGAAAAGATGCCCCAAGCCAGAACGTGTCATTTAACGGGCTGAAAATTAATTTGGACACATTTTTTTCCAGCCAGGGGGATTACAAAAATATGTGTTTTTACACCAAGAGTTCAAAGGGCTAGTTGCTCTTTAAGAATTTAATGCTGGTCCAAAAATGGGGATGGTTCAGAAATGATTCAAAGAAAAGTTCTCTTGAAGGAAGTACAGTACTAACTTTATGGAAATCCCTTCCATTTGTTGCCAGATCTGGTTCTTCTTTGGGGTATTTTAAAGAAGTTGTTAACATTTCATTTTTATAATCAAGCTTTTCGCAGGAACAATTTGGACTAATATTGCCATCTTATCATTTAATGACTGGAATTACATTTCTTTATGATTTGTTAGAATGTTTTAGAGCATTTTAGGATGGTTAAGATTTTGCTTATGATATTGAACTATAACAAGCAGTGCTGTTGCTGCTATGGTCTGGTCTGACCAGAAGTGAGAGGGATAAATAAAATGAATAAAAAATAGTTCTGAATTGAGACTTCCCCCAGTACACCAGAAACTCAGGGGTCCGCAAACTTGGCAACTTTAGTACTTGTGGACTTCAACTCCCAGAACTCGTCATCCAGCAATGTTGGCTGGAGAATTCTGGAAGTTGACGTCCACAAGTCTTAAAGTTGCCAAGTTTGAAGAACCTCTGGTTTAACTGGACAAAGCACAAAACAATATCCTCACCCACCAATCACCACCAAAAGTTCAACATTTTCCATTTTAAAGTAGTGGCAGTAGGACCTTTCATGTTTGATGGGCCCTTTAAAACATGGAAGAAGGAAGTGACTTGAACGTGCATTTTTTTGCGCCATGTTTTTTTCCCTGTACTTGGTTTTATTTATTTTCTTTAAAAAGAAAAAAATGTCATTAAAATATTTCCTGTATGAATGATTGCACAGTTGCACAGCTGTCTCTTCTGTTTCACAACTGGCATAAACTTTATTAAATTTTGTATTTCTGAGCCTTGGGCAGGAAGATATAAAGCGCTGTCCTTTCTATCTTGGTTAGAGCCAGGCTAAAGGGAAAAATCATTGGCAGAGGAATTAAGAGCTCACAGCTAAATAGAAAGGAAGTGTTGGTTCAGCCTGACTGGTGGCAGCCTACTATAATTAATTTTCACTGGAGAACCTTTAGAAAGAATCAACTAATGAGTTTTTAAATTATCTAGGCATATAATACATGGACCGCAAGAGTTTGGAAAGCCATAAGACCACAAATATGACAGCAAAAAATAATAATATTATTTTTTTTGCTGCCATTTTCTGGTTGTCTGGATTTTTACTGTTCAGATAGGATATGCCTAAAAGGCTCACTCCACATTTTTGATCCCACAGATTAGTCAATATCTTCTGCCATGTTCAGTGTGTATTCAAAAGCTTTTCCAAATAGATGACATTTTAAAGAATGGGGCAGGGAAATCGCCATGGACATCTGCAGGAGGCCAAGAAAAGGCAAATGACAGCAAATGGAATATCATCACATAAATGCATACATTACTGTCAGGTGTTGGTTTGCAAACATGTAAATGTGCCTCTGTGCACTATCATTATGATGGGCATTGCTGGTAACATTGGCAAACAGTCTGTAGTCAAGAGAGGATTCATCTATGCTCTGGTAGCAGTGATAAAACTGATTGTCATATTCTGAAGAATTCTCCAGTATAGAATTCTGTGCAGCTGAATCATTCTGGCATCTGCTAAAGAAGAGGCTTCCAATGTTTCCACTGGAAATATAGCGTGGAGATTTGACTGAGTGCATACAAAATCTAACTTCCATTCCTGCCACTTTCAGTTTAAAATGGTTATCAAGAAACAATTATGATTGTGTGATCTTTTATGAGTCATTGATAACCAATCGATTGTATTGATAACCAATAATAGTATTATCATTGAGCCAGGTAGGCTGATATAATTATATCAGGCTACCTAGCTCAATGATAATACTATTATGTAACAACATAAAACTATTGTTACAGGCATCTATATTCCTGTGGTAATTTTATTTATTTCTTTCTGCTTTTTAGGGTAAGTATTTATGTGACTCTAAGGCTATTTTTTCCATAAATTCTGTAAAATTATCAATCTCACCTTAAGAGGTATTATCACCTTAAGAGATATTATCAGTGAGATGTGCACACAATCTTGCATACAAATCTAGATAATTATTACTATTACGTTTTCAGCCAACATAGATAGGTCCCTAAAACACTTTGCTGAATTATTATATTGTATTATGTTTAAGAATCATGGAAATGGCTATTATTAACAATGAGGGTTGTTTAAATATCTGAGTCCAACAATCATTTGAGTTCTGGTCTGGAGATTAAATCAAAATGCCCGACCGGCAGCTTAAACCGCCAGCCGAAATTGCCTCCGGAGCCGGGGGACGCTGCCAGCAGCTCTTTTTGAGCTCCAAACTTCTGGGTTCCTTTGGAACCCGGAAGTTCGGCTTCTGGCAGTGCGCCAGGGTAGCGCGCTGCCTGCTGGTCTGGGGGAGGTCCTAGATCGCCCTATTTAAGGGCGATCCAGATAGGAACTCCTCCTTGCTTCCCTGACTCCTGAAGCGAACACCCGCCCACCCTCCGCTATTAACAGTGTGTCCTAAGGAGGTCGCCTCGGGTCTGAATAGGAATTTTTTGCAGTCTCCCCTTTAGAGGCGGCCGTTTTTTCGCCCATTCCACACTGACGGTATGGACTGGATTGGTTAGGGGGGTGCGGTGCACTTAGATATCAGTGTAGGCCTCCCTTTGGTCACTGGGGTTTGGCAGGTTAGGGGTGGAAATGGGCAATTAAAAGTGACTGCGCATGCTACTTTGGCATTCTTAAAGGGTGATGGACTGCCTCTTTCCAGGAACTAGAGGTTGGAGCAACGTTGGGGATTGGAGAGAGGATGTCCATGGGAATCACCACATCCACGGGGATTGGAGGGTGAACTCCTCCCACACGACGAAGGGGCGTGGCTTGGATTCAGGTGAAGGTGGAACCTTCACCTGGTTCAGCAAGGAGTTTTTGCCCAATGTTGCCAAGGAATTTTCTGGTAGGAATTTCCGCCCCGTTAGTTTTGGCCTCTGCAGGTCCTTAGTTCGTTTTGAATTTAAATATTTAAATTTACGTATTCAAATTTATTTACATTTATGTTAATTCAATAAATGAACCTTATTTAATCCACAATATGTCTCAGCGTCTTTACTCCGCTTCCAGGGGCAATTCAAAGTGCTGAAGTTCAGAGAATGAGAAAAACATGCAGGATCAGATAACCAGATTTCATTTAGACACACACACATCACTTTTAAGAAAACAAATGGTCTTGTTTTTGTTTCAAATTAGATGATCCATGTTTCTGCGTTCAGTAACATCCTACCCCAGATATAAAATGGATAAACGTTTTGGGGCTTGGAAGCAGCATTCCTCTCTTCTTACTGAAAGCATGCCAGCAAAAATTAGCATAATTGCTTTTGTCAGATAACATATCATCAGCAGTCAACAGTTATGGAATTAGCTTGCTAAGTAATATAAGTAAGCAAAGGAGACAGGTGAAGATGATGATAGGTTCTTGATTGCAGATTCAAAAGGATTTAAAAAGAGACTATAAAATGCACGTGTAGTGTCATGTACAAATCAACTGAGTAAGTCAGGTACCTTTTGTGCCTTCTTAACTACAATTAAACATTAGGGTCATAGCTGCTAATTGCTTGATTATTACCTACTTCAACCACATTAAAACTAAGCCAGTGCAAATGACTCTTCATCTGATTGTGATAGGAGGTTTGAGATTCAGAGATATCATGATGCAATTCAGTTTTGCATTTCAAGATTTATTTATTTGTTTGTTTGATTGATTTTTGTGCTGCCCAACTCCGTAGGGACTCTGATTTAGAGAGAGAAAAGATTGAGAGAGACAAAATGTGTAACCTGAAGGTTTATGTTTTTACTGGAAAAGAAACAAAAATCAATCATAGGATATGATGGGAAATGTTAAAACACCCGCAGCTGCTTTCTCAATATGTGATGAAAATAGCAGGAATGGTAGACCTTTTAGTGGACATTAACTCAGCTATGTTACAGCTGGATACCTTCAGGGTTTTACTATGTTAAATTTTGATCTCTCTCTCTCCCTCTCCCTCTCTACCTCTTTCCCTCCCCCCTGTAGTTGCCCAACCTCTCCTAAGATATTTGGAATTAAACCCATATATTTGGATTGCAAAAATCCAGATGTCCAGTAGGTTATTTAAGGTTGAACCATGTGATTAAGGTTGAACCATGCTATTTAAGTTTAAGTTTAAGTTTAAGTTTAATCAGATTTGTATGCCGCCCCTTCAATTTAAGGTTGAACCAGGTGATTATGAGATGGTTGTGGCCTGGTGCCCTAGACCTATGTACCTGGCACCCAAGTTTGATAGTGAGGAGGTCGGAGAGGAAGTGGTATTAGAAGCTGAAAGCAGAGGTCAACTTTTGTTATGTTATAGATGTCCGCTCAGATTTCTCTCTTGGGATATTATTATTATTATTATTATTATTTCAATGATGAATTATGAACTGGGGAGTTGGCATCATTATCTCCGGGCTTCCTGCCAACTCAGAGTGAGTCAGTTAATGAAAATAACAGTCTCAAAATGTGTGAGCAGTGTGGTCGGGCAGTAAGAAAAGCAAGTAGGATGCTTGGCTGCATAGCTAGAGGTATAACAAGCAGGAAAAGGGAGATTGTGATCCCGCTATATAGAGCGCTGGTGAGACCACATTTGGAATAGTGTGTTCAGTTCTGGAGACCTCACCTACAAAAAGATATTGACAAAATTGAACGGGTCCAAAGACGGGCTACAAGAATGTTGGAAGGTCTTAAGCATAAAACGTATCAGGAAAGACTTAATGAACTCAATCTGTATAGTCTGGAGGACAGAAAGAAAAGGGGGGACATGATCAAAACATTTAAATATGTTAAAGGGTTAAATAAGGTTCAGGAGGGAAGTGTTTTTAATAGGAAAGTGAACACAAGAACAAGGGGACACAATCTGAAGTTAGTTGGGGGAAAGATCAAAAGCAACGTGAGAAAATATTATTTCACTGAAAGAGTGGTAGATCCTTGGAACAAACTTCCAGCAGACGTGGTTGGTAAATCCACAGTAACTGAATTTAAACATGCCTGGGATAAACATATATCCATTGTAAGATGAAATACAGGAAATAGTATAAGGGCAGACTAGATGGACCATGAGGTCTTTTTCTGCCGTCAGTCTTCTATGTTTCTATGTTTCTAAAACTGTGTGATCAAAGAAAATATCTGTTAGTTTTGGTTTCTGTTTTGGATTCTAATTAGCAGCTGGAACCAAGCAGACTTATTTCTTGCTTTGTTGCTAGATTTCTAAATCCAAACCTCTCTGCTCTAAAAATATTAGAATTACATGTTTAAATCTTGTGAAATCAGTATGTGTAGGCCAATTTCTTCGGGGGCTTGTTGTTGGGAATTCCTGTTGTAGTTTGACTTATTTTTAAACCATACGAACCTTATGTTTTGTGGGATAGGTTGGCCAATAGCTTCAGATACTGGGGTATCAGCTTTCGCTTGGACAAGTAGAAAGTTTTTGCTGCATTGTTTTATTTATTTATTTATTTATTTGATTTATATATTATAGCTACTCACCTTATACAAATGATTCTGGGTAGCTAGCAAACACAGAAACCTACAACGTATACAATTCTTTTCTTTTTATTGGGCAAGTGTGATTAGACACACAAGAAATTTATCTCTGGTGCATTAGCTCTCAGTGTGCAAGCTACAAGTGATAAATCATGATCATAATCATAAAATCCAATCATCATAAATCCTAAGATACAACACTCAGTGATAGTCATGGGATACTAAATAATCAATCAACATGAATCATAATAGGATACTAAATAAAAGCAATCAAATCATGAGATATAAGCAAGAAAGTTATAGTCATAAGAAGCTAAAGAAATAGGCAATGGGAAAGATGAGAAGAATAATTGTAATAGTAATATATCCCTACTAAGTGGTTTGACATCCCAAGGCATAAGACAGTGTTGTGGGAATTAGTTGTTTAGCTAAGCATATGGGGGGAGCTGTCTTTGTGTCTGTTGTGGGATAGGCTTAGGATGGATTGAATGGTGATAATTGACATTGACAATTAACTTACTGCTGTATGGTACTGTAATGGTATACTTTGTGAAAGCTACAGTTTTATGGATACTAGACAGATTGATATGGTTGGGAAGCCCTGTCTCTCCTGGGAATGTACCTTAGTTCTTGGATGTCCAATGACAAGTGTCCTAGAACTGCGGTTTGCCAGCAAAGTTTTATTTAAGACATACACACCATGGAGAGTTTAATTACATTGTAAGTTGTGTTGGCAACCAAACACAACTAATTTCATTTTTAAGACGATTTTGTGATTAGGTTCAAACTAAAAAAAGAAATGGCATTTTAATCAACAATGAAAACTGAAAAGACAAAACTTTTTAACTAACTATTATGAAAAGAAGAGAGTAATATTCATTTGTTGGCAACTCTCCTTCATAATCTGCTCCATAATTTTTCAGCAATGTAAGAGGAAAAGCCTACTGTTATGTTTGTGTACCCATTTACCCAATGTTAAATTTAAAAGCTGCACCAAGCCAATGTGATAATGGACTGTGTGGTAATTGACTTATTGGGTTCCATTACCAAGAATATTTAAAAACAAAATATTACTCCTTGTTTTCTTAGCTACCAGACTTACTTTTTTCCCTAAATGACCCCAAAAGGTAACCACTGAGAAATCTTAGTTTGATATAAACATTTCAGGTTATGGCTGATTGATTATATTACATATTAGTAATTTGAAGGATGCCTCATTAACCTTATTTTAAATATCTGTATCTTAGAGATGCTTGCTGGCAAGGTTTCCAATGGATTCCATTCAATCCAATGCAGAGATGGAAAGTGTCATTCATTCAGAATTGAGACATTGTGCCAGGCACAGCAGGTGGGTAGGCAGGCCATGGAACTGACAGAAGACAGAACGTGCCAATCAATCAGTTGAAAGACAGTATCCAATGGAACTGGAAAGCATGTGGTCAGGAAGGCCATGATAGACAACAGAACTGGCAAAAGTCGGGACCTGGCACACGTGCCATTGTTGTTATAAAATGGTGCCAGGTGATGGAACTGACAAGCATCTGGTGGAAGAAGAGGCAAGCTGGCATAGTGAACAAGAGTTAAAAGAGTAAACAAAATGAAGAATAAACAAAGGCTAGAAGGTTTGGGCAGGCAATGGTGCTGAAGACATGATTTATTTAATTTATATCCCACCTTATTTTTTTTATAAATAACTTAAAGTAAAGAACATATTTAATACTTCTTGGAGAGGGGCTGCATATAAATCTAATAAATTATTATTATTATTATTATTATTATTATTATTATTTCTTCCTCCCCCTCCTCCTCCCCCCCTCCTCCTCCTTTCCCTACAACAACAACCTTGTCAGGTGAGTTGGGCTGAGAGAGAGTGATTGACCCAAAGTCACCCAGTTGTAATGGATAAAGTGGGATTAGAACTCACCATTTCTCTTGTTTCCTAGCCTGATGCCTTAATTCAGTGTTTCTCAATTATTTTCTTTTATGTCACCACCACCACTCCCCCAGGAAGAAATAAATATTTCATGCCCCCTGCCCAACTCTCTGTTCTGGGCCCCAATGGAATTTTGGTGTTAATATTTATTATTTTACTTATTATAAGCTGCAAGCAAACTATTGGCTGGGGAAGCCTACTCTACCCACTTACCTGGAATTCAAACAAATTCAAAGTGTTGGTTATGACCTATAAAGCCCTTCATGGCACTGGACCAGATTATCTCAGGGACCGCCTTCTGCTGCATGAATCTCAGCGACCAGTTAGGTCCCACAGAGTGGGCCTTCTTCGGGTCCCGTCAACTAAACAATGTCGTTTGGTGGGACCCAGAGGAAGAGCCTTCTCTGTGGCAGCCCCAGCCCTCTTGAACCAACTCCCCCCAGAGATTAGAATAACCCCCACCCTCCTCGCCTTTCGTAAGCTTCTTAAAACCCACCTCTGCCGTCAGGCATGGGGGAACTGAGATTTTTTCTCCCTTAGGCCTTTCCAATTTATGCATGGTATGTTTTGTATGTATGTTTGGTTTTATAATAAGGGTTTTTAATTGTTTTACTATTGGATTGTCACATGTTGTTTTATCACTGTTGTTAGCCGCCCCGAGTCCACGGACGGGGCAGCAAACAAACAAACAAACAAACAAACAAACAAAGTAAGTCAGTCAGTCAGTCAGTCAGTCAGTCAGTCAGTCAGTCAGTCACACAGAACTCAGTGGAGCCTGTTTTCGGTTAGGCAGGCATAGGCTACCATGGTCACCGGCCTGGCCCATAAGCGCTGCCTCTGCCAGGCACTCACAGCAAATAGTGTGGAAGGAGGCTTTAGGGTCTGTTCAAATCTTTCGTCCAGACGCAGAGGATGCTCCTGCTTGTCCAGTAGCAGGTTCACCATACCTTTCATGGCCACCATGAACAACAAGAACACATGCACCCTCTCCTGGCCGCCTTCTCTTCTGAGCTTGGAGCAGCATGCAACTGGGAAAACACTCCCCATCCGAGAGAATCTATTCAGAGGGACCACACATATTCCCCAGGGTCACATGTACCCCCCTGGCATTGCGCCATGCCCCTTCCAGGGGAGCACACCCCACTATTTGAGAAGCACTGCCTTAACCATTAGACCAAGCTGGCTCTCAATATATGAACAAATATACTGGACCCTTATGGTCAAAAGACCAGTAAGCTTGTCTTATTACTGGGAATATATAAAGATTGAGTAGCGGAGTCAGGCAGAGATAATTGTGAGCTATAGATGAAACTGACTGACTGAAGTAGGCCACAAAGAATCAAGCTGACATGAAGTAATATCTATAACATATCCCTCTAAACTTAAAAGAAATAAATGTTTGGGCCAACATTTATAGGTGATAGCTGATCTATAGGTGATTCATTTGTTCAAACTTCCCAAAACAAAGAATTTATACTGAGCTAATTAGACTTGAACCCACATTCGGAGAGCTGAGCTGAATTATAAATGGCCTTTTCAGAACAGCAGAGAAAATAATGTTCCATTTTCATACAAAGGAAAGAAGTCAAACTTTGTTGTCAGATTAAAGAGGTTGACAACTGAGAAAATAAATGAAACCCGGGGCAATGTTAGCCTGCTCGCTTCACTTTTAGAGAGACATGATTCTGTTATGTAATTATGAAATAAAACTTTAGCAGTTTATTTGCAAATAATGTCCATTCATAGCCCTGTGCTCTAATCATAAAGGCCACACACTCACACATTTGTAAAGAGATTGTTCATGTTAGCCTTCTGCCCTGTCACTCAGAATGCTGAGACTTGACTTAACCTGATGGGGGTGCAATTTTTTTTTAAGTTTTAACCTTGCAAGAATATATTACAAAATATATTGAATACGTGATTGGGTCAAGCATAATGTCAGTCTTCATTTATATCCCAAAAGGAGAAGTAAACTAACGATTTATATTTTGTATAGCTAAGAACAGTATATATGAAGGCATATGGCATAGTCTGGAGCAAGTGGCTCCATTAGACAACAAAACCATTTATGTTTCAACAGACTGAACGGATGGTTATATAATATCAATATCTCCTACATCTTCTGAATCGCCCTTTGTGTCTTAGAGCTGTGTTTCCCAACCTTGGCTACTTGAAGGTATTTGGACTTCAACTCCCAGAATTCCCCAGCCAGCAAACGCTGGCTGGGGAATTCTGGGAGTTGAAGTCCAGATATCTTCAAGTGGCAAAGGTTGGGAAACACTGTCTTAGAGGACTTCTAGCTTTGCCTGAAATAGCTCTCCAGTTCTGCAAAGTGGTTTGCCTCATCTTAGTAGCTTGCTCAGGAATGAAAGATGGAGGCTCTTGGTCTCTCTCTTTTTTTTTTAGTATAAATCATCAAATACAATGAATATTATCAAATAAATCAAATTATGCCAGTAACGATATTACATCATTATTTCCCCATGCTAGAAAGAATGCTCTTGTATTCACAAAGGATCATTGCTTAAACCCTCTTATCTCCAGATAGGAGTAGAAAGAATCGTTGCCGAATCCCCGCAGAGTTTTTGTCAATCGGTGTAGATAATGCTGACTTAAACAGATGAAAAGTATATTTCAATAGAAGGGATTTTCACTGCCTTTCTCACATTGCTTCCTGCCTATGGCTGTCTCCTTAAATGTGAAAGCAATTATCTGGTTGCCAAATTCCCCACAATTTTAACTTGGCTGATCCTAGACATGCAGTGATTACATATTCCCCCAAAACATGGATCATTTTCAGCTTGCTCAGATGATTGAATGCTTTGAGCTTCCTGTCTCCTTCTCCATACCTTTGGTTCTATTGAAAGCCACACACGAAGAAAACTGAATGATGCTCTTCCTCACTGATGAAGGAGAACTCAAACGGGAAGAGGTGAGTTTTGACAAAGGGATTCTTTATCCATAAGTCCAATTGGCCATCTGTAGAGAAAGCTCCTTGATTCTTCTGAATGTTGCAGGAGAGTGTTGGTAATGACCTATAAAGCTCTACATATCAGACCAGATTACTTGCAAGACCGCCTTTTGCCGTATGTGCCGCAGCGAGTGGTCCCACAGATTCGGCCTTCTCCAGTCCCATCAAATAGACAGTGTTGCCTGGCGGGGCCCAGGGAAAGAGCCTTCTCTGTGGGGAGCCTGGCTCTCTGGAATCAGCTCCCCCTGGAGATTCGTACTGCCCCCACCCTGCCAGGATTGGGGCCATTAGACCTTAGTCTCTGCCGACGAATATTATGTATGGTTGTTGTTTGAATGAGTATGATTGATTTTTAATATAATTAAGGATTTTAGAATAGTTTACTTAGTTTTATTTAATTGGATTTATCCTGCTGTATTTTATTGTTTGTTTTTATATGTTGTAAGCTGTCCCGTGTCCTCGGAGAGGGGTGGCATATAAATCTGATAGATGATAGATAGATGATAGATAGATAGATAGATAGATAGATAGAGGTAGGTAGGTAGGTAGGTAGGGATGGATGGATGGATGATAAATAGATAGATAGATAGATAGATAGATAGATAGATGGATGGATGGATGGATGGATGGATGGATAGATGGATAGATGGATAGATGGATAGATGGATAGATGGATAGATAGATAGATATGGATAGATGGATGGATGGATAGATGATAGATAGATAGATAGATAGATAGATAGATAGATAGATAGATAGATAGAGAAATAGAAAAATAGATAAACAGACAGACAGACAGACAGACAGACGGACAGACAGACTGGTTCTTCTTCCTTATCTCCTCCACATTTGCTACCCCAATACCTCTTTCACAAAAAATAATACAATACAGCAACTCAGCTTGTGTGGTATGCATCTGCCTGCCACCACCAGTTTTGTTTCTCCACGTTTGAATCTGCGCTATAACCATTGTCACAATTAATTTTATGATAATAGCAGTAGCACTTAGACTTATATACCACTAGTGGTTTTACACAGTCAGCATTTTGCCCCAACAATCATTTTTACTGACCTTGGAAGGATGGAAGGCTGAGTCAAGCTTGAGCCAGTGAGACCTGGACTGCCAAACTGTTGGCAGCCGGTGGTCAGCAGAAGTAGCCTGCAGTACTGCATTCTATCCAGAGGTGGGTTCCTCCCAATTCAGACCAGTTCTATGGATCCGGTAGTAACTTAACGGCCTGGGTTGCTGGAATGGGCAGTGACCCAAGTCTGCTGCATGCCCTGTCGTATGCACCATCATCTTGGTTTTTGCTTCTGTGTATGTGCAGAAGCTGTTATTTTAGCACTGCGCATGCACCCGCGCATCACATCAAGGAGTGAATTGGCAATGAAAAAAACCCCAAACCACTCCTGATTCTAACCACTGTGTCACCGCAGCTCTTAAGTTTATTAAAATTTATTAAACTTAATCTACTGTCCAAAGTTCATGCATACTGAACAGGACACATGATAATGTCAAGAAATCAGTCGTACACGTAACCATCTAATCTGATTCTCAGATTCCCCTGCAAAAAAGTCAAAGCAGAAGCAGCAGCAGAGAATAGAGGAATTGTCAGAGGAAGGGTTAAATTTGGAAGGGATAGAGAGAAAACTTAAAAGGGAATTAAAAGGAAAGAAAAAGGACCTGAGGCAGCTTACACTGACATCCTGAGACCAACAGGGCACTAGATCAGACCAACAAAAGGATTAATAATATATGCATTTGGAGAAAAGTAGAGGGAATCAGATAGAAGAACAAACTGCTGAACACGAGGAAGCAAAAAAGAGTACATAGATAGTTGTTTTTTTCAGTCCTGCTCCAAAAATGCTGTTACCTGAGCAAGTAAATTTGAACAGAAAGCAAAGAAAAAATACAAAGCAGAAACAAAAAAAACCCAGTACGGCACAAACTCCTGCCAAAGGTCCTGACAGGCATTGTTTTGAAAGAGGCCAACTCAATATGTACTGTCAGAGACCTCATCACATCATATAATCAGCCCATATGGAAGGAAGCGCTTCTACATTGTTACCCATGTCTTCCCAAATGCTATCAAATCATCCAATTGATTCAAATCACACCAAATGGATTTGGAGGCAGACAGTTTGATACGACAATTCAATTTGGAATGTTATTTCAATTGGGAAATCACTGAATCAAATCTTTGCACAGATCCAATTAAAACATCCCCATTAATTACATCAAAACTGCCTTGCCTTCTGGTCAGGAAATGGCTTTCACAGGTTTCTGCCTCTGGTTTGGATTTCAAAATTGTTTGCACTCATCTCAGCACACTTGGATTCGCTACTTAGCCCAGCCTGAAGATGGCTGTCCCTTGTTGCATCCCAAGGTTCATAAAGAGACATTACATGTAGTCAGGCGGTAGGGAAAGCAAGTAGGATGCTTGGCTGCATAGCTAGAGGTATAACAAGCAGGAAGAGGGAGATTATGATCCCGCTATATAGAGTGCTGGTGAGACCACATTTGGAATATTGTGTTCAGTTCTGGAGACCTCACCTACAAAAAGATATTGACAAAATTGAATGGGTCCAAAGACGGGCTACAAGAATGGTGGAAGGTCTTAAGCATAAAATGTATCAGGAAAGACTTAATGAACTCAATCTGTATATTCTGGAGGACAGAAGGAAAAGGGGGGACATGATCAAAACATTTAAATATGTTAAAGGGTTAAATAAAGTCCAGGAGGGAAGTGTTTTAATAGGAAAGTGAACACAAGAACAAGGGGACACAATCTGAAGTTAGTTGGGGAAAAGATCAAAAGCAACATGAAAAAATATTATTTTACTGAAAGAGTAGTAGATCCTTGGAACAAACTTCCAGCAGACGTGGTTGGTAAATCCACAGTAACTGAATTTAAACATGCCTGGGATAAACATATATCCATCCTAAGATAAAATACAGAAAATAGTATAAGGGCAGACTAGATGGATCATGAGGTCTTTTTCTGCCATCAGTCTTCTATGTTTCTATGTTTCTACATGCAGATGCCACAATTCTATCTCCTGAATCAAGGACTTTGGCTCACATTTGTCATTTCATAAGCTCTTTCCCAGCCACCCTGATATGTAACTTCTACTTCAGGACCTCCACAAAGCACTGGTGCTGATTAATCCTTCCCACCCCCCACCCCCCAATCTAGAGTAAATGTAACTGTAATCCTCGAGAGTAAGACAATGAGGGAAGGAATCTTAAACATCAGAATCAGTATTAATTCTGGCATGGAAATTGCACTTAGGCTGCCTGTAGAATTAATTTGTTTTCTAATGGATGTAAGGCTTTGCTGATAAAAGGCTCCAAAGCATATTTAAAAATTTAAAAAATTGGATTGTTCTTTCATTGCCCATCAGAGCATTCCTTTATAATCTAAATGCATCTGTCTGGTTGTCTTTGAAGAGAAAGGCTGACCAGGTATATGCGGGGAAATGTGATTAAGCAATGTTTGCACAACTTGGCCAATTTGTTAAGTTGTGTGTATTTATTCATAGCTTATTTCTTTTTGCAAGAACTTAGCCTAAAGCTTTCATACTGACGACTGCATTTGGTCTTTGAATGCTGCCATCTAACATCTAGTGGGCGCTATCTAACAAAATGAAATTCAATGGGGGGAAAAGTAAGGTTCTACATTTAGGCAAAAAACCCAAAATGCACAAGTACAGTATATGTATATGAATATCAACAATAGTAACTGTGAGAGGGATCTTGGAGTCCTAGGTGACAACCATTTAAATATGAGCCAGCAGTGTGGAGCAGCTGCCAAAAAAGCCAATACAATTCTAGACTGCATCAACAGAGGGATAGAATCAAGATCACGTAAAGTGTTAATACCACTTTATAGGGCCTTGGTAAGTCTACACTTGGAATACTGCATTCAGTTTTGGTCACCACGATGCAAAAAGGATGTTGAGACTCTAGAAAGAGTGCAGAGAAGAGCAACAAAGATGATTAGGGGACTAGAGGCTAAAACATATAAAGAACAGTTGCAAGAACTGGGCATGGCTAGTTTAATGAAAAGAAGGACCAGGAAAGACATGATAGCAGTGTTCCAGTATCTCAGGGGTGGCCACAAAGAAGAAGGAGTCAACCTATTCTCCAAAGCACCTGAGGGTAGAACAAGAAGCAATGGGTGGAAGCTGAAGAAGGAGAGAAGCAACTTAGAACTAAGGATAAATTTCCTGACAGAACAATTAATCGGTGGAACAGCTTGCCTCCAGAAGTTGTGAATGCTCCAAACCTGGAAGTTTTTAAGAAGATGTTGGACAACCATCTGTCTGAAGTAGTGTAGGGTTTCCTGCCTAAGCAGGGGGTTGGACTAGAAGACCTCCAATGTCCCTTCCAACTCTGTTGTTATTGTTTTATATTGTTTAAAAGGTCTATGACTACAATGTAATTACGGGCAAGATGAAAATGAAGTTGATTAATTTTAATAAAATTCAACACAGTTAATATAGTTGCAAGTAATCATCGAATTGCCACCATAATGAACTTGCCTATCACAGTTCTAAGTCATGATGGTCATAAATTTGGTCAACTATATGACTGACCCACCTTCACAACCTTTTTGTGGCATTTGTTAAGCAAATGCTATGGTCATTGCTTGCAATGGTTTGCTATCAACTGCTTTTGCTGAGATAATGGTTTTCAACAAAACCATCGTAAAATGCAGTCAGATGGCTATGTGACATTGCAGGTGGCCAGAAATGTAGACTCACTGCTGAGTACACAAAGTGTGGTCACATGACTTGGTGGCAAACTGTCAGAATTTTGAACTATTCACAAATATCCTCAGGGAGCCCCACTGTACTTTTGAATGGTCCTATGTCAAGAACTACCTGAACATCTCACTCAATAGCAGAAACTGCGAGAGGGGTCTTGGAGTCTTGGTGGACAACCAAGTAAATATGAACCAGCAATGTGTAGCAGCAGTCAAAAAAGGCAATGCAATCCTAAACTGCATTAATCTAGGACTAGGGAGGTACTAATACCACTCTATAAAGCCCCGGTTAAACCACAACTAGAGTACTGCATCCAGTTTTGGTCATCACACTACAAAATAGACATTGAAACTCTAGGGAAAGTACACAGAAGAGAGCAACCAGGATGATAAGAGGATTGGAAACTAAAACATACAAAGACCAGTTGCAGAAGTGAGCATGGGCGAAGAGAAGGACCAGGGGGTGACATGATAATAGTGTTCCAATATTTGAGGGATTGCCACAGAGAGAAGGGGGTAGGGCTGTTTTCCAAAGTACCAGAAGACCAGACAAGGAATAGTGGATGGAAGCTGATCAAGGAGAGATTCAACCTGGAAATAAGGAGGAACCTTCTGATGGCGAGAGCTATCAACCAGTGGAATAGCTTGCCTACAAAGGTTGCGAGAGCTCTAATACTTGAGAGCTCTAATACAAAGGGAGATTGGACTGCCATTTGTCCGAAATGGTGTAGGGACTCCTGCTTGAGCAGGGGGATGGACTAGATGACCCACAAGGTTCCTTCCAAGTCCAACTATAATAATATTTTTAATAATAATAATAATAATAATAATAATAATAATAATAATCATCATCATCATCATCATCATCATCATCTAATCCCATTTTTCTCTTATATCAAAAAATAAAGTTTAGCGTGATGTTTTTCAAACTTGGCAACCTTGACATGTGAAGTTGAGACTTCAACTCCTAAAATTCTGCGAACTGGGAACATCTTAAAATTGTCAAGTTTCAGAAACAGCAATTTAGTGATTTAGTGCAACTCTTGGGTTTGGATGTGCAAATTTTCCAAAATGTTTTGAAAAGGGTGACCTAGTCATTACTGCTGCAGGTTTTCAAATGCAGGGAAAACATGAGCCAATCAGTGCTCTCTCTCCAACTAACTATGCAAAACAGTTATCCAATCACTTTTCACCCACAAGGTTTTGGAGGAATAACAATGCTCTCATCCCTCATTTAATGCAAAAGGGAATAAAATTAATTTACACTCTTGTTCCCTTTCAAAAACATATTGCACATGTTTTGTTAGAACTGGTTCTTACCCAGCTGTATCATCCTACCTCCTCTGTATATCAAAAAGTGGCTGAAAAAAGCCATAACCTTTTATTGTATTTGCCAATATAAATATTTCTTATTTGAAAGTATGCTACATGCTGAACTTCATGTGTTGTTCTTTTAACCTCCTTCTTAATACATTTTACTAACTAGAGATCTGAGAAATTTATTCTTAAGATTAACTGTCTCCAACCCAGGCTGTTACTAGAACCTTGACACATTTGTCTGTCCATTTGCTAAAGTATCTGAGTGTTATAATGAAGTATTATAAGGAAGCAGCTACCAAGCTACCAAGTCACCTTTATTCAGTTAAAAACTTATCACCAGCTGTGATGATAAAAAGCTAATGTGCCAGTAATTTCCCATTCAGGTACTTTGCTATGATTGCATATTGTTGCAGGGCTTGGAATGGGAACAAGGGGAGACACATTGTAAAGTGTCAAGAGGTAGATAGACACCAAAGCTATCCTGAAGCAGCAAACATCCTTTTTCCAGCAACACAAGGCAGGTGCTCCAAAATCACACCTAGGCAAGACATAGCAGTCTAGAGCTTTGCATCTAGGATAATCCCCAGTATAATGTCAAAGGAGAAAGACATCCTAGCTCTTTTGCGTTCCCTGTCCTATTGCTCTCCTATATCTCCTATACCTTTCTTCTATTCCTATATCTCTTCTTCTATTCTTTCATTGATACGTTCTATTCCTATATCTTCTCTTCCATTCTTTCTTAGATATATTTTACTATGAGTATATCCTCTGTAACCATCATCATGTATTTTACTAAAACCCTCATTGTGTATTGGACAAAATCAATCAAGCAATCAATAAAATAAATGCTTTACTAGGAAATGGTGGTATGGGAGAAATACCAGGCATATCTCCATGACTCAAAAGGGCTCAGATTAATCCCTCTTGCATTTTTAAAGTGCAGTCTGTAGGATGATTTCTCTTTGTCTCTCTCTCTCTCCCTCCCTTCTCATTTCCTTGAAATGACAAAATCAGTCTTTTCCAGACACAAGATCTTGGATTAAACAAACACTTTCTTTGATAGAAGATGACAAGTCCTCTGAGAGGTCAAACACCCTAAGTCAACTGAAGACTCTACACGAACCTGAAAGAATTACTCTTCAAACACAGAACCATGAGTTCTATTACATTAAATGTCCTGGAAAGCAGCCAATTTGGGTGTTGTACCTCTATGGCTATAACAAATTTTGAATCTGCATTTTTCAAGTGAGGAATTTCTGAAGTTTTGTTGCCTTAGCTTTTCTCATCCCTAAGTATTCCTGTCTAAGGTTTACAGAGCATTTTGTCTGCCTCTGCATGTTTCAAAATGCACAATTTGTTTCTTTTTTCCATTCTTTGCTTGAGTTTCAATTTATCTTGATCTTTGTAGTATAACAAAATGTGATTGAAGGCACATCTCCTTCTCGGCGGAATCATTTGCACGTTGCATAGGAAGAGCATGAGAGTCAAAGGAAAACACAGGGAGAAACAAATGAGAAATGATAGCAACAAGCCCTAAGAACAAATGCAATCTTAGACCACATTAACAGATACATGGAGTTCAGATCTCTGTTCTGTACAGCTGGAGGAGTTCAACTTGTTCTATACTCACATTTTAAAATAAACTTTGACAAACTAGAGCAGGGGTCTCCAACCTTGGAAACTTTAAGACTTGTGGACTTCAACTCCCAGAATTCCTCAGCCAGCTTTGCTGAGAAACTGGCTGAGGAATTCTGGGAGTTGAAGTCCACAAGTCTTAAAGTTGCCAAGGTTGGAGACCCCTGAACTAGAGCATGCTTAGTGGAAAAGAGCTAGGACAGAGGGGAATTTAGAAAACAGGCCTTCTAAAGAAATATGCTTTGTGTCTTCTTCTTCTTCTTCTTCTTCTTATTATTATTATTATTATTATTATTATTATTATTATTATTAATTAGATTTGTATGCTGCCCCTCTCCGTAGACTCGGGGCGGCTCACAACACAATAAAATATAACATAACAAATCTAATAATTTACAATTTAAAATATTTTAAAAAAAACCATTATTAAACAGACATACATACAAACATACCATACATAAATTGTATAGGCCCGGGGGAGATATCTCAATTCCCCCATGCCTGATGACAAACGTGGGTTTTGAGGAGTTTATGAAAGGCAAGGAGGGTAGGGGCAGTTCTAATCTCTGGGGGGAGCTGGTTCCAGAGAGTCGGGGCCGCCATAGAGAAGGCTCTTCCCCTGGGGCCCACCAACCGACATTGTTTAGTTGACAGGACCCGGAGAAGACCCACTCTGTGGGACCTAATCGGTCGTTGGGATTCATGCAGCAGAAGGCAGTCTCGGAGATATTCTGGTCCGATGCCATGAAGGGCTTTATAGGTCATAACCAACACTTTGAATTGTGGCCGGAAATTGATCGGCAACCAATGCAGACTGCGGAGTGTTGGTGTAACATGGGCATACCTTAGGAAGCCCATGACTGCTCTCGCAGCTGCATTCTGCACGATCTGAAGTTTCCGAACACTTTTCAAAGGTAGCCCCATGTAGAGAGCGTTACAGTAGTTGAACCTCGAGGTGATGAGGGCTATAGTCTATTAAATACAAGAGAAGGGGCAGAACTACAATAGCTCTAAAAGCTGTTTTGATTTTATTTATCAAATTGATTGGCCACCCAACTTACCACAGGGTAACTTTTGTGGAGTGGTGATGAATAAATACACAGAGGGAAGTGAAAGTGTAGATTTCATTATGAACGAATATGCTAAAAATTATGTTAGCATACATTAGTTTGACCTCTTCTAGATTGTTTATGGTGTGTATATATATGAATGCAGGAACCTATGGTTGTTGATGTTGGGTGGTACAGTTATAAATGGTGTGGGGGGATGGAAACAACGAAAGAAACAGTCTGGGAAAACTTGTGCCCGATTCTGAATGAGCACAATTCAAGAGAGAAAATATTCTGTCCAGTAGTATGAATGGATATGTGGGAATGAGACGGGCTAGTAGAGAAATAGTCACTGGGCCTTTCAAAGAGCCAAGGATGAATGCAAATTGGTGACTCTTAGGATAATTATGGCTTTAGAAAAAGGGCTGTTTGTTTCAAATACATGAGCTAAACATAAGTCTATTAATACATACACATGCAGAAAATGAACATAAATTTAAACGCCTTTGGCTTGATGTGATAGTTTATGATCAAAGACTGAAAATTAGTAAGGAAGAAAGGGGCAATGAGAGATTTTGAATTTGGGATTGCAAGTAAATCTTATGGGGAAATGAACGTAGAAGAAAAGGAAGAAACTGGGGTAAAAGCAGAATGCCTGAAGAAATAGTAAGTATTAATTCTGTTTGAAACAGTATTAGAAGACACTTGAATCACCCAAAAGAATGAATGAGTAATGGAACATGATAAAAGAGGATATAAATGTGACAAAATAATGATACCGAGTGCCACAGAAGTATGTAAAGTTATACTAACAGGAAATATGGAAAATGATGCTTCATGGAACAATGAAGTGAAAGAGGCTGTGGATGAGACAAATGCGTATAACAGAATAATTGCTTCCAAAACGGAGGATAAGAGAAATATATTGAATAATTTAGACAAAGAGATTGTTGCAAGATGGCAAAAAGAAAGAAAGAAAAGAGCAAGGACAGTTAAGTTTCAAAGAGACAAAAGAAAAGTAAAGTGATTGTGAAAGAAATAGCAAATCATTCAGGAAGTAAGTATAGAGGGCTAAATAAGAATGAATGTGATGAAGTGATTGGGAATTGAACTGAAATGCGGGAATGTTGGAAGGAGCATTTTAGAGATTTGTAAGGAAATGGGGGTTTTAAATCATGATTTCACTTTATTGTAGGTCACTGAGAAATGAATGAATGTGAGAAAAACATTATTATATTACTGCTGAATTAGAGGTTGCAGTAGGACAAAGTGAATAGGGCATAGGCTTTAATAATGGTATATTTTGCATGAACATGTAGGTGAAGGTTGGTTGCTGAATGTAATGAGGGAAGTTAAGTATGCATGACAATAAATGAAACCTCGAGATATGGTTCAACATTGAGCAGTGGAAATGAGATGCTTAAAATTGTATTGGCTAAAAGAAAAATCAGTTGGATCAAGAATGAATGGGTATTGAATAAAAGTCACCTGAATACAAAAGTGAGTGCCCAGCATGAAAGTAAAACATTGAGGTTGTCTGGTCATAAAGAATACCAGATCTGAACATTATTATAATTATTGAATATCACCATCTCTATCCAGAGTCATGGTGATATACACAAAATGTCCTCAGTATAACATGATGTTTTGTAATTGTTAGAATATTCATGTCTGGGAGAACCATGTTAACAAGGTTAGCCAATGAGTAGTCATAGCAAGTAAATCAGCTAATGGGAGCTTGAAACTTCTGAGTCTGTGCAGAGAATCAAAATTGAAACTTAAGCTTAAGGCTGGGTGCGACTCCAGTCTCCACTCTGAACTCTCCACTCTGTCCACACTCTGTTCTCTCTGTTATTTTCTGCTGAAATGAAACTAACCCTCCTGCTTGTGTTTACTTGAAGAAATAATCTTATAATGGTATTGTAAATTCATCTGTTATTATGTTTGTAAAAAGGTTATGAATCCAGCTGAATCAGTCATCTGTGTGTGCTTCCGGTTTTGATTTTGCAACAAACTCTAAGAGAAATCTCACTGAATGAGAGATGATAAGGGATGATTGAATATGTGTATGTGCGTGTGGTTTCACAAATTATCATTTAATTTTTGAGTCATCTGCATTTGTATTGTTTGCTTTGCTAAGTTTTTTAATGCAAACCACCTTGAACCTTTCTGATTTTAGTGTTATGAATAAATGCACTTTATTAGGAGCAGTATAAAAACATTATTCTATGATATATATAAACAATAAGATATGTAGCAATATTAAAATCTCCATGGTACACTTACAAAATCTATGAACATATCTCAATAGTATAATCAGCTTTAATCAATAAGTCTCTAAATAATTTGAACATACTGTATGAATATATTATAGAGCCAGGGTGGCGCAGCAGGTAGAGTGCTGTACTGCAGGCCACTGAAGCTGGCTGTAGATCTGCAGGTCAGCGGTTCAAATCTCATCACCGGCTCAAGGTTGACTCAGCCTTCCATCCTTCCGAGGTGGGTAAAATGAGGACCTGGATTGTGGGGGCAATATGCTGGCTCTGTTAAAAAGTGCTATTGCTAACATGTTGTAAGCCTCCCTGAGTCTAAGGAGAAGGGCGGCATAAAAATTGAATAACTAAATAACTAAATAACTATGAAAATATGTATGTATATAGATGATTGATAGATGGATAAATGATCGATGATAGATATATATGATAATATATCTATCTATGATATATCATAGATAGATATATCATATATCATAGATAAGGAGCGTATATAAGTGCACTGATGTGCCTATCGTCTCCTGTCCAATTGTCTTTCCTTATCTCATATATCATATATATTCTCTCCTTTCTATCTATCTATCTATCTATCTATCTATCTATCTATCTATCTATCTATCTATCTATCTATCTATCTATATATAATATATTCTCTCCTTATCTCTTATATCATATATATTCTCTCCCTCCCATCTACTTCTCTTCTTTTTACTTTCTATCGTTATATATATTACTTAATGTCTATTCTCTTCCATATGTATTGTATATTGGACAAAGAATAAATAAATAAATAAATAAAAATAAATCATATAGATATATCTATATGATAATAATATATACACAGACGCACACATATATACATATATATTCCTGCGCATGTACGGGCCGGTGCACATGCATACACATACATACATACACACACACACTGTATATATTCAAATGATTTGGAAACAGATATGTCTGTGTTTATGTGTGTAAACCACTTAGAATCAACTCGGTGAGATGTACATGTAGAGATATAATAAATAAATATTTCATGAAGTTCAGTTACCCAGAACTGATTATCTACAGGCCACACTCAACAACTTCAAACCCTTCAAAACAATCCAGTCTTTATCACTTCATTGCATCATAATAGAGACAAGTCTGAAAAAAGTGTGAATCAATAAAGTGGAAAGGAATGACAGAAAACTTTGTGATTGACTAGAGCTGATGAGAATCCCAAAAAAGAGAAATGAGGAAATTTCAAGAACAAAAGGCCATATATGAAGTTATGATTGGACCTGGTGGAAGCAAGAGAGGTCCACTACTGTTAAAAGGCATGGAATTAACTTTTGGCTCTGTTTCCACCCACCCACCCCTCTCATGCCTATAATTTCATTGCTTTAGTAATTATTTTTCCTCTTTGCCTTTTTATTAGTTTATAATATGAAATGTAAAAATACAAAAGCAAATAAGAGGAAATGTAAGGATGTAAATAGGGAAGAGAAAAGTGTAGAGGAGGAAAAAAATAAAGAAAAGCCATTGATTTCCAACTCCTTTTGATGCAGTAGAATAAGAAATCGCACTGAACCTCAACTTTTTACTTTCACATAATAGTATAAACTAGTCATTTTTATAATAACAGACCTATCTAATCAGTAAAACCCAAAAATCAAAGTTGCATTTTCCCCCACCTCAAGCCCAGAGTCCAGAAGTGGTTTCCAAGTAGAAAGAAAAGTACTTATGTTTTTTTCTTTTTATCAATGAGTCAATTTAGACATCTCTGCTAATTCCATCAGAGTTTGCAACCATTCATCCATTGTGGGTATTTATTTATTTATTTATTTATTCATTCATTCATTCATTCATTCATTCATTCATTTATAAACAAACAAACAAACAGCATTTTTTAACAGAGCCAGCATATTGCCCCCACCTCGGAAGGATGGAAGGCTGAGTCAACCCTGAGCTGGTGATGAGATTTGAACTGCTGACCTACAGATGTACAGTCAGCTTCAGTGGCATGCAGTACAGCACTCTACCTGCTGTGCCACTCCGGCTATATTAAAATGTCCTTCCATTCCAAGTAATTTTGCTGTCATCAATATACAGTGGTACCTCATCATACGAACTTAATTGGTTCCAGGAGGAGGTTCGTAAGGTGAAAAGTTCGTAAGATGAAACAATGTTTCCCATAGGAATCAATGTAAAAGCAAATAATGCGTGCAAATCCTTCAGGAAAATCCCAAACTTTAGAAGGGAGGCGAACAGAGGGCAGGGAGGAGCAGCTAAAGGGGGCTGGTGGAAGAAGCACGGCTAGGCTAAAGGGTGAGTTGGGAAGGAAGAAAGGCAAGGGGGGCGCCCCTCCCTTTTCTTTCTTCAAAAGACACTGTTTCAGTGCCTTTGCAAGCAGGCTGTTCTCTGCAAAAAATTTCCTCCCCCAAGCTGCCCCTCCCTCCTCCCTTTTCTTTCTTAAAAAGACACCCTTTCAGTGCCTTTGCAAGCATGTTGTTCTCTGCAAAAAATTTCCTCCCCCAAGCTGCCCCTCCCTCCTCCCTTTTCTTTCTTAAAAAGACACACTTTCAGCTCCTTTGCAAGCATGTTGTTCTCTGCAAAAAATTTCCTCCCCCAAGCTGCCCCTCCCTTTTCTTTCTTCAAAAAAGGGGGGGGAAGAAACCCCTTCATCCCAGAAGCAGCTGCTTGGGTTCGTAAGGTGAAAATAGTTTGGAAGAAGAGGCAAAAAAATCTTAAACACCGGGTTCGTATCTTGAAAAGTTCGTTAGAAGAGGCGTTCGTAAGATGAGGTACCACTGTATATTACATCAACATTCCAAAAACATTTTCCAAATATTTTTCCATTAAATTCATTAGTAAACTTTCTGGTTTTATTTTTATATTCACTTTGAGAATCTTCTGTATTAGGCTATGAATCCTATTCCAATATTTCTTTGCTTTATCACATGTTCACAACAAATGATAAAAAGTCTCTTCTTTACATTTGTATTTCCAACATTCATTTGAAAAACCTTTATACATTCTTGATAGTTCATTTGGTGTAAAATACCAGTGATACATTATATAGAATAGAATAGAATAGAATAGAATAGAATAGAATGGAATAGAACAGAACAGAATAGAATTCTTTATTGGTCAAATGTGAATGGACATTCAAGGAATTTGTCTTGGTGCATATGTGCTCAGTGTACATAAAAGAAAAGTTCATAAAGAATCATAAGATACAACCCTTAATGTTAGTCCGAGTACAAATAAGCATTCTGATCATATTGGGAATCAATTAATATACAAAGTTACAGTCATACAGTCATTTGTGGGAGTAGATGAGTGATAGGAACAATGAGAAAATTAATGGTAGTGCAGACTAGTAAATAGTTTGACAGTATTGAGGGAATTATTTGTTTAGCAGAGTGATGGCATTCATAAAAAAAATGTTCCCGTGTCTAGTTGTTCTTATCTTTTTTATATATCTTATATATATTTTCTTTTAAATTAGAATTTAATGTAAATTTTAAACCTTTTGTACATATTACATTATATCCAAAGTTCCTTGCCTACTGAATTATACAATGCTTTGCATAGTCATTTTTCAGATTCAACTCAATAACATTTTGCAGCAATAATATAATATGTCCAATAAGGTTTTCAATCCATTTTTAACAGAGTAAAATGCTCTGTTGGCATCAACACAGAGCAAAGTTTTCTAGTATCAGCTGATCTGAACCTGATTTCCTATAATTGAGCAACACATGAAATTAGCTCCCTTCATCTCCCCACCACCACAGGATTTTGCAACATCATTTGCTAACTACTGGTGGGTTTACTTTGACCTGATCTTTTGAGACCTATCAAAATATTCCTATGTGTCTTTACCCTTGTGAAAGAATTTCACAAATCACTGTTGATTAGATGAAGCTCAAAAAGATCACGTATTTCATAATCTCGATTTTTTTTCCTCACAAAGCACGTTCTTTCTCAGGAACAAAATGCAACACAAATCAAATCAGAGAGAGACTTTCTAAAGCTGGCTTGTATCTCCCCATACATGGAAGCTGGCCGAGAGGATAAACTCAAGATAGCAGCAATACAGTGATACCTTGTCTTACAAACTTAATTGGTTCCGGGATGAGGTTCTTAAGGTGAAAAGTTTGTAAGACAAAACAATGTTTCCCATAGGAGTCAATGGAAAAGCGATTAAAACATGCAAGCCCAAAATTCACCCCTTTTGTCAGCCGAAGCGCCCGTTTTTGCACTGCTGGGATTCCCCTGAGACTCCCCTTCATGGGAAACCCCACCTCCGTGCTTCTGTGTTTTTGCGATGCTGCAGGGACATCCCAGCAGGGGAATTCCAGCATCGCAAAAACGAGCTCTTTGCTGGCAACGGAAGTCCGGAGGTGAAGGGAGCATAAGTGAAATTGCAGCATTGCAAAAACACTGAAGTCCTCGAAACCCTACCTCCGGACCTCTGTGTTTTCACGATAGTGCAATTTCACTGAGGCTCCCCTCACTGGGAAACCCCACCTCTGGACTTCCGTAGCCAGCAAAGCGCCCGTTTTTGCGCTGCTGGGATTTCCCTGCTGGGATTCCCCTGCAGCATCACAAAAACACAGAAGTCCAGAGGTGGGGTTTCCCATGAAGGGGATCCTCAGGAAAATCTCAGCAGCACAAAAACCAGTGCTTCGCTGGCAACGGAAGTCCAGAAGCGGGGCATCCCAGTGGTGGGTTTGTAAGGTGAAAATAGTTTATAAGAAGAGGCAAAAAAATCTTAAACCCCGGGTTTGTATCTCAAAAAGTTTGTATGACGAGGCATTTGTAAAATGAGGTATCACTGTATATTGAATTGCATTAAACACACATGAGCTCTATCTAGTTGAACTGACAAGTGCAGTGTTTAATGACATAAAATTAGACCTATTAATATACTAATGAACAAGCGCAATTGCTTTCTCTGCCTTTGACATTTCATATTGTTATCTCACCAGTTAATTGTCACTTCTTCTTTCTGGGGGGCTGTTAATGTACTTTTACCAGCTCACCCAATGAGGAGATTCTCCCATCATTGGCTATTAATAGCTACTAATATATTCTAATTATTAATGAGCCACTAAGACAAAACAGCTCAGTAATAACCCTTTCTCATCTGGAGATTTTTTTTATATACCTGGATTTGTACACTTTTTAATGTGTTATCTCCATAACTGCAATTGATTTATTAAGAAACGATACAAATTTATTTATCACAATTGTTTATATAGCCATTTATCTCACAATTTCAACTCTGGGTAGCAAACATAGGAGGAATATAAGAACATAGAACTTTCTTTGTTGAAGTTGAGCATCTGTTTTTAAAATGGCTGTGAATTGAATAACAGAATAGCAGAAGCAATTTTGGAGGCCTTCTAGTCCAACCCCACTGCTCAAGCAGCAAACCCTATGTCCTTTCAGACGAAAGGTTGTCCCAATCTTTTCTTGAAAATCTCCCATGCTAAAGCACCCACAACTTCTGGAGGTAAGTCATTCCACTGATTAATTGTTCTAACTGTCAGGAAATTTCTCCTTATTTATTTCTGGCAATATTTAATATTTATAATATATTTATATATAAAAATCTTGCCAAATAAAAGCTTATCCTTATGGCAAGCAGAATTATGTTGGCTATTAGTTTCCTTCAATGTGGCCACATCTCTTTAATAAGTGTTGTGGTTAGCTCTGGCCCTGCTCCTGCCCCAAGGACTGTGGATGTGGGGGAGACATCCACATGCTGCAGGCCTGTTTTGCCCCAGTGGAATCTGCTGATGAAGGTTCCTCTGACCAAGAAGACATGAGTGACAGGGAGGAGGAGAGTGGGGCAGACAGCTCAGAAGGAGATCAATTATCTAGCTCCTCCTTGGATTCAGAACAAGAGTTAATGATACAGCCATGCATGAGGAGAGCGATGCATAGACAACAACAACTGAGAGATTATTATCAAAGAAAATGAGGTCACCTGTGGTTGGGTGGGGCTGTGGTAATTAGTGAGGCTGCTATAAATAGCAGCCTGTGGGTTTGGCCATTGTGGAGGATTATCTGATCGTTGTGTTTCGTGACTGCTTTACTGACTTTGACTTTTTGTGTGCTGATTTTTCCCAGCCTTGAAACTAAACCAGAGCAAGTGTGTGTCACTTTGTGAAAGAAGAAGGACTGTGAATTGCCTCACAGCTGCAAGCTAAGTATAACAGAACTGATAAGGGACTTGTATAAATTACCAGTTTGTTTGGAGACGAGTGCTCTTTGCTATACCAAAAGAGGGCTTGGTTTAAGTGAATTTTCATTATAAAGAATATTATTTTGAATTTTCAAACGTGTGTGTGTCTGAAATTTGTACCTGTGAATTTTGGGGAGGATTCTACCAGAGAGCCCGACAGAATAATAAGCATAACATATATTTGTTTGTATGTGGGGGGGAAAAAAATGCCAAAAAAAATTGTGGACTTCAATTCCCAGAATTCGTCATGTGAAGTGGAAGTCCACAAGTTTTAAAGTTGCCAAGGTTTGACAGTCCTGTTCTAGAATAAATCAAAGAACTGTCCCACCCTTCAAATTTAGAGTTTTAGTCGCCTCTGATGTAATCTAAATGTAGTTCATAAAATCATATACCAATTTTCTTCAGTCAAGATTGGAAGTTTACATTTAGCTTGAATCTATTATGTGCTTGTGTATTGCTGCGGTTGACCGTCAACCGCAGCAATACACAAGCACATAATAGATTCAAGCTAAATGTAAACTTCCAATCTTGACTGAAGAAAATACAACTTCAGCAATATAGTGATCAAAGCCTGGAATGCACTACCTGACTCTGTGGTTTCTTCCCCAAAGCTCAAAAACGTTAACCTTAGATTGTCTACAGTTGACCTCTTCCCGTTTTTTAGAGATCTGTAAGGCAGGGGTCCCCAAACTTTTTACACAGGGGGCCAGTTCACTGTCCCTCAGACAGTTGGAGGGCCGAACTATAAAAAAAACGTATGAACAAATCCCTATGCACACTTCACATACCTTACTTAAAGTAAAAAACAAAATGGGAACAAATACAATACAGTAGTCCCTCACCTATCGCTGGTGTTACGTTCCAGACCTGGCCGCGATAGGTGAAATCCGCGATGGGGAATTTATCGACTGATAGTACTTATTTAAGTATTTATATTGTAATTGTTTGGTAAGTTTTCATTGTTTTAAGTGTTTATAAACCCTTCCCACACAGTATTTATTTTAGATACAGTATTTAAATACAGTATTTACAATTTTAGATTTTTTTTTTTTAAAAAAAACCCTGCCGATCGAGTTCGGCGGGCTGTTTAAATCTGCCGATCGGCTTCCTCAGAAACCCGCGATGAAGTGAAGCCGCAGTAGGTGAAGCGCGGTATAGCGAGGGACTACTGTATTTAATATTTATTCTCCCTCTTTCTCTCTCTCTCTCTCTCTCTCTTTCTCTCTGGCCTTCTCTCTTTCTCTTTCTCTCTCTCTTTCTTTCTGTCCTCTCTTTCTCTTTCTCTCTCTCTCTTGCTTTCTCTCTCTCTCTTCTCTCTTTCTCTCACTCACTCTCTTTGTATCTCTCTCTCTTTCTCTCTCCCTCTCTCTGTCTCCTCCTTTCTTTCTCCTTTTCTATCTCTCCTCTTCCTTTCTCTCTCCCTCTCTATATCTCCCTCTTTCTCTCCCTTTCCCCCCTCTCTCTTTCTTTCTCTCCTTCTTTTCTTTCTCTCTCTTCTCTTTCTCTCACACTCTCTTTCTATCTCTCCCTCTTTCTCACCGCGGTCGGCTGCTGAGCGAGGAGAAGGTGGAGAGGCAAGGGGGTGGGGAGGATAGCGGGTCTGCAATTGGCCAATTTCTTTCTCGCCTTTAGGGAGAGAAATTGTTGCTGCTCTTCCATAGGGTTTTTCTCCCTAAAGGCGACAAAGGAAGGGGCCAATTGCAGGCCTGCTTTCCTCCCCACCCCCTTGCCTCTCCACCTTCTCCTTGCTCAGCAGTCGACCGCGGTGAGTGGACAGGAGATTCGGGAGCTTATTATATCAATCAGTAAAATCTCGTGAGCTGCTGCGGGCTGGTTAAAAGACCTCATTGGGCTGCATCTGGCCCGCGGGCCGTAGTTTGGGGACCGCTGCTGTAAGGAGAGTGCCTAAGCGCACCACTGTGCCTACCACCCCTGTCCTATTGTCCTCTTTTATTGTTACTTTTTACTTATGTTATTTTTATACAAACTACTACTATTCTATATATGTTTGACAAATAAATAAATGAATAAATAAAAATTAATAAATCATCACACCATGCAAATAATGAGTTATATAATTTCCATAATGACAACATGATACATGCAACATCACTTTTCAAGGAGACTACTTTTGCATAAGTAAGGACTTTACTTAAAAGGCAACATTTGATCCTGCAAAGATCATGACAATATCAGGCTTACAAATATTAGTGTTCTGGCTAGCAGGAGCCCCTTCAATATATTTATGCATTCAGTGTATGCTTCGGCATTTCATCAGAAAAAGGGTTATGATAATAGAGATATATAGAAGCCTATTTTACACTGAATAGTTCAGCCCCTGGCATACCCAAAATTTCAACCAATTTCTTGACTGCGACATTTGTTATCCTGGAATATGAATGAAATTCATAAATACTCCTGCTACAAGATAGTTCTTCTTTAAAAAATAATTTTCTCTTTATCAGAATTTCTTTATGGATTTTCATATTCTGAATTACTGCAGTGCATTTTCCAACTTTATTCATTTCATCTTTATCTGATCTTTCCTCCAGGAACACAAGAAGCTGTAATACAGAGTACCCTTTCCCCCACAAACTACTACTATAGATGAGGTACTTAGAATGAGAGATGGTGACTGGTTCAAAATCATTCAGTCAGCTTTCATTCTTAGAGTAGACTTAAATCTGGCTCTCCCAATCTCATTCCAACACTTTATTTTACATATAATCCATTCAAAATTGAGCAGGCAGAGGGCCCAAGCCAATTTATGGAACAATAAAAATAAAGGAGAATTATTTGTCCTGACTTTCCATCCTTATTTTTAATCTGCACTGTAATGGATGCAGGCCCAGGAACATGGTGTATGGGGTGGCATGAATTAGGGCTCTATTCAAATAGCTTCATGTTGAATTGGGACCTATTGAAGATTCTACTACGTAGGTGTTCCTACTACAGACTATCTGTAATATAATGCTGCATCTCAACAGTTGGCAACAACTAGCTTTTTTGAGTTAAGTGGGACCAGGCTTAGTTGTGTATAAGAGACTACAATGAAATGTCAGGGTTTTAGAAGACTAGAAAGTTAAAGACATAAATAAGGGATTGTGGCAAACATGAGGTGGGGGGGGGGGTTTCTTCCTGGTTTGGACCAGATCGCCCGAACCATTAGTGACTCACTGGTGATGTAATTTTGGTGTCATGGATCCAGTTCTGTCTGTGTCAGTCTGTGCTTACCGCCATCTTTTTTTCTGAATTTTGGGCCAATTTGCCTGTATTCTGATGGATTCTCCTTGTTCTTTGCATTGATAAAAGCCTTCCTGCCCACCCCCTGGGTTAATACTGACCTTTATTTCTTCACCAGAAGCACAGCTGATCAGCTCCTTAGCTGTCTTTTGGCCTGAATCCACCTTCTGAGTTTGCGTGGAAATGAAATAGCACGAGGGGACATGCGCGTGATGCGAACTGATGGCAAAGCTAAGTGGAACCCACCCCTGGTGGAAACCAAATCAAGACAACCAATCAGACAATGAGAAAGGTAGTGATGAGAAGGAAGAGGAACTCAGGTGTAAAACAGGAGACCTAGGAAGCAAATGCAAGGTCAGCCATAATGAGCTTAGATACACTAATACTCAGAGTCTGAATAACAAACGGGGAGACCTTGTACTTGAAGGTGGGTACAGTATTGTTGCTATTACTAAAACTTGGCAAGATGAAACCCATGACTGGAACTTACTGCTAGAAGAATACAAATCGTTTAAAAGAAACATAACCAACTTAAAAGGGGGAAGGAAGGAATTGTATTGTATGTGTACCTCAACAGAAATGCACTAAACTCGGCATGCAAGCCTTTTTGAAAGTATGTAGGTAAATATCAGAGGAAAAAATAAATGACATTGCTGTAGGTGTTTACTACAGGCCACCCAACCAAGCAGAGGAAATAGGAAAAACTAATCAGTTAGCCAAGGTGTGCAGGAAACACACCACTGTAGTAAAGGGGGAAGTTAACTATCCTGACATCAATTGAGAAACAAACTGTGCAGCAAGTGGGAGATTGACCAGATTTCTGATGTGTCTAGCTGATAACTTTGTCACTGAAATGTGGAGGTTTTTAAATTGGTTCTGATACTTGTGTTTCTTTTGAACAATTTATACCCTTCTATATTAGACTTAATCCTAACTAATAGAGATGAAATAATTGAGGGAATGGAAATTGTAGGAACTTTGGGGAGAGTGTCTATGTCATACTAGAATATGTAATAATGCAGGCACAGGCAACAGAGCTAAGCCAGACCTGTGTTTTGGAATTTAAAAGAGCTGACTTTAATAAAGTAAGAGACGATGGGTTCCGTGAATGGAAATCCTAGAAGGAAAAACACTTCAGGACACACGAGAAACTCTGAAAAACTGAATATTAAAGAACAAAACAAAAACAGAAAGAAAAACCAAAGACACCAGGCAAAACCAACAACAACATATATAGTTTCTTTTAATTTGCAAGAAACAAGAAAAAAAAGCAAGGAAATAATGGTTCCATTAATGGGAGAAGATGGCAAGAAGGTGACAGGCAGGAAAGAGAAAGCAGAGCTGTTTAATTCATTCTTTGCACCTGTCTTTATGCAAAAGGAGAAAAAAATAGCCAGTCCATCAAAGCAGCTCAATGGGAGATATAACAGAAGCACAGGTCAAAATAGGTAAGAAATATGTTTGGTTTTTAAATTATCCATGTTAGATGAGTTCAGATTGCCAGAACTAGATGGTTTGCAGTCCAGGGTACTGAAAGAGCTGGCAAATGTGATCTTGGAATCAGTGAACAAAATCTTAGAGTGCCTGGAGCAGGGGTAATAACTGCCAGAAGAGTGGAAAAGAGATGATGTAATTCCAATCTTCAAAAGGGGGGGGGGAGTGGATTTAGGAAACTACAAATTAGTCAGATTGGCATCAGTACCTGGGAAAATCCAAAAAAAGTTAATCAAACAGCATACTTCTGAGCACCTGAAAATGAACAAAGGAAGTACTTGAAGCCAGAATGGATTGCTTAAAAACAGATCATGCCAGACAAGCATTATTGCCTTTTTTGATTAAATGATAAGTGACTAAATTAGTGGATCTGGGAAATGCTATGGATATAGTTTATTTGGACTTTAGTAAGGCATTTGACAAAGTAATCCACAGCCTACCTCTTGGTAAGATAGAACAATGTAGGATAGCCAGTACTATCCTCAGATGGATTTGCAATTGACTGACCAACCATCCTCTACATATAGTTCTCCACATCTAGATAGAGGGTACTACCTGGCTCAACAATAGTAACTGTGGGGGGGGGGGGGATCTTGGTGTCCTAGTGAACTGTCACTTAAATATGGACCAGAAATGTATTACAGCTGCCAAAACCAGCTAATCAACAGGGATAGCATCAAGGTCATGAGAAATGGCAGTAGTGAGGTCACACATGGAATACTGTGTCCAGTTTTGGTCTACATGATACAAAAAAAGATGGAAACCCTAGAAAGAGTGCAGAGAAGAGCAACATGGTGAATGGTTAAGGGAACTAGATATGTCTAACCTAACCAAAAGAAGGATTAACTGTAACTTGATCAACATCTTCGGGTACTTGATGGACAGTCACAGGGAGAAGGAAGTCAACTTATTGCACCTGAGGCAAGGACAAGAAGCTTGTTAATGAGTGATTCAATCTGGAACCAAAATAAATTTCCTGACAAAAATAACAACCAATGGAACAGAATTACACCGCCCCAAATCGCTCCTAAAATCACCCCTCCAGCCGCTTGCTATGCCACCCCAAATCGCCTCCAAAATCACCTATGCCACCCCAAATTAAGGCTCTAACAAAGGCATTGAAGAAATGCAGCAATGAAAATCGAGGCATTTTGAAAGGAGAGGTGATTTTGGCAGACTTTGGAAGCGATTTGGGGTGGCATAGGAAGCTTTTGGAGGGGTAATTTTGGAGGCAATTTGGGGTGGCATAGGAAGCATCTGGAGGGGTGATTTTGGAGGCGATTTGGAGCAGCTTAGGAAGCATCTGGAGGGGTGATTTTGGAGGCAATTTGATGTGGCACAGGAAGCTTTTGGAGGGGTGATTTTGGAACCAATTTGGGGTGCCATAAGAAGCATCTGGAGGGGTGATTTTCGCAGCGAGATGGGGCGGTGTAGGCTCTAACGAAGGAATTGAAGAAATGCAGCAATGAGAATCAAGGCATTTTGAAAGGAGAGGTGATTTTGGCAGACTTTGGCAGCAATTGGGGGCAGCATAGGAAGCGTTTGGAGGGGTGATTTTGGAGGCGATTTGGGATGGCATAGGAAGCGTCTGGAGGGGTGATTTTGGCAGTGAGATGGGGCAAAGGAAGCAGTAGGCTAGGGGGGATTTTGGCAGCAGGATGGGGCAGCTGCGGGGAGTGGAGGAAGTGGAGAGCTAGAGGAGAAAGTGGCAGCGAAATGGGGCGGCTGCGGAGAGCTCCTCCATGCACGCCATTTTGGCCGCTGCTCACAGCAGCAGCAGCCGAGAGAGAAGTGAGGGTTTGTAAGTAGAAAATGGTTCATGAGTAGAGACAAAAAATCTTGGACACATGGTTTGTATCTTGAAAAGTTTGTAGGTAGAGGTATTTGCAGGTAGAGGTACCATTGTATATGTACACAGACACACACAAAGGCAGGGGATATATTTAATATGAGTATCCATTCATTCTCAATATGTAAACATGGTTCATTGAATAAGCCACCACTGAATAAGCTTTCTGCTGTTCCCAGAACAAGATACATTAGATATATTTGACAAAGAGTAAGGCAATACCAATTTACACTACATATTACACAGGAGCTAGGATATTGGCAGTAAAGTAAAGCCCAAGCTATCCAGCCTTGAAAGCCATAGCAATTGAGCTTCTCTGTCATATCTTTTAGATGTCTTGGACATTTTCATCTGCTCTTATTGTAACAGTTAATGTTGTTACTTCATTCTCTTACGATTTTTGTAATAAACTATCCTCCATAATCTAGTTTGATGAAAGGATGGTAATTTTTTTAAAAGAAATAGATGAATAAGTGAGACTGTAGACAAAATAAATAATTGTTTGTCTGCAGAAATGAAAGAATTAAAATGGTTATTGTCCCAAATGGACTACAAAGCAGCAAACAGATAATTCAGAGCCACAAAGCTCTTTTCAATAATTGAATTGGGGTATTCTTGTGAAATAAGAATGTAAACACACATATAATGCCATGGATTTAGCAATTTGCTTTCAATTTTTCAGAAGTGGCATAGAGATCCAGTGGATTACTGATAATTTAGTGTTATCCTTTCTGCAAGAGATAATCAATTTGGTAGACAGTGCAGGAAAATGCAGTATGTCAAGCAATTTTTTGCTTCACTCAGCTGTAACTGTTAAGATTTAAGTATTAATGGTGTTGGACCAAATGTTGATTCAATTTGGATAATTTGGGAGACTGGAAGGAGGAAAATATTTATTTTCAGGAAGAGCCAACAATGTAAAAAAGAACAGATTGAGCAGTCTTATGCTTCTGCCTGTTTGTCTTTCAGCTTTCAGTATAAACATCTTATCCATTGAGAGGATCAATTTTATGCTTATAGAGAAAATGCACACCAATGTGACATTTGGAGAACAGTGCAATGGAAATATGCAATTAGCCATGGAAATGTATTGGGTGATCGTGGGCTAAGCACTTTCACTCATAATCTACCTCACAGCTACCTCAAGGTATACCTTATTCCATATAAGGTATACCTTATACCATATAAGCCACATGGGGTTTTGGGGGAAAGACAAAATATAAATGGGAAGAAAGACAGGATATTTATAAGAACCAATTTAGTCTAATGGTTAAGGTATCAGGCTAGAAACCAAAGGACTGTAAATTCTAACCCTTCCCTAGGCATTAAAGACAGCTGGTTGGCTTTAGGCCAGTCCTTCTCTTTCAGCCTAACCCAGTGGTGGGAAACGTTTTTTTCCTCAGGTGCCGAAAGAGTGTATACACGCGCTATCGCGCATGTGTGAGTGCCAACACCCATAATTCAATGCCTGGGGAGGACAAAAACAGCTTCCCTCACCTCCCAGAGGCCGTCTAGAGGCCAGAAACGGCCTGTTTCCCAACTTCTGGTTGGGTCCAGTAGGCTTATGTTTCACCTGCCCCAGGCTCCAAAGGCTTGCACTCTCTACGCATCTTGTTTTTTAACTCATCTTGCATGGCTTAATGGCAAAGAATTGTCTTCCATTGTGACTCAATTATGCTTACATAGAATGCCCACATTTCATCTTAAAAATGCAATTATGATTTGAACATCATCTACTTCACTTCCATCCCATCTCTTCTTTTTTGTTGTCATGTTCCATTAAGAATTTTGGAGAACTTAGAACCTTGAAGACTATTTCAACACCTTGAAAATAGATTTTAAAACACAGGTGTTGCATTGATCTGATAAAAGAGAAATGGAAGGTCTTCACTGGTTATGAAATAAATGGAAAGTAGAAGTAGGGTGCATTGGAGGTGAAAATATTGAAGACAATATAGATGGAGTTTTTAAAAAAAAATCTCCTAAGACCAAATAGTTCCATAGAGTTGATAGAAATGAAAATATCTTCCTCTTCCCGCAATAATGGGAACTGTGAGAGATTTCAGTGAAAGATTTCCCTGAAATGAAGAAATTATCAGGAGGAAAACTATAATGGGAAAATTAATCAAGGAGCAGGTATAGTTTGTGTTCATCAGAATTTCAACTACTCTCATACTGATGCACCAATCAAAGTTCAGGTCACATTCAAACAAGATTAATTACAACAATTGGTTATGAAGCAAATAAGAAGAAGTACAGGTAGTCCTTGACTTACAACAGTTCACTTAGTGACTGTTCAATGTTACAACAGCATTGTATAATGTGACATTTGACCATTTTCCACAGTTACAACCTTTGCAGTATTCCCATGTTTACATGATCAAAATTCAGATGCTTGGCACCTGACTTATATTTATGACCATTGTGTGTCCCAATGTCATGTCCCACTATATAGAGCGCTGGTGAGACCACATTTGGAATACTGTGTTCAGTTCTGGAAACCTCACCTACAAAAAGATATTGACAAAATTGAACGGGTACAAAGATGGGCTACAAGAATGGTGGGAGGTCTTAAGCATAATACATATCAGGAAAGACTTAGTGAACTCAATCTGTATAGTCTGGAGGACAGAAGGAAAAGGGGGGACATGATCAAAACATTTAAATATGTTAAAGGGTTAAATAAGGTTCAGGAGGGAAGTGTTTTTAATAGGAAAGTGAACATAAGAACAAGGGGACACAATCTGAAGTTAGTTGGGGGAAAGATCAAAAGCAACATGAGAAAATATTATTTTACTGAAAGTAAATCCTTGGAACAAACTTCCAGCAGACGTGGTTGGTAAATCCACAGTAACTGAATTTAAACATGCCTGGGATAAGCATATATCCATCCTAAGATAAAATACAGGAAATAGTATAAGCCAGACTAGATGGACCATGAGGTCTTTTTCTGCCGTCAGTCTTCTATGTTTCTATGTGATCACTTTTTGTGACCTTCTGATAAGCAAAGACAATAGGGAAGTCAAATTCACTTAACAACCGGATTATTAGCTAATCAGCTGCTGGGATTCCCCATGGCAGGAAAGGTTGTAAAATGGGGTAAAAGTAAACTAGCAAATGTCGGTTATGGTTGGGCTTGGTTATGGTTGTAAGTCGAGGACTACCTATAATTCACAAAAAACTGGATAGTATTCAGGGTGTGAGGGACAAATGGAAGAAGCAAACAGAGCTTTCAACTGTGTCTTGCCTATTCATCCATAATAAAGCTGGTTTAAAATATAATTTTGAAAGATCAACTTCTTCTCCAACTCTGGTCAATGTACTTAAGAGGAACTCCAGTAGGTAAAGTATCCTGTTCTTTTTCACAACAGAAAATAAGTGTTTTCTATACTGTGGACACCAGTAGTGGGTTCTAAAACCCATTGGTACTGGTCTGTATATGTGCTTGTACTCATGCGCGATGATTCTACTCAAGCGCGATGATTCTGCTCATGCGCAGAAGCGTCCGAGGTGGGTGGGCGGAGTCTCCTGCCACCAGCGCTACCAGTTCACAGAACTAGGCCGAACTGGGAGACACCCACCGCCTGTGGACACAGTTTCTAAGGACTAGGGGGAGTGATCTTAAACCACATTTTCACAGTTTGTCCTATCAGTTGTGTTAGAAGAGGAAGCTTGAGAAATACTGAGCAATTTCACCCACTTAAAAGATGAAGAGAAAATGTTAACCTCTTGTACCTGTTAAAATAGAGGAAAACAGGCAATGTTATATTATTCCTCTATTAACCCCTGCTGTTGCTCTTGAGGAAGGAGGCAGAATAGTTCCACCATTCTATTTCACAATCTGGTAAATTTCTTCTTCGATTTAAGTTCTGCTTTTCATGAAAAGCAGCTCAAGACAAAATGGCCCTCAAGAGCAGAGAACAAGGACACAAGTTCACATGAAGCACATCACAGTTTGAGACTCTCTCATAGCTGAAAAGGAGAGTCAGAAGCTATAAAAGAAAAGAAGGTTTCCTCTCAAAATGGAAATCTTCCCCTTGAAGCAAATGAAAAGGATCCCCAACTCTAATAAACAGTTATTAGAATGATCAACAAAGGGAAGAAAGCAAAAAGGTAAGTCAAAATTGTAGTAACAATAAACAAATAAATAAATACAAGTTGCAAATTGCATTGTTCAGGATGGGTGAAAACCCAAATGAAATGTGAATAGCTTCCAATAAGAGATCTTCACCTGAGAGAACTGGTAACAAAAATACAAATGTAACTGAATGTAGAAGGAATCAGCACAAATTAATATAATCAGATGTATGCATGTGACAGTCATCCATAATGACTGTGGTGTGCCTTTCAGCCTTGCTCTGAAAGTTCAGTTATCCCATCAAACATTTACATTCTTTGCATGCAGAATTTAATATGGACTTGATTCTCTTGTTTCCATCCTCCAGATTTTCCATTTGCGCCTGCATTGGCATGTAAAACTAGGTCTGAAATCCTAAAAATACTCATTGAGATATCCTTCAGTTAGGACTTACTTCAGAGGAAACATGCCCAGGAGTAGACTATTAAGCAATGAAAGCTAGATCAAAGTTTTTAGATTTAACCTTATCTGCATATATATCTTCCATGGTATGGATGCATTTTCTGGTAAAAGTAGAACTGATGACAAAGAAGTGGCCTACTTCCATTCTCATTTAACCATTTGATATTAATTCTTTAAGTACCCTGCTGCTTATTTTCATTCCTAATTTAATGGTACTGGTTTAAAATTGGTTAATACTAATGGTTTAAAATTCATTTGTGCTGCAGGTTCTTTGTTGTTTTATACTTCTGGGCCTCTTAGAAAGGTGAAAATTCTACTTGTCCTCTAGTACAGTGTTTACCAACCTTGGCAACTTGAAGATATCTGGAGTTCAACTCCCAGAATTCCCCAGCCAGCGAATGCTGGCTGGGGAATTCTGGGAGTTGAAGTCCAAGTATCTTCAAGTTGCCAAGGTTGGGAAACACTGCTCTAGTAAATGGAATCTGAGTAAAGAGGGAAGATTTTTCTTCATTTTTATTATGTACCCACAAAAAGAGATGTTTGACATTTTCTTTTCTTTGTTTGGAATGCAAACAAAACTGAGATTTACAAGGAGTATGAAAAAGGAAGGTGAAATCTTTGTAGTATGCCTTCATACAAAGGACAGGCAATAGGGGACTGAGGATTGATTGATTATAAGCCATCAAGTCATTTTTGACTCCTAGCAACCACATAGATAGATATATGTGACATTTTTGGCAGCATGTGACTTCCATATATTTCAACATTCCAACTCTCATCAGATCCAATTAGTATGACCAATGATATAGGATAATGGGTGTGATTTAATGGCACCCAAAGGACAGAAATTTCCCAGCCATATTTTGCCATGCTTGAAGGTTCACGAAACTCTATTAAAAATATCTCAAATATTGGCCAGAAAAATTGTGGGATAGTTCAGAATATTTATTTTTGGCTTAACTTCACTAGGGGCTTTGAGAGTGACACTCCCTGGAATATGATATGATACATGAACTGGACTAGGATACAACAACACATGAAAACAATGGGATGACAAAGTAGCAACATTTGATATCTGAAGGACAGTGAAGAAGATGTACTGAAATCAGTTCAGCATAGAAACATAGAAACATAGAAGACTGACAGCAGAAAAGACCTCATGGTCCATCTAGTCTGCCCTTATACTATTTCCTGTATTTTATCTTAGCATGGATATATGTTTATCCCAGGCATGTTTAAATTCAGTTACTGTGGATTTACCAACCACGTCTGCTGGAAGTTTGTTCCAAGGATCTACTACTCTTTCAGTAGCATGAAGGATTACTGAATACCAAAGAGACTAAAATGGCTTACAAGGAAGATCAAATGAAGAATAGAAAAGAGACACGATAAGGCAAAGTACTATATGCCCAGTACACATCCACACACACACGCACACATCCACACACACATACACAAAGCAACTAGCAGGCAAAACAGATTTTATTTATTTAGTTAGTTAGTTAGTTAGTTAGTAAAATTTATATGCTGCCCAATTCCAGTGGACTCTGGGCAGCTTACAATAGTAACAACAATTTAAAAGCAGTATAAAAAAGTTACAGTATCAACAACAGTAAAAATATAAAAACATAATAATAGCCCATAAAAACCATTCATACTCTCAATCATCCATGGTCCCAGGCCTGCCAGAAAAACCAGATGTTAATGGCTTTCCGGAAGGCTGGGAGAGTGGAGATAATGTGGATCTCTGGGGGCAGTTGGTTCCAAAGCATTGGAGCCACCACAGAGAAGGCCTTTCCCCCATGGTCCCACCAATTGACATTACTTGGTGGATGGAACCAAAGAGAAGGCTGACTCTGTGGGCCCTAATTGATCATTGAGAAGTAGGAGGTAGCAGGTGTCTTTAAAATAATCTGGTCCTAATCCATGTAGGGCTTTAAAGGTATTAAAGGTAATAACCAACACCTTGAATTGCATCTGGAGATTGACTGGAAGCCAATGTAGATAACCACAATAACTGGTAATGACTAAGAGAAAAGTTAAAGAATTAGACAGAAGGAGTAAGTCTCACTACACAAGGCCAAGCTTTAAGAACAAATGCATACAAAGCTAGAATTGAGAAGATAGTAATAGACAAATGTTGCCACTGCAAAAAAAACCCCGAAGAAACAGTTCTACTCTACACTCTCTACACTCTAGTTCAGGGGTGTCAAACTTGTGTCCTCACGTCATCATGTGATGTATGTCTTTTTTCCTCTTCACTAAATGGGGCAGCATGTGACCCATTTGACCCATGGGACCTGAGTTTGACACCCCCTGCCCCAGTTAGCTGCTGAAAGAAAATTGAATGGACTGAGATGGAGATTGTCAAGTAATCCCTCTATGCATCAAGAAAAATATTTTCACGCTCTAGGGAATTTCACGCTCCGGTAACTTTGCTCTGGAACTTCCTGCCGCTTGAAATTAGGAAGGCCATAATAATATTTAGTTGTTAGATTGTAATTATTGGATAACTCTGTATAATGTTCAATTAAAACGTAGAAAGATGGCCACTTGACTATCCAGACTTTGCTTGACTATCCAGACTTAGTCACATAGCCCCTTCTTTGTGTCAAAAGAAGAGAAATGAACATAAAAGGTGCCAGGATCCTTGGCAAATTTTGTGAGCGTTCCAAAATCTGTCCTTGAATGGGGGGAAAAAGGAAGATGCCCATGATATCTTGCTCATTATCTTCTTCCCTCTCCAATTTAGTGAACATCTTCACAAACTCCATCAGCCTGGACTGTTTGCCAAATCATACTTGACTAGTGCATAGTTTTAGCTCCCAGAACAATAAATTACCATGACAGCTTATAGAAAAAAATAGCTTTTTTGTTTGCTGATCATTTTCTTTCTTTTCCTTGCCACTGATAAAAATTGCAGTTGTAGGCTTCTCAGACAAAAGAACAAAGAGAATACCTAACCTCATCTAATTGAGATGTGAATAATGTTTGGAGGTATTTTCCCTGTATAAATTCACTATAATTAAGTCTAAACCCTGATATCTCAGAACATTTTGCTGCCTCCTTCTCCTCTTCCTCAACATTATGATAAATGCCTGTGGTGATTTGAAGCCCTTTCAGCTTTGCAATACTTGATAGCCCCCCTCTAAAACTTGAGGGTTAGGTTTCTGCTTGCAAGAAGCAAGAAGGCCACAAGCTGGACGACTAATCAATGTGTAATTCAGTCAGCCTTTGGGGAGATATCAAAGTCTGGCTCTCTCTAAAAATGATATCCCCATGGAATGTAATAAATATTTTTATTGCATGTGTTTTGTTGCTGAGAGCAGGGAAACTGAGCTGGAGGGAATGGGAGCTTTAAAATGATTGCTGTATTGCCTGAAGGTCATTAAGTACATTGGGTGAGGAAGAAAAAAGGCAGAGTAAGCCAATGCTTTTCCAATGTTTGGATGGAGGACTCTAACAAGCACTAAAAAGCTGATGCTGAAGAGAGAAAGAGTCAAGTTTCTATGCATTAAGCCCTCATCTGAGTAACAATGTCAAAGAGGAGATAGATCAGATATTGACCAGCAACTGAGATCCTTAAAGTGAACTCACTAAACTCTTTAAGTAAGTTTTGAAGACAGAAGTTCAAACCAAGGTTTTCCTCCAGAATATTAAAAGCAGCCTTACACTGGTTAGATAGTGACAATACTGCCACAAATTAGTGAAGGAAAACTCACAATATTAATGTTCTGTCGGGCTCTCTGGTAGAATCCTCTCAAAAATTCGCAGGAACAAATTTCAGACACACACACACGTTTGAAAATTCAAAACAATGTTCTTTATCATGAAAATTCACTTAAACCAAGCCCTCTTTTGGTATAGCAAAGAGCACTCGTCTCCAAACAAACTGGTAATTTGTACAAGTCCCTTATCAGTTCCGTGATACTTAGCTTGCAGCTGTGAGGCAATTCAAAGTCCTTCTTCTTTCACAAAGTGAAACACACTTTGCTCTGGTTTAGTTTCAAAAAATCAGCACACAAAAAGTCAAAGTCAGCAAAACAGTCACGAAACACAACAATCAGATAATCCTCCACAATGGCCAAACCCACAGGCTGCTATTTATAGCAGCCTCACTAATTACCACAGCCCCACCCAACCACAGGTGGCCTCATTTTCTTTGATCATAATCTCTCAGTTGTTGTTGCCTATGCATCACTCTCCACATGCATGGCTGTATCATTAACTCTTGTTCTGAATCCAAGGAGGAGCTAGATAATTGATCTCCTTCTGATCTGTCTGCCCCACTCTCCACCTCCCTGTCACTCATGTCTTCTTGGTCAGAGGAGCCTTCATCAGCAGATTCCACCGGGGGGGGGGGGCAAAACAGGCCTGCAGCATGTGGATGTCTCCCCCACATCCACAGTCCTTGGGGCAGGAGCAAGCCCAGAGCTAACCACAACAATTAAGAACTAAACAACTGTTTCATATCCAAGAATATGTAAAAATAAAAACCAATTCAGACCCACCCATCTGAAAGTATACTTGTCATCCCTGGATCCATCTTTGGTCAGACAGTGAGACAGCCACAGTGAGAATGGGAGAGTAGCAAAGAGAATAATCATAACAACATCCTTTCACATGAGATCAAGGTCTGCTTGCTGGCACCTGGAAGGAAGTGACCAAAGTTTGGTGGCAGCAGAGACGGGAATGATTGGCCCATATGATGTGAATGTCACTGGATATCCAGAGTGAGAGTTTTGGTGTGGGTGAGGAAAAATGCTGGATTTCAGATTCGGGTTTTCCCCAGATGCACCAATATGACTTGTCTAATAAAATCTTCCTTTGATGGATTTTGTCTTGGAGTTCCGAATTACGATGAGGAGTTGGTTGGAACACTGACATTGCTTCTGTGGATCGCTTCAAGTTATAGTAGCATGAGCAGTGTTTGGGTGACTTAAGTAGAAGCAGCCTCTTTCATTTATATGACCTAGCTAGTAGTACCAGAAAGAATCTTATGATCAGTTTTTGTGATATAGATACCTTGATTGCTTTCACACAACTTTATCAAAACGGCGCAATGGGATTTTATTTTATTTTTTTGCCTGACTTAACATCAATGAAAAATATAAGACATTATTTGCAGAAAAAGTGCAGGCCCAAGATACCTGAGAGCAGTTGGAACTGCAGGCTTTTTTTCTTTTGGAGATGGAGGGAGCGAGGAAGGGAGGGAGGGAGAGGGAAAGGGAGAAGGAAGAAACAATTCTGTACATATTAATTAAAAAATACAGTCCACTCCCACAAGGTGTTTTGTATTACATTAAAAAATGGCAAATAATTACAGAAATTTATTTATTTATTTATCTATCTATCTATCTATCTATCTATTTATTAGATTTGTATGCTGCCCCTCTCCGAAGACTCGGGGTGGCTAACAACAATATAAAAAGACAATGTAAACAAATCTAATATTAAAAATAATCTAAAAAACCCCAATTTAAAGAACCACTCATACATACAAGCATACCATGTATAAATTCTATAAGCCTAGGGGAAAGGGAAATTTCAATTCCCCCATGCCTGACGACAGAGGTGGGTTTTAAGGAGCTTGCGAAAGGCAAGGAGGGTGGGGGCAACTCTGATATCTGGGGGGAGCTGGTTCCAGAGGGTCGGGGCCGCCACAGAGAAGGCTCTTCTCCTGGGTCCCGCCAAACGACATTGCTTAGTTGACGGGACCCGGAGAAGGCCAACTCTGTGGGAACTAACCGGTCGCTGGGATTTGTGCGGCAGAAGGCGGTCCCGGAGATATTCTGGTCCGATGCCATGAATGGCTTTATAGGTCATAAAGGTAAGTAAAACAAATTCAGAACAGAACAATATAACAATCTCAGACACGTGTAAAATAATAATAATAATGAAAAAACAGATTTATTATTAAACCTGTTTCACTATTAAAAACATTTAGAGTAGTGCCAGTTGTTTAACTATGGTAGATCTCACTTTCAATTAAACATTTAAAAGGACAATGGTTTGTTAAAAACTTGGAAAGAGAGCAAAGGGAGCAAATGTCCTGGCCCATACTTCCAAGGTATTCATTTTTGTTTGAAATGCTACAATACTTTGTCCAATGAACATTTTGCCTCAGTTTCGGGGGGGCAGGGGCGAATTGCCTATTTGAAGCACCTCTAGCCTATATCTCATGAAGTCTTTGCTCTGGAAATTTGGGGAAATGCTATTGCATTACCTTGCAGTTTCTAAAAAGAGCAGAAAAGCATGCTCCATTCTCTCATGCTTTTTGGACATGATAACCCGGGGCCTCTCAATTGAATTTTAGAGGATCTATGAGAACATGCTACAACCTTGTGCAACCTTTGCAGCCTCAGAAAACTGAGCAAAAACAAAGTGCATAGGCATACCATTAAAATAATTCTAATGCTATCTCTGTGATATAATAACTGCAGTCTTTCAGATATGGCCAATCAATGGCTTTTTAGCTACTACTTCACTGACATTTTCATAGGTCACAACTGGTACAATCAATGGGTAAACATTAGGTCTAGAGATAAACTCCTGATTCCAATTTAACAAAGCAAAATAATTGTTTTGAATTCATAAATTAGAAGATATACCCTGATTATCTCTCTGCATACCCTGCCTTTTAGCCACCAGCATATGGAAAGTAGATATTTATACCCACAGCAATTAAAATTTAGCAAGGCAACCAGCATTCCTTCATTATCATGCTTCCTCCATTGATGATACTTAAATCATTCCTTTCGAATTTTAAACACTACATCCTGTCACTACATCCTTTTCTAGAGGTGTCAGTCAGGAAATTCAACACATATATTTACCATCAAAATAGCTCTGCTCTAATTTATTTCTGCTATGCAGCAGAGAAAAACAAGCTTGGGATCTACTGGTAAGATTCAGTAATACTGGTAAGGCCAATGATGGGCTGCCAAAAATTTTACTGTCACACTGTGGGCGTGGCTTATTTTGTGAGTGTGGCTTGATGGTCATGTGACTGGGTAGGAGTGGTTTGCCGGCCATATGACCATATGACTTGACAATCATGCAACCAGAGATGGCTTAAAGGTGGGAGTGGCTTACCGACCAAGATAAGTTTTCAAATAGATGCTTGGACTCTTTCAGTTGATTAAGTCACATTATTTGAATAGTCACAAAAAGGACAAATGATAGACAGCATTATTTGTTGAGGAGCACAGTAACATTTTAAGGTTTTGTATTGAACCCACAAGGTTCAGTATGATAACAGATTAGTCAAGTAGCTCAATTTTCTTTAATTGCTATAAAAGTTCATTTCTAGATAATGATTAAAATGATTAAAGAGTTTATGGGTAAAAATATACTTTTTAATTATTTCCTATTTTAAAAGTAATTAAGGATCATACTAAGGTACAAGAGAAAGAAGGACAATTAAAAAAACTATTAAGTATTCAATAAATAGTGTATAAACTTACTACCTCCGCTGCGCATAACCCCCCCCCCCTCAAAGGCTGGGTAAGACTATAGAGAAAGGATTAAAAGAAAAGGATTTAGGGGTAATGATTTCTGACAGTCTCAAAATGGGTGAACAGTGCAGTCAGGCGGTAGGGAAAGCAAGTAGGATGCTTGGCTGCATAGCTAGAGGTATAACAAGCCCAGTCAGTGCTTGCTTGCCCCGCCTACCATGTTCATCACCACCATGTTCTTCATATACATGTATCCCATTGCCTTGCAAGTCCAACTGCCTGTGCATGCCCAAAGAACATGGAAGCAATGACACGGCAGCAGCTTTTTCCACAATCTCCAGTACTTTTTGATGGTGGCTGGGAGTCTTCTTTGCCAGCCACTTTCCAAGTGGCGGCTCACTGGAGGCCACCAAAAACTCCTGTCACCTTGTCTTCCAGACTCTGGACTAACTGCTGCGGAAGGTAAGCAGCCAAAACAAAGAGGTGGTGATGGGGGAGGAAGCAGGGCTAGGGCCAGGGCTGCTAATGGAGGGGAAACTGGGGTGATTTCACCAAGGAAGGGCAGGGGTAGATAGGTGTTAATTACAAAAATTTACCTACCTTTTCCTGTGGGCATGGCTAGGTGGCAGGTCATGTGACAGAGTAGGTGTGGGAGTGAGTGATGTCAAGTTGGTCACACCCACTCAGTCACATGTCCCTATCTAGCCGTACCCACTGAACCAATAGCGAAATTTTTTGAAATCCACTACTGCAGAAATGGCCTGTTTCTGGCCTCCAGAGAGCTTCCAGAGCCTGGGGAGGTTGTTTTCACCCTCCCTATGGTACAGGAGGCTGACTAGGCCATGCCCCCATTGGCCATGTCTATCTAGCAACTGGGCAGAGAAGCCCTTGCTAAAATTTTTGAAGCCCACTCCTGGTCATGTCACCTTTTTTCAGTGATGTTGTAACTAAATGAACTGTTGTAAGTGGAGGAGTAACTGTACCGTGTTATACTAAGCTCAGATTAAAATACTGATTAACAATGATGGTGCCCACTCAAATGTAGCAAAGTCCAAACCTAAGGCCTTGAAAAACTCAATACTGTTTGAACGGGCCTTTGGAGAATCTTTCGTGAGTTTCCATTGCATCGTATTTTGCAGTTCTGCAAGACATTGTGTTTCTTTCTGATATGTGAGAAATACAAATTAATCTCTCTTTTTTTTCATTTTGGCACAATGTGAGTAGTCCCTGGACATCCTGCTGAGATCAAGTCTGAAGTCTTGCCTACAAGACTGTTTGTTTTGATTTAAGTTTAAATTGCTTTTTTAAGTTAAAAACAACAGGATGTCCATAAGTATTTTAAATCTATCAGACAAATTATGGCATGTGTTTTCAAACATGAAATGCCATTTTAGTCAACTATAGGATTCTAAAGCATCTTAATGAATTGAGCATTTGAGAAATCTAAACCAGTCACCACTTTCTGAAATGACTTCCTGTAGCTGTCCATCTGCCACATATCTAAGTACCAAGAGGAGGTGAGCAGAGGTGTTGTTTTTAAATTAATATTGGTACCCAGTGATGGGCTCCCACGGGAACGGCCAGGACCGCAGTTCCGGTAGCAAAATTTGGAGTTCTACCCCAGAGCACCCAATTTGCACTGAAAGATTTTGAAACAAAATGCATAAGCCACGCCCACAGTGTGGTAGTTAAAATTTTGGTAGCTTATCACTGTTGGTACCTCAGTGATAGTTCTTTTCAGCTCTTACAGCCTTTCTCCTACATGCCAAGCTGATTTCTTTTACATCAAGAAAAAACTGAGGCATAAAATTAATGGCCTTCATTGTTTATATACTAATGTTCAAAATGTGGGAAATAAAGAAGATGAGCTTGAGTTCTTATTACAAAAAGTCAAATAAGATATTAACTGAGACCAGGTTGGATTAATCTCTTGAATGAAATGCAGCAACTGAAGAACATAGTTATTTCAAGAGGAAAAGAAGTGAAGGGAAGGAAGAATTTCATTTACAACATTCATATCTGCATAGAAATCCAGCACAATGAATTTGTGATGTTGTTGAAAACATGTTTGGAGGGTTTTTGTTTTTGTTTTTAAAAAGGAAGATGGAGTATAGCAATGGTGGGTTGTAAATTATTTTGTTACCAGTTCATGCGCATACATGCGTGCACATACAACACTTCTGCGCATGCACGGAAGCATCCCAGGTGGGTGGGCGGAGCCTCCCACTGCCAGTGCTACCAGTTCTAAAAACTGTCCCAACCAAGAACAACCTACCGCTGGAGTACAAGTAATATAATTGCTGTTTATATTGATTACCCAGCTATGGAGGGAATGAAATTTTCCAAAATGGCACAAAACAGGCATAAAGTGTCTGTAATGATGAAAGACTTTAATTACTAAGAAAAAACTATTTCTAAGAATTTTTTTACCATCAGAGAGGAAAGAATTAGTTAACATTGGCTTCCTCCTAACCAGGTTTACTAAGCTAAGTTCACTAACCATGCTAGTTGATTACTTTTGTCTTCTTAATATTCAGCATGATCACAATGTGGTCTTCTATATCCTTTTTAACTTTGGTTGACAAAGTCGAGTCATTGGCATACCTAAAACTGATAGCATTTTATCCTCCTATTTTAATTCCAGCTAACATCTCTTTCAGGCCTACCATATATTCTATTGAGGTTTTAAACAATTCAATGGGTATTTCATCTACGCTTGGTGCTTTTCTATCTGAGAGCTTTTACTGACCCTCACGTTTTGCTTTCCAGTGAAGTCAGTTGTTGGATATACTCTCTCTTTCTAAAATGTCTTCACCATTTCATGCTTCCATTTATTTTATTTATTTTTATTAGTTATTTATTTATTTTGTCCAATACACAATGGGGGTTTTAGTGGGTATATATCTATATACACATAGTAAAATACATGATGAAGGTTATAGAGGAGATACTCATAGTAAAATATATCTAAGAAAGAATAGAAAAGAAGGTATAGTAATAGAACATATCAATGAAAGAATAGAAGAGATATAGGAATAGAAGAAAGGTATAGGAGATATAGGAAAGCAATAGGACAGGGGATGAAAGGCACTCTAGTGCACTTGTACTCGCCCCTTGTAAAGCTTCAGGGGATAGTGTTGAGTATGTTAATATGCCATGTAAATAGTTGCCTGAGGTGAATGCTGTTACCAGGCAGATTGGAAATGCTAGGAGGCGTCTGATTGGCTCAGACGCAGGACAGCTCTTTTGGCGCGAGCCTTAAGAGTATAAATAGAGCCGAGTTTCTCATTGCCGGCTGGTGAGTTCCCAGCTGATTGTCACTTGCGGAAAGAGCTGAATAAAGGGAACCACTGTTTTAGCACTTCGTCTGGCGTCTCAATACATTTCACTGGCGACGAGAACCGGAGAGAACCTACAAGCAAGATGAATCCTTCGCAGATCGGCCGAGCACCCGACTACTTCGACCCCGAAAAAGCGTCTTGGGAAGCCTACATGACCCGCTTCGAAATCTTCCTGGAAGCCGCCGGAATGGGGACCGCCGAAGACGACAGGAAGCGAGCCATCTTCCTTAACTACTGCGGCCCCGAGATCTTCGACTTGGTTCAAACGCTCACCGATCCGCTTCCTGCCAAGAACGTGCCGTGGCCAGACTTACAATCCAAGCTTGCGGGACATTTCAAACCCACGAAGCCAGCTGTGGTATACCGCCATCAGTTCTCCAGGATGGCCCAACGGGAAGCTGAGTCTATTAATCAATTCGCAACAAGACTCCGAACCGTACTGTCAAAATGCCGTTTTGACAGCCCAGAAGCTCGACTAACAGACGCGATCATATTCGGCATGAAAAACGCCACCGTACGCGGCAAACTCCTCACCGAGGACGAACCTACCTTGCAAACCGTCATCAAGCTTGCCCAGACAGCCGAGGTCGCCGAAGCGGCTGCCAAAGACCTCCAAAGCCACATCAACAAAGAAACCGTCTCTAAGATCTCCTCCACAGCTGATCCAGCCGACGACCTCAGCCCTCCAGCCGCCACCGACGATTCCTGCCTCCTCCTTCCCAGCGACCCCTCACGACAACCGAGATACCCTCGCACACAAGCTCCATGCCCAGGTTGCCGGGGAAATCATCCGCGACTTCGCTGCCCGTTTCGGGAAGCCATCTGTCGCCGCTGCAATCGGCGCGGTCACATCGCTGAGGCCTGCCGGGCTCCCCAGCCAGAAGAAACCTTTTCCGCTCCGCGCCAACAGCGTTTCTCCTACCAGGCTCCACAGGCCCGTGAAAACCGGCCTCCAAGATCTTTTACCCGGAAAAACAACTCAGCCGCTAACCGCGACTACAACAGAGGTAACTGTCAAACTTACGTAAATTGCGCAAATTCAACGCAAGGCACCAAAATCATTATTTCTCTACTTTTAAATGGCAAGCCTTGTGATTTAGAACTGGACACCGGGTCTAGGCACTCTATTATGCCTTGGGACAAATTTAAAATGTATATGCCACATGTCTGTAAGTCTAAGTTAACTCAAACTGCTTTGATTATAAGGGATTTCCAGGGACATGTAATCCCTGTATTGGGTAAAATTGATATTCCTGTACAGTTCAAATCTGTTAAATGTTCCCTACCTTTGGTAATAGTGGATGGGGCAAGGCATTCCCTCCTTGGGTTAACCTGGATGGCCCCCTTAGGTATTGAGATCTCTGGCATCTGTTTAGTACAGTCCCCCTCTGATACCCCAGATTTTGTACATGAGTTTCCTGAAGTATTCAGCCCCACTTTGGGAACTTATAAGGGGGACCCTATCTCTTTCTCCATAGACCCAAAGATTCCGCCCATTCGCCTGAAACCACGAAGGGTTCCTTTACCTTTACTGCCTAAACTAGACCATCAGTTAGATCAACTTATTGCTCAAGGAATCCTAGTTCCTGTAGAGCAAGGGCCCTGGGAGACTCCAATTGTCACACCATTGAAACCGGACGGTTCGCTAAGAGTCTGTGCAGACTACAAGTCTACTATTAATAAGGCCCTTCAGCATCACCCCTATCCCATACCAGTAGTTCAGCACCTCCTACACTCCCTAGGAGAGGGAAAAGTCTTTGCAAAGATCGATCTTGCTCAGGCATACCTGCAGCTTCCGGTCGATGAGCCTACCTCTTTGGCTCAGACAATTGTCACGCACAGAGGTGCTTTCCGATGCACAAGATTGCAATTCGGGGTAAGCATAGCCCCTGGGATTTTTCAGAGCTTAATGGAGCGAGTGTTAACGGGGCTGGAAGGAACCATACCCTACTTCGATGATATACTAATTTCGGCTAAAACCATTCCCCAATTGAACCAGAGAATCAGGGCTGTCCTACAACGACTCCAATCCAAGGGCCTCAGAGTAAAAGCAGACAAGTGTGTATGGGGCACCACTAGCATTGAATTTCTAGGATATAGAATAGATAGTCAGGGCATCCACCCCACAACTGATAAATTAAAAGCAATTACCGAAGCACCTGAACCAACCAATAAGACTGAACTACAAGCTTTTTTAGGTCTTCTGAATTTTTATTCTATTTTTTTGAGACAGAAGGCAACGGTCGCAGAACCCCTCCACCGACTCCTCCAGAAGGGAATTCCCTGGACCTGGGGCAGACCTGAACGCCAAGCATTTTCTCTAATAAAGACCTTATTGACTTCTAATAGTGTGGTGGTTCAGTACAGTTCAGTCTTGCCCATAAGGCTTACATGCGATGCTTCGGCTTATGGGGTGGGCGGAGTACTGGCCCACGTAATGCCAGACAACACTGAGGCACCTATAGCTTTTTTCTCCAGAACGCTGACCCCTGCTGAACGGAATTATAGCCAGTTGGATAAAGAGGCCCTGGCTTTAATAGCTTGCATTAAGAAATTTCATAATTACTTATTTGGAAGGAGGTTTGAATTAATAACAGACCACAAACCCCTTTTGGGACTGTTGCCTTCAGATAAACCTACCCCTCCGTTCATGTCCCCTAGACTGATTAGATGGGCTCTCTTCCTCTCCAGTTATCAGTATACCTTAATACATAAGGGAGGGAAGTCCATAAGCCACGCTGATGGACTAAGCAGGTGCCCTTTGGCACAAAGAGGGGAAGAACCAGTTCCTTCGGATGAGGTACTACTGTTAGAAATAGAAGAAACCCCCCTAACTTCAGCCAGGGAAGTGGCCGAGCATACTAAGTCAGATCCCATTCTTCAGACAGTGATAAATTGTATACACAGGGGTTGGCTTGGGGGACCAGAGGAGGGGGGACTGGCAGACTTTAAGACAAAGCGACTAGAATTGTCATACATGAAAGGATGTGTACTATGGGGGGATCGAGTGGTCATTCCAACTACACTTAGGAAAAAGGTATTGACTATGTTGCATGTGGGACACCCAGGCATTGTCCGAATGAAGGGTTTGGCAAGGGGATACCTGTGGTGGCCGGGCCTAGATCTCGATATTGAACATTGGGTAGCTCGGTGTGACCCCTGTCAAGAGTCACGACCCAATCCCCCTCGAACTGCCCCCGTAGAGTGGGGAGAGCCCACTGGGCCTTGGTCCAGGATACATATAGACTTTGCTGGCCCCATCGGGTCCCAGTTTTTTCTGGTTGTCGTGGATGCCTTTTCTAAGTGGGTAGAGATAGTGGCTATGCAGAATATAACAACATGTGCCACTATAAAGGCTCTGTATCATTTGTTTGCAACCCATGGGTGTCCTGATGTCCTTGTTTCAGATAATGGGCCACAACTGACCGCACGACAGTTTGAGGTGTTTTTGAGTAATCTAGGGGTCAGGCATGCGCTAATCTCCCCTTACTCCCCATGGGCTAACGGGTTGGCTGAACGTTATGTGCGGGTGGCGAAAGAGGCGCTGCGCAGAGCAGGCCCTGGGGAAATACAAAGTAAATTAGACCAATTCCTGTTAATGCAACATATTACTCCAAATGCTGCCACCCATAAAAGCCCTGCAGAAGTCTTAATGGGGCGAAAACTAAGGTCTCCTTTAGACAGGTTACATCCTCGATATTTAAATACCATGGGACAAGGTGAAATGTCTGTAATACCTGAAAGAAGCATGTATCTAGGCCAGAATGTATTTGCCCGAAATTTTGATGGGGGAGTTCAATGGGTAAAAGGGAAAGTCCTACAACAAAAGGGGCCTAAAACATATTTAATACAATTAGAGGATGGCCGTATTTGGAAACGGCACATTGATTATTTAAGAGGGCGGATTAACTCTGAAAATACGCAAACCGCCATTGTAACCTCTTCCCCCAAAGCAGACTCTTATGTACAACCCGATTTGTTGGAACGCTCCCACGACACCAACGAGCCACCATCATCCTCCTCCGACGTCGATTCAGCTTCCATCCGGACTTCGCTGCAGGCCGGAGCCCCCACTCGGGCCCAGCCAGGCTCCGGATCCGACAGAGAGCCAACCTCCACCAACGAAGTTCCAGACTCAACTGATCTGCGCAGGTCTGAGCGAGCCTCGCGCAGACCCACTCGATTGGAGGACTTCATCACATGGCTCAATTGATGGACAGTTGGCACTTGACTAAGGAGGGAGGGGTGTTGAGTATGTTAATATGCCATGTAAATAGTTGCCTGAGGTGAATGCTGTTACCAGGCAGATTGGAAATGCTAGGAGGCGTCTGATTGGCTCAGACGCAGGACAGCTCTTTTGGCGCGAGCCTTAAGAGTATAAATAGAGCCGAGTTTCTCATTGCCGGCTGGTGAGTTCCCAGCTGATTGTCACTTGCGGAAAGAGCTGAATAAAGGGAACCACTGTTTTAGCACTTCGTCTGGCGTCTCAATACATTTCAGATAGCCTCTCTATGTTGTGAAAAATTAGTGTTCTTCCCTGTTAACTAAAGAAATATCTTTTGACATGGTGATCAAAAACCTCTCCAAATGATTCAGCCATGGCCATATGGCTTTCTTTCAAGCAATACAAAAATGATTTGCCATTACTTTGGGGTGGGGGAGTCCTTTCTATTAGGGTTAGGGAATATAGGGTTGCCTTATATTCAACCTTGATTTTTCTGAATTTTTGGGGAGCTCATGCTACCACTGAAATTGCTAGTGAAATTGCTTCCATCAAATTGGCACTCATCTGGAAATAGTTTCTAAGTGACTGGGTATCTAGTCTTCAAACTTGGCAACTTTAAGACTTGTGGACCTCAATTCCTAGAATTCTCTAGCCAGCATAGCTAGCTGGAGAACTCTGGGAATAAAAGTCTACAAGTTGCTAAGTTTGAGGACCCTTGGGTTAGACCATACTTGGAATAATATATTCTGTTTTGGCATCACCTTTTGAGATTCTGAAGAGCTGAAATAGATACAGAGAAGGGAATAAGGATAGTCAGAAGATTGGAAATTAAATTTTATAAGCAGAGTATGAGTAGGTTAATTTTTTAGGAAGATAATTAAGGAGAAAACTCTTCAACCTTTGCAAAGGGTCACATACGAGGAGATTAAAACTGTTTCTATTTCCAAGCTATTTCTGTTGCCCCAAAGTGTAGAACATAGAACAGATGTAAAAGTTAGTGGAACAATTTATGGGTATAGGAGTGTATTGTTAACACATACACAGCAAAACCAGTAGCATCAACTGCTATCTCCACCTCCCATATGCCCAATTCAAAGAGCAGAATATAAGCAGAAATAATTCAGAATAACCTGACTAAAACAAATAAAATGAAATTGTGCTTATGTATGAAACTGGTAACCCTTGAAGGATTTATAAATTGCTACAATCCTAGTAGAATTTTCAATTCATGTGCTGAGATTTCAATCTACTTAATAAACCGTTTTCAGCTTTAGCCATCACCTTGGGTTTGGATACAGACCTTCACAGGGGTGAAATTCAAAATTTTTCGCTACTGGTTCTATGGGTGCAGCTTGGGTGTGTGTGGTGTGGCTTGGTGAGTGTAGCAGGGGAAGGATACTGCAATCTCGATTCCCATCCCACTCCAGGGAAAGGAAACTGCAAAATATCCTTTCCCATCCACTCCATGGGAAAGGATACTGCAACATATCCTTTCCCACCCCACTCCAAGGAAAGGATACTGCAAAAACTCAATTCCCAAGCCACTCTGGGGCCACCCAGAGGTGGTATTTGCTGGTTCTTGAAACCAATCAAAATTTATCTTACCGGTTCTCCAGAACCTGTCAGAACCTTCTAGAATCTAACCCCTGCCTTGAGCCTGTAGAGCACACCAGAACCTCTTTCCGTCATTGATCAGCACCATCATATGATGGACAGCATTACACATAATGTCTAACTGCCTGCTAAGTGGTTTGTATGGTATTGTTTCAATATTGCTCCTTTGGGAGAAAGACGAAAAAGGAATATAGATCTTTGAAGATAGTAATCTTGGAACTGTTCTAACCAGACACCTGTCCTCAACGAACCAAAGTGATGTTCTGGTGTGTCTTATTTTGAAAGCACACACAAATATTTCTTACGATCGAGTATGCATTTTATTGTACATGCATTCTAATGTAAGATTAAACAAAGGGTTCCACCTGATGTGTTGCATAACAAAGAAAATGCTATGGCACAATACATTTGCATGGAAGTAAAGTACCAGGAGATATAAAAATACTTGCCTTTTGCAGAAAACAAGCTGTGGAGACTGAGGAGAGGCTGGTGCTTTGTTTGCTGGCACTTAGTACTTTTTCTTTGCCCTTTAAATTCTCTTTTTAGAAGACCCAACACTCCTTCTGGCTGGCTCCCATCCAGTGCCAGGACAGTCATGCTGTGTTGACACAGCCTGGATAAAAGCCCTGAGATCTATAATACACTTTTTCCATGACATTTACTAAATCTTTTTGAAGTTTCTGAACTAAATATCAGTTGCTTAAGATAATCTGTGGACCTGCAGCCCAGCCATTAAGCACTCCCTTGTGACAGGCTAATTCATCGCAAATTACAGTCAATGCCAAAGAGATTGTGGAAACAGTGGACAGCAAAGCACTGTAACATTTACGCAAAAAGGGGAGAAAGAAAAATGGAACAATGACACGTTTTTCTCCCTCAAGGAACAAAGGGGCCAGACATCCCATGGTGACTAGAATATGACTATTATCGGGTTTCTGAATGTTGGATCAGCTTTTTGTGTTCACGATTGATGAGCCAGGTGTTACCACAGCAAGAGAAAGCAAAGAGAAGCTAGAAGCTAGAGAGACATTCCCTGAAGGTGGGTCTGAAAGCTCAAAAGACAAAATCTCTGGTCCCACTGGATTGGGGATCAGATTGATCCAGATTGGATTGGACATTATCCTGGGACACCTATATTCACCTTCATTCATAAGAGAAAGCAAAGGCCCCTGCTCGTTCCAACCTGAAGCCCATTTCTGAGTCTTACAAAGTTCCATTCTTCTTAGGCTTTTGTTATCTTTTTTATGAAGGAACCTTACCTGGTTCATATATCAAGGACATCATTTGGGTGGAGTATTCTTCAGTCTCGGAATCTCAACAAAACACTGGTCCATACCAGGGGTGAAATGCTACCAGTTCAGGCTGGTTAGCTCAAATTGGTAGTAAAAATATGCTACCTATTTGCCCAAATCGTTAGTAAAAAAAAATTGCTTTAAAAAGTTTTTTTTTAAAGTTCCAATGATCAGCTGTGACAATCAGCTGTGCTGTGCAAGCATTGGAACCTCTTTTTTTTTTTACTTTTTTAAAGAATTTTTTTTACTACCAGTTTGGGCAAATAGGTAGTAAATATGCTTTAAAAAGTAAACAAAAGATTCTGATGATCGCGGGCACTAATTTTAACTTCAAACCCTTCTCTTGAAATTTTGTTAAGACCGATTTAACTCTTGCTAATAATTCCGTCTCCGAGCAGGCGGATACTAGGACATCGTCGAAGTATGGCACGACCCCTTCCAATCCATAAAGCAGCCTCTCCATGAATCCCTGGAAAATTCCCGGGGCTATTGAAACCCCAAACTCTAACCTTCGGCAACGAAACACCCCTCTATGTGTGACTATAGCTTGTGCTTCTGCAGTTTCACGGTCCACTGTAAGCTGTTGGTAGGCCTGCGATAGGTCTAACTTCGCATACAAACTACCCTTCCCCAGTGAGTGCAGAAGATGCTGTACTACTGGAAGGGGATAAGAATGGTGGGCTAATGCCTTGTTTATGGTACATTTATAATCCCCACATATACGAATTCCTCCATCCGCCTTTACTACAGTTACGACAGGAGTTTCCCATGCGGCTTGATCTGTTGGCTCTAAAACTCCCTGGGCTATTAACTTATCTAATTCCTCATCTACCTTTGGTCTGAGTGCCAAAGGTACTCGGCGGGGCTTTAAGCGTAGTGCAGGCACTTTCGGATCCAAGCTGAAAGAAATAGGTGAACCGTTATAACAGCCTAGTTTCCCATCAAACACATCTGGAAATTCTTGGGCCAAGGTCATGAACGACGAAGCCCCCCTTACCATATTTATTCCCGTTACTTCTAGCCCCAATGCTTGGAACCAATCCAACCCCAATAGATTAGAAAAAGGCCCATCCACCACTATTAATGGTAATTGTTCCTTAAATTTTTTGAACTGAACGGCAAAGTGTCCTTCTCCTATAACTGGAATAGCGCGGCCTTGATAATCTCGCAGGTTCAATCGGCATGGTAACAACCCATTTTTTGACAATTTCAGAAAACACCGCTTAGCTGTAGACCACGACACCAGTGAGCAAGCCGAACCCATGTCAACCTGCATGTTGCATGGCATGTGGCCCAGGCGAACAACCACTGTAATCTTTTCGGATGATGAGGAAGTTTCACTGACAACCATAGACCACTGCGATGGACGCGTGTATATTACGTTGCAGTCTTGATGTCGGTAATTCGAGTCCTTGTAATTCCCTCATCCTCCGCTAAAGCTATTATGCTTCTGGCTTGAGGCTGTTGAAGGTTGCTGTCGGCGGAATTGACAGGTTCTGGCTATGTGGCCCCGTCCTCCGCATCTCCAACAAATAAAGTCTTTAAAGGGGCAATTTGATCTAAAGTGATCTCCTCCGCACCCTCTGCATGGAGATGGTGGTCGTCTAGCTCGCTCAACTGGCTGGACTTTGTTTCTTGCAACAGCTAATTTGCAGACCTCTTCTTCTTCTAACCCCAAAGACCTTTCAATGTCTTGTGGAATTTGTTTTGCATTAACATCAGGAAGTAATGTGGTGGCATTTACAGTGCTTTCCATCTCTGCTAATGACTGCATTGAGAGCTCGAAAGCCCTAGCCTCTGCTAAAGCTGTCTTGAACGTTAAGTCTCTGATTGACAATAAACGACATTTTAAACGGCCGTCTCTTACACCAAAAACAAGTTGGTCTAGTAAATAATCTTCTAGGTTGTCAAACTCGCAGTATAATGCTGCGCATCGGAGAGCCGCTACAAAATCATTTATTGATTCTCCTTCTATTTGATTACGATGGTAGAATTTATATCTCCTGGCACAACGGGAAGGTGCTGGGGCATAATGTTCCTGGAGGGTATTTAAGAACTGCTGCCATGGAATGTCATGTATTGGGGTGGGGGCAAATAGGGCTCTTGCTGTTTCGAACATTTCAGCTCCACAGAACCCTAGAAAATATGCACGTTTCCTGTCATCTGAGATTTATGTGAACCCATTGGCAATAAGGAAACAGTCAAATCGGGCCACGTATGAATCCCATGTTTTACTCTTAGGGTTGAAAGGCAGAAAATTAAGTTGTGTAGACATCATTCCTTTTATTTAACTTAATTTCTTAGATTGTGTAATTGCGTGGAAATCCTCGTCGCCAATGAAAGGGCTTTGTACAGATTCGGACACGTAATTGCGGCTTTGCTTGAATTGCTTTATTCCAACATAAACATAACGTTAATACAACAGTCAGTATTCAACTGTCAAACCTCCTCAGGGTTTCCCTATTTAACTACCAGCTGGCTGAGGAACGAACCAATGATTGTCCCTTATTTTCCCCGGTTGCTAGGTTACCGCCCCTCTCCCGGTGCCCTTTCCTGTTCTCATAACACTTCCTGTATGGAGCCTCTCTAGGCATCTCCTGTCGTTGGTACTCCCGGACATAACACTGATGATCGCGGGCACTACTGATTGTCACAGCTGATTGTGGGAACTTTTTAAAAAATGGATGAACCATTAGTTTAAAATGCAATTTAAAAAAAAAAAATGGCTATGCCCAGCCAGTCACATGACCCACTACCAAGCCACACTGACCAAGCCACTCCCACAGAACCAATAGGGAAATTTTTTTGAATTTCACCAGTGGACCAGACTCCTAGCTAATACAGTGATTTTGCCAATTGAATAGACATTATTGAGGTAGCAAGGCAACTGGTCTTACTGGCAAGTGATTATCTGGGTTCGTTCCTTCAAATTGGTGCTCATAATATTCCCAAGCCTTCTCAATTCTTAACATGGGAGAGGTCACCAAGAAGAGAATCGCTTGTAGTTGAAAATCAGGAAAATGAATCTCATTTATTTTTCTTTTACAACTGATTGCCAAAAATCAGTGGTCAATTTAGAAGGGATTTCAGAAGTGGCAAAAACTGAAATTTGAGGACTACCTATGGCTTGTGTACATAAAATGTTTATTTGTTTGTTTGTTTGTTTGTTTGTTTGTTTTGTCCAATACACAATAATACACAATGAAGGTAATAGAGGACACCTTTGAGGAAATAGAATTAGAGAAAGAATAGAAGAGAAAATATAGGATAAATTGATGAGAGAATAGAAGAAAGATAGAGGGACAGAAGTGAAGATATATGGGATATAGGAGAGACAATAGGACAGGAGTCGGAAGGCACTCTAGTGCACTTATATACACCCCTTACTGACCTTTTAGGAATCTGGAGAGATCAACCATGGACAGTCTAAGGGTAAAATGTTGGCGGTTAGGGGATGATACTACGGAGTCCGGTAATGAGTTCCACGCTTCAACAACTCTATTACTAAAGTCATATTTTTTACAGTCAAATTTGGAGCGGTTAATATTGAGCTTGAATCTGTTATGTGCTCTTGTGTTGTTGTGGTTGAAACTGAAATAGTCGTTGACAGGCAGGACATTGCAGCATATAATCTTGTGGGCAATACTTAGATCATGTTTAAGGTGTCTTAATTCTAAGCTTTCTAGGCCCAGGATTATAAGTCTAGTTTTGTACGGTATTCTGTTATAAAATGTACTACATTTTATGTGATAAGAGTATCTGCTTTGAAATGGAAGAAGGACATAAGGCAGGATTCTTAAAGGCATAAATATTTTATTTTGTAGAGCCATGTCCTTCAGTCTTATCTTCTACCTATTACAAGCCTTGGGAGCTTTTAAAGAAATATATCAATAGGTTATTTTCCATTGGTCTTTGCTTATTAGAGATTCTAGAATGTGGGGCTAAAATACATTTTCTAACATAGTCTCAAATATACAAGTGCAGCATCATTAAGCTGTATAATTGGGCAAATATATGCATGTCAGTTTAACATTATTCTCCAAGGTAGGCTAAAAAAGTATTGCATTTGTGTGCACGCTTGGTTTAATTGAGAATGAACATGTATTCATCATGGCTGTATTAACTGGAGAGTACGTTCTTGCCTTTGAAAAATAATTCAGGACCAAATGGAAAAGTTGATTTAAATTGATGATTTAAATCACAGCTTCACTTGGCGATTTAAGTCACTAATTTTAAATCAATCTACTGTGATTGGGACATAAGGCATTTCAGCTGGTACAACTAATAAGTCCCTTTGTGGTGATTAAGAGGTATCCAATATGCATAAAGTCACATCTCATCCGCTTGAGATGAGAAAAACCTATGATCAAACAACAGTTTTAGCAGACAATTTATCACAAAAATAAATACAAAGTAGTAGAATCCATTGGGCCACTGAATATAAAAGTATATTAATGTGAACTTTGTACAGCTCCTAAAATTTAAGCTGAAGCAAACACCTATGCCTAATTTGTGTATCCTATATTTTGTCCTGAAATATATAAATTAACCTGTTGGAACATTCTTCCTGTCCTGACAGGCAATATCAACAATCAGAATCTGTCAAAATAGCAATCATATAATTTTCAGCTGTGTTAGCAAGGCAGTTGCCATTGGACTCCAAAGAGAAACTCTAGTGTTGATGCCTTAACTACAAAAACTATTCACCCCCTGCCAAGAAAATCCACTGATACTGAAGTTTGTGGCAGTAAACATCTATTAACATTTTTCCCTGAAATTAAAGGAAAAATATGTGAGTGGTGAGATGGTATGGTATGATCTGAATCTGGCAAGTTCTAATCTCGCTATGCCTGGAAGGAGAAAGAAAGTCAAAGTTTTCGATGTATTGAATTTGCATGTTTCTTAAATAACACATGAAAGTTAGGTGTTAAGTTATGGATGCTTATGATGTGATCTGCACACCAAAGTTCTTTCTGCTTTCCTGCCTGATTGATGCATTTAAATGCTGTAGGAGACTTCAAGCCATAAAACAAGGAAGGAAAACCACCTTAGAATTTGGATATCACATTACTTTAACTTTCATCAATAATATAGAAATACTCCAGATACTCATATATGAACTGAATAAACAAACCCTCACAGCCAACCCACATTCAGTAAAGGACCTTGGAATACTAATATCAAATGACCTAAGTGCTAAAGCCCACTGCAACTATATCGCCAAAAAGGCTTCCAGAGTTGTTAACCTGATCCTACGTAGCTTCTGCTCTGGCAATCTCACACTACTGACTAGAGCCTACATTCTCGAATACAGCTCATCTGTCTGGAACCCACACCACATTTCAGACATCAACACTATCGAAAACGTCCAAATACAGTAGAACCTCGACATACGAGCTGCTCTTTATAAGAGCATTTCGAGATGCGAGCTAGGAGGGGAGGGATATTTCTGTTCTACTTACGAGCCCAAATTTGGGATACGAGCGCTCACCGCCTGTCCCTGTCAGCGGCCCAGCCACCTTCACCCGCCCGGACAACTGCCAGAGGGGCTCCTCCAGAGGGGCGCATGGGGAAGGGCTTGAGCCGCCACCTTCTCCCTTCTCTTGGGAGCGCCGCACCTCTTGTCTGCCCGGCCCGAGAGGCACGAAAGCGCCGCTTATGCCGGGCGGTCCGCCTGGAACGCCAGCAATGCCGCCGGGCTGATTGCCGAGCGGGGGCGGGGCGCGGGAGGAGGCAGCGTCGCACCGGACCCCTCAGGCTGCTCCGCCCGGGATGGGGCTTCTCCGAGCCCTCAACGCGCCTGCCCAGGGAGAAGCCGCTGCCCAAACCTTGGCCGCTCAACAAGTGGGAGCAGTTCGCGCGCCTCAAGGGCATCCTGCCGACTCGTAAGAAGCGCAGCACGCTTGTCTGGGACGAAGCCGACTCGGCGGACCCCATGGAGGACCAGTTCGCCAAGCGGCGCCACGAGAAGCGTGAGCGGGTGGCGCGCAACGAGCTCAACCGCCTGAAGAACCTGGCGCGTGCCCAGCGGGGCCGCCCGGCTGCCGACCTCCACCCGACGGGCCACCAAGACCGAGGCGAGATGAGCCGCGTCGCCGCCCTGGCTCGCGTCTCCACCGCCTCCCGGGGCCGCTTCCAGCCTCGCCTGCCCAAGGAGCCCGCCGTCGCCCAGACCAACACGGCCTGTGGCAAGAAGCGGCGCTTCCAGCCGCTGCTGGGCGACCTTGAAGGGGAGAAGAAGCGGCACCGGGAGCTGGCCCGCAGCCTGAGTAGCAAGAAGCCCGCCCTGGACCTCACCCGCGCCGTCAACAAGCAGCTCCGCGAAGACGGGTGAAGGTGGCTGGGCCACTGACAGGGACAGGTGGCGAGCGTTCGGAGGGGGCACAGCCCGGAGCGAGACTTGGCCTCCGCTGCGGCTGCTTTTTGAGCTTGCACGCATTAATCGCTTTTCCATTGTTTCCTATGGGAAACAATGTTTCATCATACGAGCTTTTCAACTTATGAGCCTCCTTCCGGCACCAATTAAATACGTAAGTCGAGGTTCTACTGTATATTTCACCAGAAGAGCCCTTCACTCCTCCACTCGAAACAGAATACCTTACGAAAATAGTCTAACTATCCTGGGTCTTGAAAGCTTAGAACTGCGGCGCCTAAAACACGATTTAAGTATTGCCCACAAGATCATATGCTGCAATGTCCTTCCAGTCAGCGACTACTTCACCTTCAACCGCAACAACACAAGAACACGCAACAGATTCAAACTTAATATTAACCGCTCCAAACTTGACTGTAAAAAATATGACTTTAACAATCGAGTTGTCGATGCGTGGAACTCATTACCGGACTCTATAGTGTCAACTCCCAACCCCCAACATTTCTCCCTTAGACTCACCACGATTGACCTCTCCAGGTTCCTAAGAGGCCAGTAAAGGGCGTACATAAGTGCACTGATGTGCCTAACGTCCCCTGTCCAATTATCTTTCCTTCTCTCATATATCTTATATATTCTCTCCCTCTCATCTACTTCTCTTCTTTTTACTTACTAACCCTATATATACTACTTAATGTCTATTTTCTTCCATATGTATTGTATATTGGACAAAGAATAAATAAAATAAATGAATAAAAATAAAAAATGATACAAAATCCCAAACAACTTCAACTCAGAACATAGAAAAGAGAAAAATAATCAACGTTTGCTTTATTCTCTGAACTAAATAATGCCTAAATAATTATGCCTACTAATGCCTACTATTATGATCAGGATTAATAACAACAAAACACAACATTTACAACTGATGTAATTGTGTCAGTGGAAAAAAAAATATTTATACAGATGCTTAGTCAGGTGATCCAATCCTATTATTGACAGCACTCAACGAGTATTCTAGTTTATATTCAAAGTGGAACTTTGGAGAGAAATATTTTTATAATGCATGTGAGCATTTCAATGAGTCACTTTCATTTTCTAAATCTGGTAGTTTAAGGAATAGGGGACATTTCTAAGAATACTAAATTCTACATTTCCTTTGGTGAGTTTTTATTTATTTTTAAAATAAATTCTCTGACTATTCAAGTAAATATCACACACACATACATCATACAAATAAATATCCCAACTAAAAAAAATTAAAAATTAAAAAACAGGAAAAATAATGAGTAAAAAGAAAATAAATATATTAAAAAACAACTTCCCACTTTATCACATTAAGTATAAACATTTTTAGTAATTTACTACCTTCTCTTAATATATAGCAAATGATCGCTTATTTCCATATATCAAATTTATCTATAAAATAATCATTGCAGCTTCATTGTTCAATCCTAATCAGCAAAAGTCCATTAAGGGTTGCCAGGAGTAACATCTCATTTTAACCTTGACAAAATAAGTCAACATTATAATCTCCCAAATAAATAGTAGGGACATGGTGGCTCAGTGGCTAAGATGCTGAGTTTGCCGATCAGAAAGGTCAGTAGTTTGGCAGTTTGAATCCCTAGCACCAAGTAATGGAGTGAGCTCCCATTACTTGTCTCAGCTTCTGCCAAACTAGCAGTTCAAAATCATGTAAAACTACAAGTAGAAAAATAGGGACCACTTTGGTGGGAAGGTGTTGTGGTTGGCTCTGGGCCAGCTCCTGCTCCAAGGACTGTGGGGATTGATGTGGGAGAATCCTCACATTATCAGAGGCCGGTTTTACTGCCAACAGCTTCCGACAGTGAAACGTCTGGGTCAGGGGAAGATTCTGGAAGTGAAGTAGGATCAACGGAGGAAGTAATTACAGGCAGCCTATTAGCTAATTACCCCATTAGTAAACCATCATCATCATCATCATTATCATTGTTAGATTCAGAAGGGGAGGCATTCATAGATGTTCGCAGATGTAGGTTGATGTTAAGAAAGGAACAAATGTGCAAGTATTATAGGAAATAAGGGAGAACATCTGTGGCTGGGGCAATTAAGCTAATGGGGCTGCTGATAAATTGCCAGCGTTGTTGCCTCTTGGCGTGGGAGTTTATCCGTTTTGAGAGAAAGAGACTTGTGGTTTGCTTCAGAAATTTACAAAGACTTTTGTGAACGGCTTCAGGATTTACAAAGACTTTGTGGAACAATTCACAGTTAAGTTTAAGCATGAGGACTCTTAAAAGGGGGTAGCTGTGACATCTTCACAGCTGCTTTTTATCTGCTTTGCTTTTGTTTTATGTTTTTCACAGCATTCAAGGCTTGTTGTGTGTGGGAGATCACTTTGGCTGATTAAAAGTGCGTTTTGGACAGTATTTTCCTTTTGATAAACAAACTTTGTTTACTTTACAAATGTGTGTGTTTGAATTTCTACTTTGGACTTAATTGGGGGCTTGTAACATGAAGCCCGGCATAACAGAAGGTAACAACATTTTGTAGACCTTTGGCATTTAGTCATGCCAGCCACATGGCCATGAAGATATCTTTGGATAGTGCTGGCTTTTCGGCTTTGAAACGAAGATGGGCATAACCCCCTAAATGGGAATGACTAGCACATATGTGCAAAGAGAACCTTTACCTTTACCTCCCCAATAAAATCGAACAACGTAATTGCTATATCATCTCAACTTTTTATTTTTTTTCTTAAGGGATGTGCTGTTCTTTTCTCTCATAATTAAAAATTGTTGAATTCAATTATGAGTGAATAGTTTGTAAAGATCCTCTTATAGAGATGACAATTTGTCTATGACCAGAGGTAGTAGATTGGAATCAGCTGCCTCTTCTTATGGATTATTGTTACAGATAATGTTGTTCTTCATTGGCCTTACTTCTGTCTGGCCTTCATTCCAAAAGTTTTTGATATCAGCAGTAAGTTACTGCAAAAGATTTCAAGCAGACTATTTTCTTGAAATTTTAACTTTCTCAGTTGGATATAAACTAATAATCACTAGGATGCCTTTGTACGATACTTTGCGGCATGGGTCATGGGCTACAGCTACACTTCCCAAGAATCGAAAGAAGAGGTGCTTGCTGTGTTGCAGATGGAATTGAGAAAGGAGCAGAAGACTCTCATCAAACTACCGTACTTCCTTTTCTCTCTGTATCCCAATCCTGGGGATTTCCAATATAATAATTAACTAGGTTTTTAGATTTATTTCACAGGCATATAATTCAGATATGGAATAACATGAAAACAGTTTGCCTTGATTGTGGCCAAGGGTGGGCAGGAAGTGGATTCGCTTGGAATGCCATTTTGTTTGTTTGTTTGTTTGTTTGTTTGTTTGTTTATTTATTTATTTGTTTGTTTATTTAGTTGTTTATTTATTTATTTATTTATGTGCCATCCCTCTCCACAGACTCGGGGCGCCATACAAATTCCACCGTTCCACCGACGGAAAGGGAGCTGCACACGCCGTGCATGCCAGATTCAGTTTCTGCACATGTGCAGCAGCCGAATCTTGCTGCCCCAGCCAGCAACCACCAGCGGGAAGAAATTTTGCAGGAAGGAGAGCAGCTCATTGGGGAGACTCTGGCAAGCAGGCAACAGGGGCAATGGGGAAGTGTTTTCTCCCTGACGAGCTGCTCTTTTTCCTGGAGGATTTCTTCCTACTGGCGACTCCCAGCCAGGACTGATTGTTGTGGCTGCTGCCAAGCCTTGCAGGACCCAGACCTGTGGCTGCCCACACAGTGGGCCTAGAGAGCGTGGCACTCATCCGGCTGGTATGGGACACCTTTGCCACTGCTGCTGCTGCCAATGCAGCCGATCGGCAGCCACGGTGCTGGGTCCTGCAAGGAGCAGTGGTGATGATGGTCAGTGCTGGTCAGGAGCCACAAGCGGGAAGAAATCTTCCATGATTTTAGGAAAACCCAGCTTCTTCACTTTCTCTTAAGACACCAGGTGGATAAATCTTGAAAATATATGTATATTCTAGTCCTAAACATAGCAGGATAGGAATACTCAATATATTCTTTTGAGTAAAAATATCTAGGAGAGCTTTGTTTGCCTTTGCTGCTTTGTAATATCTTCATGTTCTAATCAACTAAAATTCTTTTTTTAAAAAAATTGGAAAGTTGAATGAAACTCTTTTAAGGCATATACTAGTCATAAGATAATTCTAAGAAATTATCGAGAGAAAGAAAAGCCTTTTTACAAACAAATTCAAGCTCTGAGGCATTTTTACAGTTAAATATCAGAAGACAGGGTAATTTGGTCTGTTCTGTCTGGGTCACTCCGGAAGCTATGACCAAGCCAAAAAGATAAGCCAGACACATCGGTTGAATCCAAACACAGTTTTATAATGGTAAAAAGAACAGAAGCCAACAGAAAATGTCCTTACAAGTCAGGAAAGCACTGGAACTCCAAATAGATACACGAAGGCAATTGTTCATACATAAACACAGGATCCTCAATGCCAAACGAGGCTGTTGCTAACAGACACCAACCTCCCACGGGTCTTCAAGACTGCTGGGCCACGAGCCAGGAACAAAAATGTTTGTTTGTTGTGGAAAAATTTAATAAAAAAACATTAAAAAAAAGAAAAAAGAGAGAAAAAGCAGATAACAGCAACTCCACTTTGATAACACTCCACACTGCCGAAAGGGTTTGCCTGCCTTATAAACCCTTCTCTGCTAATGAGGACCACACCCAACCTCCTGGTGTTCCTCATTCAACGCTGATAATATCTATTCAGTTGATTTCTCCTTTGATCTATACGTCTCTGTCGCATACTAATGATAGCTTGTGCTTCGTCATCCAATGACTCTAGGGACTCCAGAGAATCCAAGCTACTTGCTTGAGAGAGCCCTTCCCCAGGGCTCCCAGGCCTTTCTTCGTCGTCACTTTCCTGACTGCTATCTCCCCTGTCTGACTGCCAAGAACTCTCCTCTCCGCTCTCAGCCCCCCCCCCCCCGGGGCATGGAGCCAGCAGAGACGCAGCTGGTCTTTGATCTGGCTCAGGCTGAACCACAACATGGTCCCTTGTATTGTCAACAACCCTCAAAAGTCTGCAAATTTTTATATATTTATTTGTAAAATCAAATATCATTTAAAAAGTTTGAGTAGAGATATATTTCAGAAGTAGGTAGATAAACCGAAGGAATAATTTTTATACAAATCTGACTCCCTTTTTTCAATATTATTCTAGCAATTGGCAAAAATAAAAATGGTGATAATGTTGAGGATCATTTAATTTTTAAGCCAACAGGTTTCCTGATGGAAACACTGTTAGAAGACCTGAAAGACCAGAAGAGGGACAGATCATCATGAAGAAAAATCTATCTACCCATATTTTTTGAGTATAAGACTCATCTTTTTACCCCCAAAGAGAGGGTGAAAACGTGGATGTGTCTTATACCCCAAATATAGCTCCACCCATCAGCTACCACCACCCTTTGGCCTCTGCCTCCCAGCAATTTACCTCCTTGCAGCAAAGAGAACAGAGCCTGTTAAGCCAAGCAACTCATTATCAGCTTTCCGACTATCAGCTGACTGAGGCTGCAAGGCAAGCCACGTGTTACAATGAAAGTGAAACTAAAGTGCAGCTTTAGCTGCAAAGCAAATTGGGAGAAAGACAGAGGCAGAATTTTATTTTCTTGTGCTAATCAGTCGCTGAATCTGGATGCAGATAGTGTATATTATCTGTGCTGTTTGTTGTTTTGAAAATTGCTGGGAGGCAGAGGCCCAGTGCAGAGGTCCTGCACCCATGCCCAGTGCAGCGCCAGCATGTATGGCATCCAGCAACACATCCAGCTGCCGCTGTCGGTGCCTCCGCCCTGGAGCTCCTGCTTGTAGCTGACTGCCACCCTGGAGCTCCCGCTCGCAGCTGGCTGCCCTGCCGCCGCCCCATGGCTACTGCCCGGTGCCGCTGTTGCCAGCGCCCTCCAACTCCTACTTTGACCCCTGCTTGGCAGCGCTACGTAAGAAAGTGTAAGAAAGAGGGAGTGAGAGAGAGAGTGAGAAAAAAAGAAGGGGGTTTGTGGGGAAAAAATTTGTGGAATTTTTCTAGGCTCCTCCCCCCCTCTTTCCCAATCTTAAAATCTGGTCACTTTATCTTATACTCTGGAAAATACAGTTATGTAGTTACTGAGAATTAACATCACCTTGATTGCAGATACATGATCGTTCCATCAGTGAATCAATTTTCCTGAGCTATTAACAAGTCGTACTGTTTTATTAATGGCTTTGAAATGATTTTCTTTAATGATTCAGTTATGATTATATACATTTTATTCTGTGTTTTTCTTCCTTGGATGCTATGTGTGAAGGAAAATGACATGTAAATTTAATAAATATTATAAATTGCAAAAGTGTAGGTATACCTTTTTACTTTAAAATTTACGAAGCTGAAATTTTGAAATCTCATGATATACCATCTGCAGGCTGTCATGCCATCCACAAGAAGACATTTCCCAAATCTTAGTTTCTTAAGGTTGGCAGGAACAAGCTGCTTTAAATGCCTTAATTGCTCAGAATTGTTGCTGGAAGATTTACGGTTTCAATATTATTTCCCAAGAGGCATCAGCAAAATGGTATGGAGATACTGATACAGATATCGTAAAAGCCTTAATGTTGTTTCAAAGCCTCCAAATAAATCTGTTTAAAAAAAGAAAAGAACAAGGACCTGTGTGAGTTGCATACTAGGTGGATTTCCCAACTACATAGTGTGAATAATATTCATGAAAAAGCCTTAAATGCTGTTTAACATAAAGACAAAGCAAAACAAAATGGAAAGGCACCAAATGCAGGAGAAAGATGCTGAAGCTTCGGAAATCAGTTTATTCTACCTAAAACATTTTGAAAATCTTTTTCATGAAGACATATACAGTGTTCCCTTGATTTCCGCGGGGGACGCGTGAATTTCCGCGAAGTAGAGATGCAGAAGTAAATACACCATTTTTGTCTACGGACAGTATCACAAGCCATCCCTTAACACTTTAAACCCCTAAATTACCATTTCCCATTCCCTTAACAACCATTTGCTCACCATTATTACTGGTACTCACCATTGAATAAGACACTTAGTGATCCTGATATTTATAAACATAATTATTTATTAACAATAATTAATTTTTTTGTTATTTATTTGCAAAAAATATTAGTTTGGCGATGACATATGACATCATCGGGTGGAAAAAACCGTGGTATAGGGAAAAAAACTGTGAAATATTTTTTAATTAATATTTTTTAAAAAACCATGGTATAGGCTATTTGCGAAGTTCAAACCCGCAAAAATCGAGGGAACACTGTAGTATATGAATAATCAAGTTCGGTTATGGATTATGCTTTAAATTATATACATCACACTAATCATCAGTAAGGGGCATGCATAAGGGCACCAGTGTGCCTACTATCTCTGTCCAATTGTTCCCTCTTACCACTACCCATCATATAAACAATGTTATATCTATGTATATTACAAATACAGTGGTACCTCTACCTACAAACGCCTCTACTTACAAACTTTTCTGGATAAGAACCGGGTGTTCAAGATTTTTTTGCCTCTTCTCAAGAACTATTTTCCACTTACAAACCCAAGCCTCCGAAACTGTTATTGGAAAAGGCAGGGAGAAGCCTCCGTGGGGCCTCTCTAGGAATCTCCGGGGAGGAAACAGAGCCAGAAAAGACGGGGAGAAGCTTCTGTGGGGCCTCTCTAGGAATCTCCTGTGAGGAAACAGGGCCTCCACCCTCCCTGTGGTTTCCCCAATTGCATGCATTATATGCTTTTACATTGATTCCTATGGGGAAAATTGCTTCTTCTTACAAACTTTTCTACTTAAGAACCTGGTCACAGAACAAATTAAGTTCATAAGTAGAGGTACCACTGTACGTACTTGACAAAATAAATAAATAAATAAATAAATAAAACAATGCTAAAGGCATCAAATTATTATAAGATAAGCAATGTTAACATTTCTAAGTTTATAATGAGGTCTTAGGCAGCTATTAATAAGAAAATAATTCCAATTTTGCTATGCTAACCGATGAGAAGAGAACCTATGACACATACCTACATAAATAGAAGCCAACATTTTGCTAACTGTAAGTTCAGGTATTTCATGTTAGAGAATGCCAAATTTCAGGCTAGCATTTGAAGCTATAAGTCTTGATCTGTGATGAGTATTATCTCAATTTTTTATGTAAATGTGCATTTTTCTTAAAAAAAACACGATGTCCGTGTAAATGAGGGTTTGAGTCAAACAAGCATCTGTATTTGCGGAATCCTTAAGTTTGGTAACCTAATTTCAAATGATGATTTAAGATGCAGAAAGAATAAGGTGAAGGGATCTGTCTCTTAACTCACTAAACAGGGCCGCTATGACAGGTTTAAAGAATAGCCTGCAGCACAGAGCTATCGAGAAATCAATGGGCCAGGTAAAAATAGATTGGAGAAGAAATGAAGATGTAGGAAATCAGTGTGTTTGGTCACATTGATTGCTCTTCCCATCTCTCTCCACAAGAGAAGGAAACCAGGTGGGTCAGTTGCAGAGAAACCAGGAAATCGAGGAACATATTGGAGTTGCTGATGGATTTAAGCATATGGGAAGCCTGCTTATTGCCTATTGAAGTTGTGTTAGCCAAAAGTAAACAGAGTTTAGTTTAAGTCAGGGAAAGCAAACTGCATTTGGAAATCAGAATAAGTATCTGAATATATGAACATGTGAAAGAAGAAAAGACTGGGGAATCATTAGCAGTTGTGGTTCACAGTAGATAGTCTGCAGCAACCTGCAGAGGATCCAATCTATCCTGCTGCCTAAGTGCTCAAAAATTAGCTCACTAGAAGGAGCCAAATTCGGGTAACATCCAGATTTCTAGGAGCAAGTTAAACTTCCCCACTTCAATGCTCTGACTGGAGAATAAAATGGTTTTCCCAGAGGCATTAAAAGCATAAAAACAGTAAACCCATCATCTGTATACAGATCACTAGAGGGAGGGAACTGATCAGAACGCTTCCCTAATGATTCGGATGCTGCTGAGATGATTGTTAGTAGCAGCAGAGAAATAATCATCTTAATCAGGGTTGCTGGAGGGGAAGGGGAGCGACTTTAACCTCCCACAGGGTGATGTCACTCTAGCCATATGTACTGTATGTTAGTGTCAGTGAAGTTGTCTGAATGTTAGGATGTGCCTCTGATTCAGCCAAATCTTGTATAAGAAGGAAACTCGGTTGTTTCAAGGCGATTCTATTTGGATCTCTTGGTAGGATTATCTTCAAAGTGCCACAACCTGGCCTTAACAAGGATTTAAAATTTCACAAAGCAAAAAAAAAAAAAAAGACAGTCGTGGGGGGGAACGTTGGTACTGCAGTATTAGGAAGGGGATGGATAGATGGATAGGTAGATAGAGATAGATGGAGAAAGAAAGAGAGAGAGAAAGAAAGAAAAGAAGGAAGGAAGGAAGGAAGAAAAAAGAAAGAAGGAAGGAAGAAAGAAAGAAAGAAGAAAGAAAGACCACTTGTCTGATACTGTACAGGCAGTGTTGTTGGAGGCAGAGGAGAAAGGAGTAAAATAATGGGTAGATCTTCCTTCTAATTAAATCTAAGGTTTTTATTATGGTTTCCAAACATGTTACTTGTGGGACTCCTGAGTATTATAACTATTTTTTCTGGGTAACAATAAAAATGGTTGTAAACATGAGAAAAGTCTAATGTTATAGATATTATCCAGGAATGAGCTCATATTAGCCAAACAACTGTACAACAAGTAATTGCATTGTTGTCTATATTGTTGTTCTGCAGAGTTTTTAGAGTTTTTCAAGACAGAGATGTCAGTCCTATCAACAAGTAGATTCAAAACGAGGAAGAAGAAGGAGAAGAAGAAGAAGAGGAAGAGGAAGAAGAAGAAGAAGAAGAAGAAGAAGAAGAAGAAGAAGAAGAAGAAGAAGAAGAAGAAGACACTGCTGAGTAAGATCAGTGTTTCAGGGACAAATTTATGGATGTTATTTTTATCACTGCAGATGAAGCATAAAGTTGAATTTGGAGTTGCTTGTTTGGGACATTTCAACTTCCATTCATCTAGAAAGCCTAATCCCGTTATTATGAGATTCTTCATATCTATACCGTGTTTTCCTGAAAATAAGCCCTCTCCTGAAAGTAAATCTTCCCCCAAAATACCCTTTCCTCTAGTTAAGGTTAGGGAAACAGAGCTGGAAATCAGGTAAGATGGCAAGAGGAGCCCCATCTTGCTCCATATGCCCCCAAATGATAAAAGTTTTCCTGAAAATAAGCCCAAGCGCTTATTTCATGGTTCAAAAATATATATAAGACAGGGTCTTATTTTCGGGGAAACACAATAGTTCAGAACAGGGGTCTCCAACCTTGGCAACATTAAGACTTGTGGACTTCAATTCTCAGAATTCTAGTATTAAAGTTGCCAAGGTTGGAGACTTGTGGTTCAGAACAAACTATATTTGTTCAACAAATGGGAACCATTTAAAGGAAAATAAAAAAGTAAAGAAGATGGGAATATTTTTTAATCTTCTTCCACAAAAACATAACATAAGTGCATCACCGTGCCTACCGTCTCTGTCTTACTGTCCTTTTGTCCTCATTTATCTATACTTATTTTGCTTATGTTTTATGTTTATACCTATACCTGCTCTCTTGACATGTTTGACAAACAAACAAAAGAAAAAATATCCCAGAAGGAGATTTTATGACTTTTTGCAAACAATATACGGTAACTAATTAACAAAAACATTTTTTTTCTTTAGAAATCTTTGGTTGACCTTTTTTCTTTTTAAAACTTTAGGTTTCTTATATTCTTAAAATTTAGGTCAGTCAAGATTTTCCCCATCTTATTCTTTTTCCTTGACTTCATATAGAAATGTTGTCATACAATTTGACATTTCTGATAGTTTTGTGCAACATAATAGGCCTTAGAGTTTCCTTCCAAAAGGAAAGAGTTGTTTATGCACTGGACAATTTAACCTGAAGTTTTATTATCTCAGAAGAGGAAGATTTCTTCAAGTGTACACAAGAAGCAATTCAAAATCTTTTAGAGATAACTTTGATTAGCAGATGATCAACCCTTGTAGCAGAACAACAAATAAGTTCTTCAAAAAAATTAAAAAGCAAAACTTAGGCAGGAATAAAAAGAAATGAAAAAAGGGAAAAGTCAGACAGGAAGTAAGATGAACGTGCAAAAACAAAGAGAAAATCAAAAGTAAAGAAGAAAATATTGACTTCTAACATACTTTAGTGCAAGTACAGAGGCTTAGAGAATCTATTTATTTTGGCTTGTATCACCTAATTATGGCTGCAGATTTTAATCTAATCTAATCTGTCTCTACCAATATGAATGCCCAGAATAAACTATATGCTATAATGTTTCTGGCAATAAACTAGTGATGTGCTCCTATGAGTACCGCCAGGTACACAGAACCGGTAGAAAAATTTTGATTTTTTTTCTTTTTTTCCCTTCTGGGTTCTGGGTATGCTTCTCCTATCACAGTAAATAAGGTTGAATGTGTATAATTTTAGAAAAGTTGTGAGTGTGTGTTTGTGTACATACACTTTATATAATGACTTTATATTGTAGATAATGTATATTTTCTCGGAGAGGGGCAGCATACAAATCTAATATATATATTAGATATATCATTTGCAAAAACACAGAGATTGGAACTCCAGCCTGATGATGGTGAATGTGATTTCACCGAAACGTCGCATAGACATGCAAAACATTACACAGGGCAAAACCCGAACTCAGAACAATCTACATATATATATATATATATATATATATATATATATATATATATATCCATAGAAACTGAAACCAGACTCAGAACACACATTGCAAAACAATCAAGTAGCCTACAAGCTCCAACTACTCAGGATATCACGCCTAATCCACAATCATTAACTAATCAGCATACCTCAGTTACATCAACGACCCAAGGTGTTACCCTACTGACTCATCAGGAAGTTTCTACACAGCAGGCAATTGCTGAGCCATCAAACCACACCCAGCCACCAGTATTTATAGAAGGAAGGCAGCTCAGGTCTCGCTGTGTTCACCCTAGAACAAGGACAGAAGCACCAGCCTGAAGATGACGAGTGGGACCTTGTCGAAACGTCGCCAGAAATTTCCAAATCCTACATGGGAAGAAACCCGAATATGCCAATATAGTATTGTGGGCTACTTAGGCAATTCCACAGGCATAATTTACCCAAGATTAACAATTACTGGTTTTTTTAGTTCTTGTAAACTCATGTTTATGTCCTTTTGTTTTTGATTTTTCCAAGCATGAAGGTCTTCTCCAATAACTCCTCCGTCCATATGATGTGTCCAAACTATCAACACCTTAGCTTCATTACTCTCCAGTGAGTAAGTCTGGTTTTACTGCATCCTGTACTGAATGATTTGTTTTCACAGTAAGATATTCTCGACAATTTTCTCCAGCATCACAATTCAAAGGCATATAGTTTTCTGTGTTCAGCCTTTCTGAGATCACTTTATTTCATGGCTTCATTTACCATCCCTATGAATTTATGAGCCTTGGAAGATAAAAGTCCACCACACTATTGCTACAACTTCTTTTCCAGCAAGTTGCCTTGGGTTTGCATTGCTTGTTGACATAATGTTACTTGTGGTGTTGGTGGTTTTTATATTGAGCAGCAGATAGCAGTTTCTTTTTTCCTTTTCAAGAAGAAATTCTTAAAATCTTATTTGCTTCCAGCCATCAAAGTGATAGCATTATCATATCTGAAGTTGTTGATATTTCTCCCAGCAGTTTTAATTCCAATTCCTATTTCCCCTACTCCAGCATTTCTCATAATATATTCTGTGCATGGGTGTGTACCTTAAGTGCATTCCTTTCCCATTTTTGAAATATTTAGCTGCTTCATATTTTGTTCTGTTGTTTCCTGGCTATCATATATATTCTTCAATAGGTGATAGTGCACCTATGTTTTCAAGGCAAACCACACAGTCAAAAGAAGAAGCAACAAAGCAGAAACAGAAGGGTTTTTCTGTACTCCATTGCCTTTTCCATTATCTATTCACTTATCCATTTTCCACATTAATAATGTAATCTCAGATCCTTTTTCTGAATCCAATTTATTATTCCGGCACTTCTCATTCCATCTACTATTGAGATTCCAAAGCTTTAAGCATTATTTTACCAGTAGGCAACTCTGGGTATCATACAACAATTATATATATATATATATATATATATATATATATATATATATATATATATATATATATATATATATATATGTTTTCGTAGATTTTCACGGGTACAGGTATGACGGTCTTGGTATATTCGGGTTTCTTCCCGTGTAGGATTTGGAAATTTCTGGCGACGTTTCGATGAGGTCTCACTCATCATCTTCAGGCTGGTGTTTCTGTCCTTTTTCTTCGCCTGAGAAAAAGGACAGAAACACCAGCCTGAAGATGATGAGTGAGACCTCATCGAAACGTCGCCAGAAATTTCCAAATCCTACACGGGAAGAAACCCGAATATACCAAGACCGTCATATATATATATATATACACACACACAGATATATATATATGTGTGTGTGTGTGTGTGTGTGTGTGTGTATGTATGTCTGTCTGTCTGTCTGTCTATATATATATATATATATATATATATATATATATATATATATATATATATATATATATATATATATATGTAGATTTGTTGTGAGCCGCCCCGAGTTTTCGGAGAGGGGCGGCATACAAATCCAAATAATAAATAAATAAATAAATAAATAAATAAATAAATAAATAAATAAATAAATAAATAAATAAGATTGTTCTGAGTTCGGGTTTTGCCCCGTGTAATATTTTGAGTGTCTATGAGACGTTTCGGTGAAATCACATTCACCATCATCCATATTTACAACAGCACGAAGCTTGAAGCTTCAGCCTGATGATGGTGAATGTGATTTCACTGAAATGTCGCATAGACACTCAAAATATTACATGGGGCAAAACCCGAACTCAGAATAATCTACATACATATACCCGTGAAAATCTACGAAAACAAATATATATATGTGTATATATATATATATATATGTCAAATGTTGTCGGCTATAAATAAATTAACCGCCTTGAAATGGTTTCCCTCAAACGTATCCCAGCCATAGAAACCAGACCCAGAACACACATTGTAAAACAATCAAGTAGCCTGCAAGTTCCAACTACTCAGGATATCACGCCTAACCTACAACCATTAACTAATCAGCATACCTCAGCTACATCAACGACCCCAATTGTTACCCCACTGACTCACTAGGAAGTTTCTACACAGCAGGCAATTGCTGAGCCATCAAACCACACCCAGCCACCAGTATTTATAGAAGGAAGGCAGCTCAGGTCTCGCAGTGTTCGCCTTAAACAAGGACAGAAACACCAGCCTGAAGATGACGAGTGAGACCTCATCAAAACGTCACCAGAAATTTCCAAATCCTACACGGGAAGAAACCCGAATATACCAAGACCGTCATACCTGTACCCGTGAAAATCTACGAAAACATATATATATAAACAATTAAAACCCTTACAAATAAAAACATTCATTTCTTCCTTGGCTGGAGCTAGATAGTATTGCCCTAAGGCTCCAGGCAGTTGGTTCCAGAGAGCCGGCATCACCACAGAGAAGGCCCTCCCACATAGCCCCACCAACCAACACTGTCTAGCTGATGGGACCTGGAGGAGGCCAACTCTGTGGTCCTAATCAGTCCCTGGGAGAAATGCAGCAGAAGACGGTCCCATAAATAGTCTTGCCCTAAGACAAGAAGGGTTTTATAGGTGATAACCAACACCTTAAATTGCATTCAGAGAAAGATTGGGAGCCAGTGCAGCTCGCGGAGTGTTGGTGTGATGTGGGTGTACCTAGGCACACCCACAACAGCTCATGCAGCAGCATTCTGGACTAACTGTAGTCGCCAAACGCTTTTTAAGGGTAGCCCCCATGTAGAGCGCATTGCAATAATCGAGTTGAGTATTCATTAATCTGACCATCTTTAGCCCTAAACTTTTTTGATATTGTATTATAAACTGACTACAGTTGTCCCTTCGCTATAGTTATGTTTTACATACTTGCTTACCAACTTTGACTCCATCATCTTTGAGAGGTTTAAATAGTTTGGGTGTTTTGTCATAGAACAGAGGTCTTCGGCAACTTTAAGACTTGAGGGTTTGAAACCCCAGAATTCTGGGAATTGAAGTCCACAAGTCTTAAAGTTGCCAGATTTGGGGATACCTGTCATAGAATTACAGGATTGTGAATTGGAAGGCTGTCAAGGATCAACTGGTACAATTCTCTTCAAAGTGCAGGAAAAACTGTGAAACTATCTATGAGAGGCAGCTGTCCAGTGTTTTCTTAACCTCCAGAGGTAGAAAACCCATCAATACTCGAAGCTTTGCTATTAGCAGTATTTTTAGGGCCAGTATAATTTACCTTCCAGAATGCCTGGCTCTAATTCAGTGAAAGGTTTGTACATTTCATTCATTTGGGTTTCTTTTTTCTATACTTTCTTTGTGCCATCTCTATTTTACCCATTTGCCCTGGAGAACAGTTGCCTTTCTTTTGTTTTTAATAGGCCCGTAGTTGCAAAAACAGATCTTTTAAAAATCTTTATTACCACTTATTTTTTATCTTCAATTTCTTTCCATGTTAACTGCTTGTCTTCTTGGTTTTCTTTGGAACTCAGTATTTAGTTTGACAAAATTTCTTCTTTCCTTGTTGCTTTTTCCTTTCTACCTGCCTTGGACCATTTTCTGCATATCAGCAGACAAGCCATTTTACCTTCTTTTGTGTTTTGTATTTCTCAATATTTTTGTTTGCTGCATCTTCAATAATGTCACACATTTCAATCCAGAAGCACTCTATGACCTTACAAAGATCAATACAGTAAAGACAGTTGTTTTTTTTTCCAACTATATCTTCCGATTTTGAAACTTTCCCCTATAGGAAAAATTATGGATTGAGCAAGTCTTGAAAGAGCAGCGGGGGGAGGGGACCAGCAAAAAAAGATTATGTAAACATAGAAAGACAATGCAATCCCAGATTCACAATCTAGATTCACAAGACTGTGAATCTGGTTAGGAACTGGCTCTGAATCTATTGATGCAATGGAAAGATTAATCAATATTAATGGTCAAGGTTCAATGATTTGTTTCAAAATTAGTAACAATGAATTCCTATGAGTAACATAATGCTTTTATTGTTTCTTTTTTGTTTCCAATTTCCCCCTCTTGCTCCCTTGCTCCAAATTTTCCCCTTTCCCTTCTTTTTTATAAAATAAAGCTATAACAAAAACATGCGAGGAATATAATAGAAGACTTTGCGTAAGAAAGGCATGTGGCAAATACTTCATGGCCTCTGATTATTTTCCCACAGTGGAAAGTGGCACTTATCTCCACCTGAGTTGAGGAGTGCAATCACTCAAATTATATCCCAAACAAACTGAAGACAGGAAAATCACATACAGTGGACTGATTGGGAGCACTAAGTTAATGCGGGGGTCAACTTATTGTGGATGTAAGAGATCTTGAAAATACAGCTGATGCTAAGCTACTTTTCATCATGTGAGAGTCACATCTGAAAAAAAATATGCTACAATATCATCTGCATTTGATTTGAAACTTTGTGTAAATTCAGCATAACCTAATACTTTACCTTTCGGTATGCAATGACCTTATTGGAGCTTCATCTTTTTTCCTCAGTTTCACCCTTCCCTCAATTCTTTGCTAATAGGACTGCTGTTCCTGTGTTTATTTTGCAGCCTGCTATGCTCTAGGCCTCAAGATGTCATAAGAGAGGAATGTTTAAAGAGAGTCGTAGAATCATAGAATTGGAAGAGATCTTGGCAACTTTCTGTTCCAATCCTTGCTCACACTGATTTGAATTTCAGTGTGACCAATTCACCACCTGTCTTCTCAGAATAACTCCCAATGAATTGTTGTGAGCCGCCCCGAGTCTGCGGAGAGGGGCGGCATACAAATTTAATAAATAAATAAACAAATTTCAAAAAACTTATTCTCAGAAAAGTATGTTCGGTAATGCAGCATTTTTCTGTTTACTTTGAGATTTTTATCTAAACGAATTCAAGGGTCCCCCCTTATTCAAATTGAAAAAATGAGTTTCTACTTCATAATAATCAATCTAAGATGTATAAAATATGAAAAAAATCCAAACGGGTACAATTATTTGATATTCATTCAGCCTTAATTCCTTTTTTTTTTTTTTTTGGTAATTCTGAATTATAACAAAAACTCTGGCATTGACAAATAAAGGAGATGATAACATAGTCTTTGGACTGAGAACTAAATGTAAAATAATGGCACTAGTAAATTTTGAATGCTTACATGTCCTTTTTGAATCCTATGTTTTCAAGAAAGTTATTCTGATCAGTATAATCAAACAAGTGATGACAAATCTAAGATTTTCTTGATTAGCTGCCCAGGGAGATTATGAGGCCTGGAACTAGGGCAATATTGCAGTATTGCTTTTTTACATTTGTGTAGAAACCTGGAAACAGATGGACCAGAATTCTATATTGACATTCAAATTACATGTTGAAAATCTATGTCGGCCTCTACTCTATTATCCTATTTTCTTTTTAAAAAAATGAAAATATCAAACAAAATGCCAGGATTTGTGATAACAAAAACACATTGAATAAAGCTGGGAATTCCAGAGCATGGGGACAACTTTCTTTTGTTCCTGTTTCTCAATTTGGGCAATTTGAATATGTGGACTTTAACTCCCAGAGCTCCCCAGCCAGCATGGGAATTGAAATTGAATTGAAATCAACACATACACAACACGTACAGTAACCAAGACTGAGAAAATTGCTTTAACATCATAGAATATTAATTCAGCTGTGAGACCAAACCTATATTTTAATATTGTAGCTATCTGCCTTTGGGTAAAGATATGTATAGTTATACACATACAGATGATTTCATTGTTTTGAAATCACTTTATATATCTGCTCTAGGAAAGCAATTTACTCTAAAAGTGCCTCTGAAGCATTATGTTTGTGATATCCATGTCTCCCGTTAAAAATAGGGAAACACCCTAGCAGATTTATCATTTCCTTTTCTATATCTTTTCCCTCTTGAGAAGTTGCCAGGCCTGTTATAAGTTGCTGATTTTAATTATTCTTGGCCCTGGAGCCAATAATAATTTAAGTCTTTCTAATATAATATAGTTAAAAGTTAATTGGAAATTTCATTTGAAGCGCAACACTGCCACCCATTTTCTTAATAATTTTTTTTATTAAGAAGTTTTTTGAATTTTTTTTAACCGATCAGTTATTATAAACATCAGTGGGAAATAAGATTTGGAAATGTATCATTCCACTCCAATTTTTTTGGCTGAAATTGCTAAGACCATACATAATGTTTTGACCTTCTTAGATTTCTATTCATCTTTAGTGATAAAGCAATTCTTCACAAGGACTTAAGTCATTTTCTATTAATGGCAGAAAAATTGTGATTGTCGGACAGGGGAAATAAGTAGAGAAACCATCCATAACTAACCAGTTTATCAAAATCTGGAACATTGTAGTAGGGGGAAAAGTGACTTGACAACATCCAGCTATGCGATACCTAATCTGGATGGTTTTACAACCATTTTTTTCTTTTATCCAGTGTAACAAAAATAATTGGACACTATCATATATCTCTTTTTGGAAAGATTGGAATTTTTGGAAAGATCTGGAATCTACTGGAAATATTACAATATAAAGTATTTTTAATACTTGCAAAATTGTGAGATGACTCTGAAATCTGTTACTTATTATTAACAGAATAATAGAATTGGAAGGGACTTTGGAAGTCTTCTAGTCTATACCATTTCAGATAAATAGAAGAAGAAGAAGAAGAAGAAGAAGAAGAAGAAGAAGAAGAAGAAGAAGAAGAAGAAGAAGAAAAAAAAAAGAAGAAAAAGAGGAGGAGGAGGAGGAGTTAATAACTTGCTGAAGTGAACTTTTTATTGTTGTTTTTTATAGTTTTATAGCCTTGTAGTCAATTGCAAAAGGATGGGCCAAAGTTGTTTTGTTTGATGGCATAACACATGTCCTTTCTCTCCTGCACCCCGTGAAGACCAATCAATGAATAATCTGCCATCAGATGATTTATCAGAGTTCGAAATTGCAGGTCTGCTGATGTTCAGATGAATCTCAGCATATCAATGAAAGCCAGTTTCATGCAGTGGTTCAAGGTTGGTTCATGCAGTGTTTCAAGAAACTGAGAGATCATGAGTTCTAGTCTTGCCTCAGGCATAAACCCAGTTTGGTGACCTTGAGCCAGTCACATTTTCAGCCATAAGGAGACAAATCACTTCCAAAATACTTTGCCCAGAAAATTTGCCAAGAGTAAAACTGATACAAACACACAGAGATGCACTCACCTGGAGAGAGCAGGGTGGAAAGAAGGAGGGAGGGAGAGAGAGGGGGGAAAGGGAGAGGGGATAGGGAGAGAGAGAGACCCAGAAAGATATCAGATCTTGGCATGCAATGTGGTCAGATTCCAATCAGAGAGAAAAAAGATGAATGAGGGAAGGATACTGAGGAACAGAGGTGAGTTCCTACCAGTTTGGACCAGCTTTTTTTAAAAAAATTATTATTATTATTATTATTATTATTATTATTATTATTATTATTATTATTATTATTATTTCAATACAACACAGCAAACGAGATCACTATGCTGGATTTCGTATTTCATCACCAGTCGGGCACTTCCCAAGCACCTAAGACTGCGTGATGTAGCAGTGAATTATGTTTGCAGATCCCAGTAAAGCGGCCTTTTGCAATTGACAGATGGAGATTTTGTCAATTCCAATGGTTTTCAAATGTCCGCTGAGATCCTTTGGCACTGTGCCCAGCGTACCAAGTACCACTGGGATCACTTTCACTGTCTTATGCCAGAGTCGTTGCAGCTCGATTTTTAGATCTTTGTATTTCACTAATTTCTCTAGCTGCTTCTCCTCAATTCTGCTGTCCCCTGGGATTGTGATGACGATGATCCATACTTTCTTGTGTATTATGCTTCAGAATTCGGTCAGTCTGAAGTTGGAAGTCCCACAGTAGTTTTGCTTGCTCACTTTCAACCACTTTTTCGGGCTTATGATCCCACCAGTTCTTTGCCACTGGTAAATGGTAGTTCTGGCACAAGTTGTTGTTGTTGTTGTTGTTATTATTATTATTTATTAGATTTATATGCCGCCTCTTTCTGGATATTCAGAGCAGCTCATAACAACAAAATACAGTACAAATCTAATGATTAAAAAACAGTTTAAAAACCCATTAATATAAAAAAACAGTCATACATCTCAAACAAACCATGCATAAAATGGAACGGCCCAGGGGAATTGATTTCCCCATGCCTGATGGCAGAGGTGGGTTTTAAGGAGTTTGCGAAAGGCGAGGAGGGTGGTGGCAGTCCTGATCTCCAGGGGGAGTTGATTCCAGAGAGTCAGAGCCGCCACAGAGAAGGCTTTTTCCCTGGGGCCTGCCAGATGACATTGTTTCGTTGATGAGACCCGGAGAAGGCTAACTCTGTGGGACCTAATCGGTCGCTGGGATTCGTGCAGCAGAAGGCGGTCCCAGAGATATTCTGGTCCGATGCCATGAAGGATTTTATGGGTCATAACCAACACTTTGAATTGTGATCGGAAACTGATTGGCAACCAATGCAGACTGCGGAGTGTTGCTGTAATATGGGCATACCTGGGAAAGCCCATGATTGCTCTCGCTGCTACATTCTGCACGATCTGAAATTTCTGAACACTCTTCAAAGGTAGCTCCATATAGAGAGTGTTACAGTAGTTGAACCTCAAGGTGATGAGGGCATGAGTGACTGTGAGCAGTGACTCCTGGTCTAGGTAGGGCCGCAACTGGTGCACCAGGCGAACCTGGGCAAATGCCCCCCTTGCCACAGCCGAAAGATGGTTCTCTAATGTTAGCTGTGGATCGTGGAGGATGCCAAAATTGCGGACCCTCTCTGAGGGGGGTCAGTAATCCCCCCACGGTAATGGATGGACAGATGGAATTGTCCTTGGGAGGCAAAACCCACAGCCACTCCGTCTTATCAGGGTTGAGTCTGAGTCTGTTGACACCCATCCAGACCCTAACAGCCTCCAGGCACCGGTACATCACTTCCACTGCTTTGTTGACTGGACATGGGGTGGAGATGTACAGCTGGGTATCATTTATAGAACCATTAATAACTTGGCAATCTGGGTAGCTGGAACCAGCAGCGACCCAGCCTGCCATGCCACCAAACTTGCCATAGGTGCCGCCATGTGTTCTGTCTGGGTTCCCCCAGACGTCAACACCAACTAAAAAGAGTACCCAGACACGCTGGTAAAAAGCAAAGTCATTTTATATCTTTGAAAACAAACACAGATAACAAAAACTGTTCTTACAAATTGGAATGCGATGAAGCTTCATAGAAGAGTCATGACGGCCAGACAATACAACAGGCTTCTTGCTGGCACACACACCATTGTAGATAATAAAACCCACGCCTCCCCCAAGTTTTCAGCCTTCGAGGCCACAAGCCAGAATCAGAGACGCCAAGGATCGAAGCAAGGTCACAGGACTCCCAAAAGATAACTCTCCACAATACAGGAAGGGCGGGCCTGCCTTTTCAACCTTTCTGAGGAGAACCACACCCAAACCCAGCTGTTGCCTATTAGGGATGGAAATACCTGGCTAATTGTCCCCTTCGTTGTGCTGCCCTTCTCTGCCTCATATCTATGATGGCTTGTGCATTCTCATCTAATGACTCCAGGCTACTTGCTGGGGAGAGGTCCCCCCCGGGGGTCTCAGGCTGTTCTCCCTCCTCCTCGTCCTGACATTCCTCTTCCCCGTCTGCCTGGTCCTCCTCCTCCTCCTGTTCCTCGTCCTCCCCCTCTGAGCATGGAGCCGGCAGAGTTCCAGCCGTTCCCTGAGGAGCCTCAGGCTGAATCACAACACCACGTTGGGGTTTTTTGCTTCTGCGCATGAACGGAAGCTTTTCTTAGTACTGTGCATGCACACAAAGTGAGTCCCTGAACAAACGGACAGTAGAAAAATCCAGAATCCACCCCTGCAGTGGAATACCTACATTTGGGTCCTTTACTCCATGCAGTTTTAAAAGTTTAAAAAAAATTAAGTTCTCATTCCACTTTCTGATTGGCTTTTTTTGGAAGTAATTCAGACCATAGTAACAATTGATAGCTGTGGGAATGGAAGAAATCCCTCAGGGTTCTCACTCATAATAAAGACAGAAGGAATGGCCTTGAGGACTAGGAGGAAGAGCTGTCACCAAGCTGCCACAGAAAAAAGAATTCTAAGTCTGGAGAAAGAATGTAGTGTGAGTAAATGTCTTAGAAACACCACCACCAACAACAACAACACCATGAAGAAAAAGAGGAGGAGGGAAACTCATTCAGAGTTTCAAGATTTACTATAGCTTTAATAAAAGCTACAGTATGTATGGCCTACATGACATTGGTTTCCTAAACTAGTCTACCATAAGGAGCTGACATAAATACCTCAGAAAAAGCAAATTCAAACAGGAAGAACAATAACCTCCCCACACCCCAAAAAAACATGCACAAGTGGTTAAAAGCAAGAAAATGCTATCTTTCTTTATATTTGTTCATTCAGTTTCTATAACCATCCATCTCAATCCATTGAGGTATCTCACAATGCTCACTTTAATTCTTCACCTCACAACTGGTTTAACATTCATTCTCTATTAATAAGTGCAAGATCAGGCTACAGTTAACAAGGGATACAGGGAGGTTTCTGTTCTTCTGTTGTTTTTATTTTGAATTGGTGACAAATTCTAAGGAGATTCTAAATGGGAGGTCCAGCCATTAGTGGCGTTCTAGCCTCAAAGCATTAATTAAGTATTCAGTGGTGAGTCTTAGTTAAGTTAAAATACTAATATTACACATTGTTGATTCAGCAGAGAAACCAAGCCTACATTTTTAATATAAATACATATATTCAAGTTAATTCTTTTCAAATAATTATATATTTGTGAAAGCAAGGGACTATTTTAATAATTATCAGCGTCTTCCTTAATGATGTGGGGATATTTTCCCCCTTTGTTTTCCAGGCAAAAACTTGTCTTGATTTTTCTCTGTTTAAAATAGCTATAGTAACTCTGCATTGGAACTGTTGAGCATAAATAAGAAAGATTAACTAATTTATTATTGCATAAGCTTTCACTGATCACAGACCATTCCATCAAATGAATGAGGCCTCTTATACGTACCTACAATTGTTGCAAGGATGTGTAAAAACCTAAAGTGGAAAGTGGAGAATGGAAAAATAGGAGACAGACAAAATTACTTTAGAAGCAGTCAAGCACTGACACTGACATCCTTCCATTACCAGTTCTTTCCATATATATATATATACTGCTCAAAAAAACAAAGGGAACAATAAAATAACACATCCTAGATCTGAATGAATGAAATATTCTCATTGAATACTTTGTTCTGTACAAAGTTGAACATGCACAACAGCATGTGAAATTGATTGTCAATCAGTGTTGCTTCCTAAGTGGACGGTTTGATTTCACAGAAGTTTGATTTACTTGGAGTTATATTGTGTTATTTAAGTGTTCCCTTTATTTTTTTGAGCAGTGTATTTCCTTTTCGCAGTGAAAAAATCCCCCTTCTGTTTCCCAGCTACAATATGCTATCAAAATTGCAATATCAACAGACTGCACCTTTGGAAACAAATATCTTTCTAAGGGGAAATTTCACAGGGAAAAATCATGGGATGTAAAGGCTTAACAGCTGTACCTTGTGTAGTAGTCTCAGTTTGAATTTAAAACCACATTTCTGCTATAAATGGGCACGTCTAGGTAAGGGGGAAGGAGATTTGATCACATGATTAAGGTTTTCTGACACACTTTTACCCCATAGACACCCCTGGTTATATAGCAGAAGGAATACAATGGAGAAAATAATCATATTTTAGTGCTACTTGAGAATTTTACCATGGGGGCCTTAATATTTTCCTTATGAAAAAAGTTAAACATTTTCCTCACACTGTTAATGAGCTCAATGTTGTTATACAAGCTGCATTTTTCAAGGCTGACATATAATTACACCCCTATTCCCCTAGCCTATCCACTGCCCCATTTTTATATCTAGTAATTTTAAAGATACAATCTGAAATAGAAATTGCTTGCAAGAAAACATCCCTAAATGAATAAGACTAAGGGCATTTCCACATGATTTCCTTCTTCAAATTCTCTTGCACTGTCTTTGGAATATCCAAGTAGAAGGCCGGCCCTTGAGATGGGCTGACATTTTTTAGGCGGAGCCAGAAGCACACCACCACCACCGTCAAAGGCAGAAGCTGAAGGGGGATCACGCACGAATGGGCGTGACTACCCAGCATGCTCAGCGCCCAGTGCTGGGCATGATGGGACTGAGGGTGGAGTGGTGAGTTCCGGTATAAACGGAACAGGGTCACTGCTCGTCATCCTCTTTTGGAATCTACTCATCGGCCCTGTTGCAGGCACCCGCCTGTCCTCCCTTTTGTCTCAGTGTGACTATTGGTCACCCTCAGGGGCCAAGTTGGGATTTTTTTGTGGCTGTAACACATTTTATGTTTCAACGTTTTTTTTTTCACCTACACTGGAAGCTGGGGATAGGAGAGCTTAGTGGGTGCTTAGCAATATTGGTTCCATTAAGACTAGGTCAATTGGCTTAAATCTCTTTTGTTACTGTGGATGGCGGTATGGGGCAGAAAAAAGGGGCTAACAGCAACTGTGTGATCTCCTTTAGGGCACCTTTTGGAAGGTGATGGGCTGCCCCTCATCAGAAGTTCTGGGCCTACCCAGCCTGAGTGTTGGGGAGGGGGGTGCCCTTGGGGCTCACCTGCTGCAGGACTACAGGTGACAAGCCAGGGGTGAGCCTTCCCACATGCCTTGGGTATGGCAGAGAGCAAGGGAAGGGCAAGGGCAAGGGCAAGGGCAAGGGCAAGGGCAATCTTCCTTTGCTCAGCAAGGAGCTTCACCCATAGTTGTCCAGGAATGTTTGAACATACGTTCCACCCCAATTTGGTTTACCTCTGCAGGTCCAGACTTAAATTAATAAAGTGACCCATAAATCCCAGCTCTGTGGTCTGTGTGCTTATTTCTGCATCCGATGCAATGGATGTTCTCCTCTCCGAAAGAAAGAGGACCAGTGCTTCTTCCACTGGTCAATAGAAATTCCAGCATTGGTGCTCCCCTTCCTACCTTTGCTATTAGTTTGCTGTATTTGTTTTTGTGCATTATTTGTGCAAAGCCATTCCTTGACAAGAACATGATGGCAAAAATATGACCATGCCTGGCCTTCAGGAGGAAAAGGAGAAGTAAGGAGAATCAAAAAATAGAATGTGATGAGAAGTCTCACAGATGGGGAGCTACTTGCACCTCAGTTCTAGAAGAAATGCTATCAAAGATTTCCACAAGTATTTTCATGAAGCTGATGGGATTCCAGTGTCTCAGGGCAAAGTACTGTACAAGTTTAGATTATTTTCCCAATAAGTGGGAAAGAATCTAATTTGTGTCTAATTATATTTGAGATAAAATATTAAATATCAAGTTGCTCCTAGCTTATGGCACACCGCTGGAATCATGCTGCATTCATTTTATTCCCATATTTTATTTACAAAAATTTAACCCACTTTTTATTGATAAAAATTATCCTATACCAAGCAACATTCAGCAATGGATCATTAGCATGTTGTGCTTTCAGGAAGTTATAGCTAAAGCTATTACCGATACCTGAAGTTGAATGAACTTTTTTTTATTGCCAGAAGCCTATTTGATCTTTTGTAAAGCTCATTCTAATGATAACTATACAAAGTAAAATTGGAATCCAATACTCAGAAGCACCCAACTGTGCAGGCAACTATATGTAGGCGATGTGATTTGTGAGTGTTTAATAGAAATTTTAAAACTCGCCAGAAGGGCTGATCTTACCTGCAAATTTCTTGTGCAGACAGCATAGGATAAACTGTACAAGCCAGATGCATCAAGGGCAGGTGAGATACAGCAGGTGTGCCCCAGTTATATATATTCTGTATATCTAGCAGTTGTTTAAGAATAGCAGGTGTATCTATGGCATTAGGTACTCTTTTTTTCAGGTGTAAGCACACAGATTTATGAAGGTGGGTTGAAATGGGATGGCTGCCAAGATTTTCAGCACTTTTGAACAAGACCAACCAAAAATATTTATTCATGTGATTTAGATTCTTTATTCCAAGAAGGATTGCTAGGAGGAGCTGGGTTTTTTCACTGGATAGAGATTGGATTAAACATTATCCAAGATCTTTTCCAAAACTGACTGTCTATGATTTAATGAAATCTGATAAAACTGCTAAAATCATCTGCTAATTTAAGTTGAAAGGACATACCTAGAAAGAAAAGTTTTGACTCCACTCCTGAAAGCAGGATAGAGGCTAAATTGAGGTAGAAGGTTCATATCCATAGCTATCCAGCAACAGAGAAGGCCTGCTTCTGTGTTTTCAAATGTGATCCAAATTTATGTATACCTAACACATTGAATAATTTGGCTGCTTATATAGAACTATGTATCAATAGATTTAGGAAATAGTATAGTGGCTGACAGCATTGTCCTGGCAGGCTTTATACTTATAGTTTTGGTTTCAGAATGTTATGAAAAAATATCTATATCAAGAAGAAATGCTTCTTAGAGAGCTGTGATCTGATCCACATTCATGTTGTGTCTATTTATTTCTAATATTTGTATCATGTTTTCAAGGAGCACAGGTTTCCCCCGACCTTCATGTGATCTTCAGATAAACTTAGGAAGCAAGTTTAATTGAATTTTTTACTAATGTCACCCAAGTGAAATTGTTGTTATTCAACATGTGAGCTATCCAAGTTTCCTATCTACATGAATGTATTTAAATATAAAATAAACATGTAACAAAATCCAAATCTTAAGGGTAAATTGAGTGATCAACTGCCTCGTTATACATAGATGAAAACAAGAACAAGCAGATTAATTTATGCGCTTTGATAGAACGCTTATTAAAATGGGAAACATGGATATAACCATTATAAAATGTGCAAATGATGATAGAAATATAGTGTGTGTGATGTGATCTGCTGCAGAGAATGTTTGCTGAAAGAAGTGAAAATTACTGTATATAAGTGTGTGCTTCTGCCGACTTTGTTCTACAGAAGTGAGAGCCAGGGAAATAATAAAATGATATGGAGAGGTGTAGTGAATGGTGTTGGTGTGAATTAGATTTATCTATATTTGCTTTTCTGTTATTTCATACCTCTAATTTATTCTGTTTACTGTTTCTCTGTACTTTGTTCATCATTGCTTACCTTAAAAGGGAATAGCTTGATAAAATTGTATGTGTACAGTATATGTAAAAATAATCTCTAGAAAATAGAATAAAATAGAATTCTTTATTGCCCAAGTGTGATTGGACACACAAGGAATTTGTCATTGGTGCACATGCTCTCAGTGTACATAGGAGAATAAAATACATTTGTCAAGAATCATGATGTACAACACTTAATGATTGTCATGGGGTACAAATAAGCTATCAGGAAGCAATCAATGTTAATATAAATCATAAGGATACAAGCAACAAGTTACAGTCATACAGTCATAAGTGGGAGGAGATGAGTGATAGGAACGATGAGAAGACTAATAGTAATGTAGCCTTAGTGAATTGTTTGACAATGGTGAGGGAATTATTTGTTTAGCCGAGTGATGGTGTTTGGGAAAAATCTAAATGTAAAAGTATAAAGAGTGAAGGATTGCTATATCCAAGAAGAAAATCTCACCCAACACATGATAAAAAGACAAGAGGAACTCCATACAGATAAAATAATTTGAATATATTGTTTAATCTTGTATAACGACTTAAAATATGTGGACAATAAAAGGTGTTTCCATAATATTGGTTGTTGTTTTTAAATTGCGATAGGCATATTTCTTTGAAAAGTTCCTCTCAAGAGAATATACAGTACATTCAGGAATGGCCAACTTTCAGATGGTTCCATGTAGGAACACTTGAAAGAAGCACTAATAGCATGGGTAATATTAGTCATTAAGGATGGAAATTTAATTCCCTAGTCTAAATTGATTAGATTCTCCTTTCCTACAGTTATCCCTATATATAAGGGGTTTGCATAAGTGCACCAGAGTGCCTTCCATCCCCTGTCCTACTGTTTTTCTTTTATTAGTATATGTATATAAATATTATTATATCTTTGTATACCACCAATACGTATTTGACAAAACAAATAAAATAAATAAATTCTATCTAACCCTTTAATTGTGAAAAAGAAGAAATAGTGCCCTCTGCTTAATGTGACCAATTGGGATGTTCCAGACCAATGATGGTGAGCCTTTTTTTGCTCAGGCGCCAAAAGGGTGCTAAGGTGCATAGAAACATAGAAACATAGAAGTCTGACGGCAGAAAAAGACCTCATGGTCCATCTAGTCTGCCCTTATACTATTTTCTGTATTTTATCTTAGGATGGATATATGTTTATCCCAGGCATGTTTAAATTCAGTTACTGTGGATTTATCTACCACAACTGCTGGAAGTTTGTTCCAAGGATCTACTACTCTTTCAGTAAAATAATATTTTCTCATGTTGCTTTTGATCTTTCCCCCAACTAACTTCAGATTGTGTCCCCTTGTCCTTGTGTTCACTTTCCTATTAAAAACACTTCCCTCCTGGACCTTATTTAACCCTTTAATATATTTAAATGTTTCGATCATGTCCCCCCTTTTCCTTCTGTCCTCCAGACTATACAGATTGAGTTCATTAAGTCTTTCCTGATACGTTTTATGCTTAAGACCTTCCACCATTCTTGTAGCCCGTCTTTGGACCCGTTCAATTTTGTCAATATCTTTTTGTAGGTGAGGTCTCCAGAACTGAACACAGTATTCCAAATGTGGTCTCACCATCATTCTATATAGTGGGATCATAATCTCCCTCTTCCTGCTTGTTATACCTCTAGCTATGCAGCCAAGCATCCTACTTGCTTTCCCTACCGCCTGACTGCACTGTTCACCCATTTTGAGACTGTCAGAAATCACTACCCCTAAATCCTTTTCTTTTGAAGTATTTGCCAACACTGAACTGCCAATACAATACTCAGATTGAGGATTCCTTTTCCCCAAGTGCATTATTTTACATTTGGAAACATTAAACTGCAGTTTCCATTGCTTAGACCATTTATCTAGTAAAGCTAAATCATTTACCATATTACAGACGCCTCCAGGAATATCAACCCTATTGCACACTTTAGAGTCATCGGCAAATAGGCAAACTTTCCCTACCAAACCTTCCCCTATGTCACTCACAAATATATTAAAAAGAATAGGACCCAGAACAGATCCTTGTGGCACACCGCTTGTAACCTGACTCTGCTCAGAATACTCGCCATTAACAATAACTCTCTGATGTCTACGCTTCAGCCAGCTGAAAATCCATTGAACTATCCAGGGATTAAGTCCAATCTTCACTAATTTATCTATCAGCTCTTTATGTGGAACCGTATCAAAGGCTTTGCTGAAGTCCAGGTAGGCAATATCCACGGCACCACCTTCATCCAACACCTTTGTGACATAGTCAAAGAAATCAATGAGATTAGTCTGACATGATTTGCCTTCAGTAAAGCCATGCTGATTTGGGTCTAATAAGTTATTGTTTTTTAGGTGCTGATTTATCCTCTTTTTGAGTAGAGTCTCCATCATTTTAACTACAACTGATGTCAAGCTAACTGGCCTGTAGTTACCAGCTTCTTCTCTACTGCCCTTCTTGTGAATAGGCACAATACTGGCCATTCTCCAATCCTCAGGAACTTCTCCTGTTAACAAGGATTGGTTAAACAAATCAGTCAGGGGGGTAGCAATGACAGATCTGAGTTCTTTAAGAACTCTGGGGTGGATGCCATCTGGACCCATTGCCTTATTTATCTTTAATCGTTCAAGTTCTTCTAAGACATCGGCTTCTAAGATCACTGGAGCTGAATCCGTACAGCTGGAAGCAATGCTATATCCCTCTATAGTATTATTTTGTAAGGTGTCTTTTGAGAAAACTGAACAGAAGTAGCTATTGAAATGGTCAGCAATCTCCTTATTCCCATTAATGCATGTATTATTCCCGGTACTAAGCTTCGTGATGCCGCAGTTTTTCTTCTTCTTATCATTAATATATCTGAAGAAGGTTTTATCCCCCTTCTTTACAGATTTGGCAATTTCTTCCTCTTTTGAGGCTTTAGCAGCATATATTATCTGTTTCGCCTCCTTCTGTCTCATTTTATATACCTCCCTATCAGCTATACTTCCAGACTCTTTATACCTCCTATAGGCAGCCTTTTTTTCATTGACTATAGCCCTTACATCATTGCTAAACCATAGCGGTTTCTTCTTCCTTTTACCTTTAGTTATTTGTCTTACATACAGTCCAGTGGCTTTTAAGATGGCCTTTTTTAATACAGTCCACTGGATGCTCGCTCCTGCCATTTTATCCCTCCCCTTTAATTCATTATCTAAATATTCTCCCATTGCATTAAAATTTGTTTTTCTGAAATCCAATACTTTGGTTGCATTATAGGATTGCTCACAATGAGTTTTTACATCAAACCACAAACATAGATGGTCACTGCAACCTAAATTTTCTCCCACCTTGACATCTGAAACCCAATTCCCATTCGTAAAAACTAAATCTAGAATATTCTCCCCTCTAGTTGGTGTCTTAACCAGCTGTGCCAGAGCTGCTCCTGTAAAGGCCTCTACTATATTCTTACTTTTGCATGTAAGGGCACTGGGGATATTCCAGTCAACATCAGGCATGTTGAAATCACCCATAACCACAATATCTCCCTTTACTGCCATTTGGGTAATTTCATCCACCATCTTGTTGTCATATTCCTCGGATTGCCCTGGAGGCCTATAGATCACCCCAATTCTAATGACAGAACCTTCTTTATTTTGCATGCAAATCCAGAGAGTCTCTAGATCTTGACACGTATTTTGAATTACTGTTGTTTTTAGACTTTCTTTAATATAAATGGCTACTCCACCTCCCCTTCTCTCTATTCTATCCTTCCTATACAGTGTATATCCTGGTATGGATATTTCCCATTCATTAGAATCCTTAAACCATGTCTCAGTTATGGCAACCAGGTCCAAATTATCTCTAGATATTATGGCCATTAATTCACAGAGCTTGTTGCTCAAGCTTCGAGCATTTGTGCACATTACCCGAAGAACATTATTTTCGTTATTAGTTTGCCCCTTATCATCAACAACTACATCTATATTATTTGCAGCTCCCTTTTCATAAGCTTCCAAAAACTGCTTTATCCTCATTGGTCGGGGACAGAAATCACCCACATCAGTTACATCTCTGTCCCCTTTACCTAGTTTAAATGCCTGTCCAAAAAAGTTCTGAATTCCTCACCGAGCACCTGGGTACCTCTGTATGATGGATGCAAACCATCCCTCTTAAACAACTCCCTATTAGACCACCTACTGACATCATGACTTACATAGCCAAAACCTTCAGCTTTACACCACTGCCTTAACCACACATTAAACTCTCTGATACACGTTGTTTTATCCTCTTGGCCACAAACCGGTAACACCTCTGAGAAAGTCACTGAATCAGTTATTTTACCCAGCTCCACACTTAGACATTGAAAATCTCTTTTTACTACATTAACATTTCTCTGGGACAAATCATTTGTGCCAAGATGCACCACCACATCAACGTTATTACCTTTACTCACAGTCTTAACAATGTTTGTAATCCGCCTCCTGTCCCTGCTGGCAGTGGCCCCTGGGAGACACCTCAGCACCTTAACCACATCCTTGCTCTGTCCCAAATCAACACCTCTAACGGTCGAATCACCCATAGCGTATGCATGCATGCCCACACCAGGCAAGGATTCCCTGTCGTCGCCCCCTGGTCATGCGAGATTTGGCTTCTGTGCATTCTAATGAGCACGAGATTTCACAATTTTCTGCAATTTCTTTGCTTCCGCACATGCGCAGAAGCAAAAAAACACTGAAAATCAGTGAAATCTCACATACACGAGCATCTTTGTGTGAAATTTGGCTTCCTGTGCATATGCAGAAGACAAATCTTGTGCAGGCGCATCCACACATCCGCCAGTCACATAGAGCTGCGCGTGCAGGTCCATTTTCCCTACTGGAACGCTATCCCCCACCATCCCCCCAGGAACCCAATACTGGCCCACATCCATAATGCAATGCACTTCCCCTGCACATGCACGTACAATCCCCCCCTGTACTGCCCCACTGCGCATGTGCACAGTCCTCACTAAAGCCTTGGACTTCCAGTAGGCCTGTTGGCCTGTTTTTTGTCCTCCCTAGGCTTTAGGAAAGCCTTTGGAGGCTATGGATGGCCAAAACCAGGCCCAACAGGCCTACCGGAAGTTCAGAAAATAACTTCCAGTAGGCCCATTGGGCTGTGTTTCACCCTCCCCCCCTCCAGAAGGCCAACAATAAGCTGGAACTGACAAAGGGCAATGCCTCGCGTGCCCTCAGATATGGCTCCGCATGCCATAGGATCAGAATCACAGTTCTAAACCATTCAACTTTTGAATCTTTTCTCATTGTTATTTCTGAACAGCATAACTCTTTGGTGGTGGTGGTGGGGAGATAAGCAACCCAATGAACTCTTTATTGACTTCTGAGACATAAAAGTTCAGTCAATGATATGTTGGTTATGACCTATAAAGCCCTTCATGGCACCGGACCAGATTACCTCAGGGACCGCCTTCTGCTGCACGAATCCCAGCGACCAGTCAGGTCCCACAGAGTGGGTCTTCTCCAGGTCCAGTTAACCAAACAATGTCGCTTGGCAGGACTCAGAGGAAGAGCCTTCTCTGTGGCAGCCCCGGCCCTCTGGAACCAACTCCCCCCAGAGATTAGAATTACCCCCACCCTCCTTGTCTTTCGAAAGTTGCTTAAAGCCCACCTCTGCCGCCAGGCATGGGGGAACTGAGATATACTTTCCCCCTAGGCCTTTACAATTTTATGCATGGTATGTCTGTATGTATGATTGGTTTTTATATAATTGGGCTTTTAACTGTTTTTAGTATTGGATTTGTTATATATTATTTTATTGTTGTTGTTAGCCACCCCGAGTCTGCGGAGAGGGGTGGCATACAAATCCAATAAATAAACAAACAAACAAACAAACAAATAAATAAATAAATTAAAATAAAATAAATTAAAATAAAATAAATTAAAATAAAATAAAATAAAATAAAATAAAATAAAATAAAATAAATTAAAATAAAATAAAATAAAATAAAATAAAATAAAATAAAATAAAATAAAATAAAATAAAATAAAATAAAATAAAATAAAATAAAATAAAATAAAATAAAATAAAATAAAATAAAATAAATAAAATAAAATAAAATAAAATAAAATAAAATAAAATAAAATAAAATAAAATAAAATAAAATGAAAGTGTTGTTTTGACAATTCTGACCTGATTCTGGAATGAAAGCTGCATAGCTATGGGCAAGGGCATTTACAGTGGATAATGCCCACAACTATACAATCAAAAGCCTGCCATGTTTTTATGTGTGTTGTGTGCCATTGCAGAGCTTTGAAAGTATAGCCATGACTGTCGTCTTCACTTTTTTGACCCACACTGCCGACAACCCTGGGTATGGGTAGGGAAGCATTTTACTTTGATCAGTATGAAGGAAAAATGTTATATTTTTCTGTCATAATTCTAGAATAACTATGGGGGCTTTTCCTGACACTTCCTGATATATGGCATTTGTTAGGGACTTATTTTACCAAAGAGTAATCAGTCATCATTGGACAATTCTTGAAGGATGAAAGAACTGACCATGAAACCTAATATAAGGTGCATTTTTTGAAATTCTCATATGCTCTTGCTCACCCATGGTCCTCTGTCTTCCCATAAAGGATCTGCCTTGTGCACAAATATTATCTGATCCACATTCTTCATATTTGCTCCTTCATTACAAGTTGAGGATCATTATTCTACTGGGCCCACGAGTCCATGGGCAGGGGTGGCATATAAATAATAATAATAATAATAATAATAATAATAATAATAATAGTAAGGATGATGATGATGATGATGATTGATGATGATGATGATGATAACAACAACAACAACAACAATAATAATAATAATAATGGCTTACAAAGTGGAACACTCAAAAAGGAGACAGAAGGACTAATACTGGCGGCACAAGAACAGGACATTAGAACATTAGAACGACTGGTGATGAAATACGAAATCCAGCATAGTGATCTCATTTGCTGTGTTGAATTGACATAATAATAATAATAATAATAATAATAGTTGTTGTTGTTGTTGTTATTATTATTATTATTATTATTATTATTATTACAGTGGAACCCCGACATAAGAGCTGCTCTACTTAAGAGCAACTCGAGATAAGAGCTGGGAGGGGAGAGATATTTTTGTTCTACTTACAAGCCCAAATTCGAGATACAAGCGCCAAGGAGCTGTCTCCTGAAGCCAAACGCTAACTTCCGCGTTCAGCTTCAGGAGACAGCTGCGAAGCGGCGCGCGTGTTTTAAAAGGTTGCAGCCGGCCTGGGGGGCTCGGGGGGGGGGGTGCTTGCAGCTTTCTTTCTTGCTCTTTTTCTTTCTCTCTTTTACCTTCCCTTCCTCTATTTCTTCTTTTCTTTCTCCTTCCCACCTTCTTCCCTCCCTCCCTCCTTTCACTCATTCCTCTCTAACTCTCCCCTTTCATAAGTTTCCTTGCTTCCTTCCTCTGTTCCTGTCCCTTCCCCCTTTCTTTCTTTCTTTCTTTCTTTCTTTCTTGCTCTTTTTCTTTCTCTTTTACCTTCCCTTCCTCTATTTCTTCTTTTCTTTCTCCTTCCCACCTTCTTCCCTCCCTCCCTCCCTTCACTCATTCCTCTCTTACTCTCCCCTTTCATAAGTTTCCTTGCTTCCTTCCTCTGTTCCTGTCCCTTCCCTCTTTCCTTCCTTCCTTCCCACCCTCCGTCCATTCATTCACCCATTCCTCTCTTGATCGCTTAAAGCCGGTCCCTGGTGCAAAAAGGGTTGGGGACCTCTGTCCTACAGGATTGGGTGGCAGAGAAGTTGAACATATGTAAATTTAAAAGTTTAAGAAAGTTTACAAGTTAAGTGAAAGAAACTTCATTATTCATTTATATGTACATGTACATTTCTTCATTAAAAACATGTCTTTCTGCATAATTTAGACTAACTTTGTGAGTTTTTTGAGGGCTGGAACCAATTAAAATTATTTACATTAATTCCTATGGGGAAAAGTCGTTCGAGATAAGAGCTGCTCGACTTAAGAGCCCAGGTCCGGAACGAATTAAACTCGTATCTCGAGGTACCACTGTATTATTATTTCAGTATGATCTCATCCAAGACTCTTAACTCTGCAGGTTTTCCAAAGCTTCCTCTGGTTAGAGGCATCTACATTCTCTCCCATGTCCAATATTTTATTATCAGAAGGCTAATGGGAATATGAATACTTTCCTCACATCATTTCCAAGAATATATTCCTCTCTTTAGGTGCACCTGTGTCAGCCGATTGGCTCCAAACAGCTTCTGCAATTCACCGCAACCTTTCAACATGCCTCTTGACAGAAAAATTACCAACTTTAATGCACTTGTGACTTAGCCAGTTAATTTGCACCTGTATCTAATTTCAGACTTGCTGGAATAACAGGGCAATTCTGCAATCAAAATATTGGGAACAATTGTCAGAGCTGCCAGTCACCAGTAGCAGCCAAAATAAAAAAAGAGGAAGAAGAAAAGCCTTTGTTTGAATTGGTTGGAGAAACCGGAAAAAGAGTTGATTCTGCAGAGCGACAACAGAAGGCAGCAATTTATTAAAGGTGGCTGTAGGGAATGCCCTGAATTGCCCCTCCTATTAAAAGCAGTGCTCATTAAAGCACAGAAGGAATTGTGCCATCTCTGCTAGACTGCAATTTTCCAGTGAGACATAAGAGGATGGGTGGGAGGTCAGTTTGGCTTATTGTAGTCTCTTGGGGTTATTTTGTACTAACACCCCCCCACACAAAAATAGAAATATATTTTGTATATTTTTCATCCACATCTTGGAAGTTACGAGAAAGTACATGAAACTTCTTAGGAATATTCTCTTTATTTTTGTCAACAGAATGCTGAAAATAAATTATACAAAGGGAGTTCAGGACTCTGTCAATCTACCTGTCTGTCAACAGGATAACTCTGCAAGAACTGAATAGAATGGGAACACATTTTGTGAGTTGAGAGAAGCTGTCAAAAAGAAAGATCAGGTTAAAAAATGGGACAGATCTGGCAGGGTAGGAAGAAAAATACAGTACAGTGATACCTCATCTTACAAACGCCTCGTCATACAAAATTTTCGAGATACAAACCTGGGGTTTAAGATTTTTTTGCCTCTTCTTACAAACTATTTTCACCTTACAAACCCACCACCGCTGCTGGGATGCCCCGCCTCCAGACTTCTGTTGCCAGCAAAGCGCCCGTTTTTGGGCTGCTGGGATTCCCCTGAGACTCCCCTCCATGGGAAACCTCACCACTGGACTTCCGTAGCCAGCAAAGTGCTTGCTTTTGTGATGCTGGGATTCCCCTGCTGGGATTCCCCTGTAGCATCGCAAAAACACAGAAGTCCAGAGGTGGGGTTTCCTATGGAGGGGAACCTCATGGGAATCCCAGCAGTGCAAAACGGGAGCTTCGGTCTGGCAAAAGGGGTGAATTTTGGGCTTGCACGCATTAATCACTTTTCCATTGATTCCTATGGGAAACATTGTTTCATCTTACAAACTTTTCACCTTAAGAACCTCGTCCTGGAACCAATTAAGTTTGTAAGACAAGGTATCACTGTACTTCCAATTCAACCCTCTGGGAAGAGCAGCCCAGCAATAGCAGCAGCTCAGAAAGTCGATGGAAGTTTCATGCTAAGCTCCCCCTTTCTCCCTCTTGGGCATGGGATCCTAGGGACTAAAGCCTACATAGCCTGTTTTATGCTTCTTAGTCAACACAAACACAAAGATGCAGTACGTTACTTACAGGACCGTCACCTACTTCATGTTTGCCAGCCAGTCTGCCCCCCGCATGCCAGGGATCACCGATCTGGTAGTGGAAACAGTGATGTGTGCACATCTGCATGTTTCTGCCATGTGCACGCACACCCACACACACTCCTGCATGGGATTTTGCTTCCATGCATGAACGGAAGCAAAGAAAATAGCAAAAATCGCCAATATTTTTTTAGATGTTGTTGTGGTTGGCTCTGGCCCAGCTCCTGTCCCAAGGAATGTGGAGGTGGATGCAGGGGAAACATCAACATGTCAAAGGCCTGTTTTATTGCTGACAGAGTCAGGTAGTGCAGTTTCCTCAGACAGAAGAAGAAGGTGGGAGTGACTTGGAAGAGGGGGGCTTGGCACACAGCCCAGGAAGCCAATCTCCATTATCTTCGGTTGATTCGGATGCGGAAGTCTTGAACCTACGCAGGCGCAGAGTTATGCATAGAAGAGACCAATTGAGGACATATTACAGGAGATAAGAGAGGCCACCTGTGTTTGGGTGGGGCTCTAGTAATTAGAGCTGCTGATACAAATAGCAGTGTGTTGGTTTGGCCGTTGTGGAAGATTATCTGATCGCAGTTCTTTAGGACCGTGCCTTGCTGTTTTCCCGGACTTTGTTTGTTGATTTTTCATGCCTTTGAAATCAAAGCAGAGCAAAGTATGTGTGTCTCACTTCGTTGGAATAAGGAGGGCTGTGACATTTCTTCACAGCTGCTAGCTAAGTACTTAAGGACTGATTAAGGGAATTGTACAGCCTACAAGGTTGTTTTGGGACGAGTGCACTTTGCAATACAAAAAGGGTGCTTTGTTTCTTTTGAATCTTGTGATAAAGAACATTGTTTTGAATTTTCAAATGTGTGTGTGACTGAAATTTGTACCCTTGAATTTTCGGGAGACTCTTACCATAGAGCCCAGCAGAACAGATGTTTAATTAATTAATTGGAGTAAGATATTGTTTTATTGTATATTTTATATGTTGTGAGCCACCCTGACTTCTCGGAGAGGCGTGGCATAGAAATCCAATAAATAAATAATAAAATCTCGTGCAAGCAAACTTGCACACGTGAGATTTTGACGAATTTTGCTTCCACGCATGTGCAGAAGCAAAGAAATCACTGAAAATCACCAAAATCTCACTGGTGCAAGAGTCCTTGGATGAGATTTTGGTGATTTTCACCAATTTCTTTGCTTCCACGCACGCATGAAAGCAAAATCTCATGCAGCGGTGCACGCCTCCTCCAGGTCCCTGTCAGCTAAGCAATGCCATCTGGCAGGATCAAGAGGAAGAGCCTTCTTTGTGGCTGCCCAGGCCCTTTGGAATCAACTCTCTTCAGAGATTCATACCATCCCCCACCCTCCCGGCCTTTTGTAAAGTTTTAAAAACTCACCTTTGCCAACAGGGTTGGGGCTGTTGAGCACTGGCATCTTGCTCCAGCCAAATGTATAATTGTGATGAATGAATGTGGATGAATTGTTGAGACACCTTTCCCCCAGGCTTTTTATATTTTATGGTTGGTATGTATGTGTTGTTTGGTTTTTTAAATATGATAGGGTTTTATATGCTTCTTTTTAATATTAGATTTGTCTCGCTATAATATTGTTTTTTATTACTGTTGCGAGCCGCCCCGAGTCTTCGGAGAGGGGCGGCATACAAATCTAATAAATTATTATTATTATTATTATTGTTATTATTATAATTATTATTATTATTAAATAATTGGAGTTTTAGATTAGATTTTAAGTTTGGTTTCCAACATGTTTGATTTGTATTTATTCCTGTTTTGTAAGCCACCTTGAGTCTACGTAGAAGGGCAGCCTAGAAATCCAAATAATAAATAATTAATAAATTACTTTGCTACATTGAAGAAAATACAGGGGCCTACACTGTCCAATGCTTGCAAATGGAATGCAAGGAATTCTAGAACCCTTATTTTGCACGCTTTCCATATCTTGGTTTGAGAGAGAGTTATGAAATCATTCAACCAGCCTAAAAGTATCCCTTCAAAGGAACAACAAAGCAGGTTATTTTGCATTAACCCCAAAAAATAAAAATACATTTTGTTTCTAAAATTATATCAGGTATAAAGGACTTATGACACCCTCTACCCATAGCTGAACTACAATCTCAAGCCACCTTAGTTAGAACAACTAATTAAAAATAATAATAATAATTTATTGGATTTGTATGCTGCCCCTCTCTGAAGACTCAGGGCAGCTCAGACCAATAATAAAAACAATATAACAGTGAGCAAATCTAATATTAAAAGAAAAAGATATATAAAACCCCAGCAATTAAAACCATATAACACATACATACCAAACATAAAATATAAAAGCCTGGGCGTGGTGTCTCAGTTCCCCCATGCCTGGCAATATAGGTGGGTCTTGAGTAATTTGCAAAAGACAAGGAGGGTGGGGGCCATTCTAATCTCGGGGGGGAGTTGATTCCAGAGGGCTGGGGCCACCACAGAGAAGGCTCTTCCCCGGGGCCCGCCAAACGACATTGTTTGGTCGACGTGACCCAGAGAAGGCCAACTCTGTGGGACCTTATTGGCCGCTGGGATTCATGCGGTAGAAGGCGGTTCTGGAGGTATTCTGGTCCAATGCCATGTAGGGCTTTAAAGGTCATAACCAACACTTTGAATTGTGACCGGAAATTAATCGGAAGCCAGTGCAGGCCACGGAGTGTTGTAGAAACGTGGGCGAATCTGGGAAGCCCCACGAAAGCTCTCGCGGCCGCATTGGGAAAGATGCTGGGATTTGTGCTTGAACAATGAAGGGTCTCCATTTACCTACCACAATTGGGAACCCTTAGTAACTTAAATATCTAATAAAATCTCTGCACTCAGGAACAGCATGAGCAGCTGGTGGGGGCCTGAGCCTTCTAAAAGGACCCATTGTTACAGCATCACCTTGTCATTGCTTTTCACCTTTTCTTCTGTTTCCTTATGAAAATGGAACTGTCATCATCACCATCACCTCCAGCAGAACTAAATAAGTGGTCCATTCTTCAAGTGTGGCTGGACTCTTAATTTTCATTCTCTTAAAATATCTCAGTGACTGAACAGTAGCTGCAACAGCACATTTTCAGCTGACATGTAAAGCAGCTATTTGTAGAAAGCATTCAAGAAATGACAAAAGCACTGGGGAGAATTTTTGTTTCTAGAAGTTTAAAAGCAAGAGAAGGGAAAAGGAGTTTCTGTTAATTAGGAGGCTCTCCTTAGTAATACCTCTTGGATTGATGGACAATATAATGAGGGATTCTAATTCTGGTATTAGGACTTGGCAATGGACCAGTTGAATGAGGAGTGGGGTGATTTGCTCTTGGTTACCTATTAGTCTGGAGTGAAGAAAGAAGGGGGGTTTACTGTATAAGTATATATGTGTAAGAGAGTTAAAAATAATGTGATTGATATACATGGGAGCTGCTATTTTGGGATAGGTTCTTCAATTCACAGAAATAGGAACACAGAAGCATTACTTTCTTTATAAGTTAGCCAACTCTTTTAATAAAATGAAGACTGGGCTCAGAGTAGTTTTAGCCTCTGTTGCTTTTCTGATCTGCTTCTAGACTTTGGAGGATCCTAGGACTAGATTGGTTTGAAAATAGGATTGCAAACTAGCAGGTCAAGAAAGATTATTACAATCATAACCAGGTAAGTATAATCTTGGTCTTCCCTTCAAATTCTTTCATAGCATTTGAACATGCATGCAAATGCTTTAGGACCTTCAGCAGTTTGTTACAATGCTTTGGGGGGGGGGGGTTCTAGCTTTCCAAGATGATCATCTTTAAGGAAATTAGAAAAACTTCCATCATCCAACCTCATCAGAATCAGAAAGAATCTTGTTAGTGTTAGTATAATATGGCCTTACTCTTTCTCCCTTGGATTGCAGAGCTTTACTTCGGGTTCATCAATCAAGAATTCATTGCTATCTGGTGCACAGTGATATGATTATACTGAACACTTAAATGCAAAAATAATTATAGATGCATTTGTATGTGATTTTATAATACAGTGGTACCTCTTCCTAGGAACGCCTCTACTTACGAATTTTTCTAGATAAGAACTGGGTGTTCAAGATTTTTTTGCCTCTTCTCAAGAACAATTTTCCACTTAGAAACCTGAGCCTCCGAAACTGTAACTGGAAAAGGCAGGGAGAAGCCTCCGTGAGGCCTATCTAGAAATATCCTGGGAGGAAACATGGCCAAAAAAGATGGGGAGAAGCCTCTGTGGGACCTCTCTATGAATCTCCTGGGAGGAAACAGGGCCTCCACTGTGGTTTCCCCAATTGCACACATTATTTGCTTTTACATTGATTCCTATGGGAAAAATTGCTTCTTCCTACAAACTTTTCTACTTAAGAACCTGGTCATGGAATGAATTAAGTTCGTAAGTAGAGGTACCACTGTACATATAAGGGATATATTTTGATTCAAACTGCTAGAATTTTGATTGTATACATCAGAGGCACATGAAGGGTTCTTAACAGAATGTATTATGAGCAAATTGTTATGAATCTTTTTCCAGAAACACGACTGCTTTGTCCCCACCAAATGTGGTCAGAAAGATCTACAAGGTTCATCTGTATACTGTATAACCCATAAAGAAATCAGGGTTGTGCTTCTTCAGTTTGTTGAGGAAAAAAAGCAACAAACATTTTGTTAATGTTATGTTTCAATATTGTTTCAAAGTTCTTTTGTTAAATTGGTCAGTTGAAAACTCTTAAAACAAAGATATAGAAAGAATGAAGAGCTTGGCGGCCGAAATTCTTTGCAATCCTTTTAACAGCGGCAGCTATAAACGTTATCCAGGTTTTTATTATCTATATACTTAAACAATATACACTGTACATCTCTGTATGTTTTGATTCTCCTCTTTTATTGTAACTGTTTTCTATGTATAATCTGTATAGTCTGGAGGACAGAAGGAAAAGGGGGGACATGATCGAAATATTTAAATATGTTAAAGGATTAAATAAGGTTCAGGAGGGAAGTGTTTTTAATAGGAAAGTGAACACAAGAACAAGGGGACACAATCTGAAGTTAGTTGGGGGAAAGATCAAAAGCAACATGAGAAAATATTATTTTACTGAAAGAGTAGTAGATCCTTGGAACAAACTTCCAGCAGACCTGGTTGGTAAATCCACAGTAACTGAATTTAAACATGCCTGGGATAAACATAGATCCATCCTCAGATAAAATACAGGAAATAGTATAAGGGCAGACTAGATGGACCATGAGGTCTTTTTCTGCCGTCAGTCTTCTATAAGCACACCAGAAAGAACAGAATGGAGCCCATACTTCATGGTTGGGTTCTTATCACCATGATGGAGAGGGGATGAGATGGTGGAGAATGGAACAATAAACAATATCTTGATACTCAACTTTACATCTCCACCCCATGTTAGCTCAATGAAGCGGTAGATGTGATGTGCCAGTGCCTGGAAGCTGTGAGGGTCTGGATGGGAATCAAGAGACTCAAACTCAACTCCGACAAGACTGAGTGGCTGTGGGAAATGCCTCCAAAGGATTACACCAACTGTGCATCTTCGGTCCTGGTGGGGGGAACAATAGCCCCCTCTGGATGTCCTCCTAGATTCACAGCTGAGATTTGATCAACATCTCTTGGCTGTGGCTAGGGGGACCTTTGTAGAGGTTCACCTTGTGCACCAGTTGCAGCCCTATCTGGACAAGGAGGGCCTTTGGACTCATGCCCTTATTACCTCTCGACTCAACTACTGCAATACACTCTACATGGGGCTACCCTTGCATTACTTTACATAATTTTATCTTAAAAAACTTTGTTGGATAGGGAAAAATAAAAATGGTAACATAATGCGGTCACACAGTAACTGTAAAGTTTATAGTTCTGGAAAGAACTATAAAAGTGCTGATCTTTTGCATGAAGCACTGGCTGGTTTAAAAGCTATTTTTGATTTAGGCAGAGTTGCTTCTTGTCAGTTCTACTATTAGGCAGAATCTAATAACTCAGAGTAATACGCGATACATGAGACAGCAAATTATTTAATGTATTGTTGTAGAATGTTTACTACCAGCAAAGATGCCTCTAGACAAGATGGGCCACACAAATCTAATGAATAAATAAATAAAATAAAGGAGACATAATAGTGGGATGTTCTGCCTCAAGTGCCAAAATAAGTAGCCAGTAGGGGTACTCTGCACTTTAACTAAGGGAAGGAAAGTGTCATTGAAGACAACACCTCAAAGCAAGAAAATGGTTAGATGTAGCCTTATTAGATTCCATAACTGGAAGGATTTCTGAAGTTTATTGCACGAGAACAAATAAACAGTTTTTGCCTTCTTTTTCCTTGTTTTTCCAGGTAATAGTCTTATATAGTATCATCAAGGGGGGTATTCACTTTCCCTACTCAAGGGTGGGTTCCAACTTACCTGCACTTCATGGGTGAGCACATGTGCAGTGCAAAAACCCCAACATTTTTTTAAAAATGCTGAAAACAAAAATGACAGACTCAATCATTCCTCTGTAAAATGAAGCAGTCCTGAGTTGACGCAGGAAGAAAATTCTTGGTTGTGCTAATGATGGTTTTAATGTTAGAAACATATAAACAAAGAAGATTGACGGCAGAAAAAGACCTCATGGTCCATCTAGTATGCCCTTATACTATTTCCTGTATTTTATCTTAGGATGGATCTATGTTTATCCCAGGCATGTTTAAATTCAGTTACTGTGGGTTTACCAACCACGTCTGCTGGAAGTTTGTTCCAAGCATCTACTACTCTTTCAGTAAAATAATATTTTCTCACGTTGCTTCTGATCTTTCCCCCAACTAACCTCAGATTGTGCCCCCTTGTTCTTGTGTTCACTTTCCTATGTTTTTAATAATCCCTCCTGAACTTTTTTTAACCCTTTAACATATTTAAATGTTTTGATCATGTTTCTCTTCTATCCTCCAGACTATACAGATTGAGTCCATTAAGTCTTTCCTGATAAATTTTATGCTTAAGACCTTCCACCATTCTTGTAGCCTGTCTTTGGACCCGTTCAATTTTGTCAATATCCTTTTGTAGGTGAGGCCTCCAGAACTGAACACAGTATTCCAAATGTGGTCTCACCAGCGCTTTATACAGCAGGATCACATCTCCCTCTTCCTGCTTGTTATTCCTCTAGCTATGCAGCCAAACACTCTACTCGCTTTCCCTACCACCTGACTGCACTCTTCACCCATTTTGAAACTGTCAGAAATCACTCCCAAATCAATCTCTTCTGAAGGTGCCCATTTAAAATCCTAGGAGATTATAGAACTGCAAAACCTGAAGGTTTCTATTGCTGATACCATATGCTGTCAAATGGTATTAGAATAGAAGAGCTCCTTCTAAAATTCATTCTCATCTCTATGGTTTTAAGCCTGTTCAGCTCTAGATTGTTCCAGCTGCACCATAGAGCTAGCTGTTTAATCTCTTGTCTATATGTAAATTCATAACACTCTCATAAAAGACCAATGACTGTCCTATCATCTGCAAACTTCAATACTTTAATAGAGGGATCCCTATAGATGCAATCATTGATATAGAGACGAACAATGTAGAAGGTACACAGCTTTGAGTGACACCTGTGCTGATTGCTGGGTATTAGATGTAATTTTCCTCTAGTTTCACCTATTGCTTCTTATCTGTCAAAAAGCTAATGATCCACCTACAACTATGGACAGACGCATCTATTCTCCCATTTATCATTCCATACTAACTAATTAATTAAATTATTTCTGATTATTCCTTCAAAAAATAACATGTCAATTAAAAAAAATCATGTAAAGAAACATACAAAAATCATGAGTCAATATAGTGGACAGGGACCCAAAATTTAAGATATATAGAAAACAAATGGAACATACATCTTTAATCAGTTGATTTATAAACTATAACTTCTCAGAAATTCAGTTCACAGATCTGGGATAAGCTATAGTTTGATTAGAGTATGGTTTATTTTATTTTATTTTTAAAAGAAATATAAATGACTAAATTCACCCAAATAGAACTATAAAGCCCATCTTACAGAATACTCTTTTGACAGAAATATAAGAAGCCCCAGCCTTGCTGCAGTTCTATAAAGAAGTTAAAACAAGTTAAAACTTGTTTATTCAAATATGCTTCTGGCACTGGTTGATTGGTTATGAAAGCCTGTCTTGGATTTTATCATGGATTTTCTTTTCTAGTTAACTTCATTTCATTATTAAACTTTTAAAACCTAATATACCCTCCAGATATCTATGGGACTGGGGTGGGTTATAACCAGGGGTGGGCAGCAGACAGGATGGGGTGGGGAAAGCAGTTCCACCGGCAGAAATGAAGATGCGTGCGCAGCTTCAGCTAATTGGCGGCTGTCACTACCTGGATTACTGGTCTTGTCTCATCTCTCCTTCCCCCCCCCCCTGCTGCTGCATCTGCACTCCTTGCTTTAGAAACATAGAAACATAGAAGACTGACGGCAGAAAAAGACCTCATGGTCCATCTAGTCTGCCCTTATACTATTTCCTGTATTTTATCTTACAATGGATATATGTTTATCCCAGGCATGTTTAAATTCAGTTACTGTGGATTTACCAACCACGTCTGCTGGAAGTTTGTTCCAAGGATCTACTACTCTTTCAGTAAAATATTATTTTCTCATGTTGCCTTTGATCTTTCCCCCAACTAACTTCAGATTGTGTCCCCTTGTTCTTGTGTTCACTTTCCTATTAAAAACACTTCCCTCCTGAACCTTATTTAACCCTTTAACATAGTTAAATGTTTCGATCATGTCCCCCCTTTTCCTTCTGTCCTCCAGACTATACCCGTTCAATTTTGTCAATATCTTTTTGTAGGTGACGTATTGACAAAATTGAATGGGTCCAAAGATGGGCTACAAGAATGGTGGAAGGTCTTAAGTATAAAACGTATCAGGAAAGACTTAATGAACTCAATCTGTATAGTCTGGAGGACAGAAGGAAAAGGGGGGACATGATCGAAACATTTATTCCTCTTTCTTCTTTCCTGGCCTCGGACGAGCTTCCTTCTCTCCTGCCCAGCTCCCCTCCAGCCCCCCGTGGCCACCTCCTGCCTGAGGTGCAAGCAGAAAGCATGGGTAGAAGTGGTGCTGGAAGCATTTATGCTTCTGGCAGCACCCATTCACCTCGCTACCCAGCCTGAGGCAGGAGGCCGACCCAGGAAGGAGAACGTTGGAAACGCAAAGCAAATTGTCACCCCAGCAAGCGACACTGGTAAGGTTGTAATTCGAGGACTTAACAGTTCACTTGAACAATGATGATCGTTTAAGCCACTCCCACCTGGTCATGTGGCTGACAAGCCACTCCCACCTAGTCACGTGACCATTAAGCCACACCCACAAAATAAGCTACACCCACAGTGTGGCAGTAAACATTTTGGCTGCCCATTACTGGTTATAATAACTACTGTAAAATGAATGAATGCTGATTTACAAACTCCAATAACTTAAACATTGAGCTAAGCCATAAAAGCAACAGAAGACAAGATAATGTATGCTATAAAAGCACAACCAACATTAAGGCTTAGCATGAGGTGGAACCAGTCGTAGAATCAACACAACACAGAAGATCTTAATGTGTTCTAATTTCCTGGTTTATCAAGGTCACCCTTATGAACAAGAGCAGGTATTACTTTAATCCTTAGCTCGTGTCACCTGCCAAGATGAAGGTGGATATGCCTGTTCAAATTTTTTATTTAAATCCCCTACGCTGGTAGCTTTGTTAATGTAGCAAATAAAACCTGCCAGGTATTGATTTAGCCTGAGGTTTGGATCATATTTAAAGCTCTCACACATCTCTCTCTCTCTCTTTGTGTGTGTGTCTCTCTCTCTCCTTTCCGCCCCTTATCCAGTATGCCAGATAACAAATGCTACACAGCTGCACATTTTAGATGCCGCCACGTGCACTTTTTAATTTAAAAATATATTGGCTTTGCCATTAGAACATTGGTATATCTGCAATAAATGAGCCCAATGCTGAAGAGATAGGACACCATTTGTTTAGTTATCTTACAATAGATGATTCCTGTTATCGTTAGTATGTTGATTATTGTAATTATTAAAAGAGAGATGGCTGAGAGAAAAGGAGTGCAAAAGAGAAATGTGGGAATTAAGAGATAATAGTAAAAGATAATGATAGTCTCCTTTGTTCCTCTTTTTTTTTAACTTGACAACCTTCCGTACATACTAAATTTCAGCTTAATTCTAGAGTCAATCTCGTCATTTTCTAACCCGTACCCCACCAATTGAAACAATTATTTATTCTCTACATACTTGCAATTATGCAATACAAAAATAAGCTAAGAATTGTTAACAATCTATGCAGTTTTTTCCCCTTCTCTATAATCTCTGGATTCTTCTTGTTTTTAAATACATTTTTTTTTAAAAAAGATATTGCAGTTATACAGTTATATATACATGGACACACATTCTGCCCAGATGAATCAAGAGTCGTATCTCTTATATCATTTTTCTAATCTCAGAAACTCCAGATTCTCAATTCCTAGAATATTCTGAATCCTCATAACTGGATCAGTGATGGAGTTAAAGGCACTGTGGAAACATTTAAAACTGGATTAATTGATCCAGCAAACTAAACATCAAATCCAAATCAAAAAGACTCCAGGAATGCCTAGGAGTCAACTAATTCCTCTCAGTTGCCAAATGTTTATTCATTTTTTATTTAAAGTTATAAGGCTGTCATCCTATTCACGGCCATTCTGGGTGCAGGGTGATCTAATTTGCATGCCTAGCTTGACAATCAGCAAAAAATGTATAGGAAAAGTAGTGGCAAAGTAACCATTATGATATTCATTGCCAAGACAAGGCAGCATAGAACGTAATTGCTGAAAGGGATGGGCTGCAATAACAAAACCATATCCTTTGCTGCCTGTCTGGCCAATTGGAAAAGACTATAATGTAGGAAGCTCTGCCAATTTATGGGGGGGGGGAATGAATGTTGTTAAAATGAATGTTATGCTAAGGCTGATGTATGCTATTCAAGACAATCTGATGTTAAAACCTATAAAATCAACAGATGGATCAAATATTGAGAATTTTTTTTTAATGGGATGGGCACTCCCCTAAGTTTTCCTAATTAAAGTTATGATCATATAAAGATGGAGGGGGGTTAATTCCCCCAGTTTTCAATTATCCCACTGAACTTATTTGTTGATCTCTATTGCTTCCTGGAATTCAAGGGCTTTATTTCAAAATTTATAATGCATTTGACTAGAAAGCTATTATATTGTCTCTTCAATATCACGGCAGAGTCACAGCTTCAGTTTTAGTCATGATTCAGTTGTCCCTCCCCCACCCCCCAAGTTACAGGCTATAAAACATATTTGGAATATGGTGAACAGGAGAGTTAAACATTATATGAGCTCATATTTAAGGATGGGATTATGAGATGGAATAGAGTAGAGTAGAGTAGAGTAGAGTAGAGTAGAGTAGAATAGAATAGAATAGAATAGAATAGAATTTTATTGGCCAAGTATGATTGGACATACAAGGCATTCGTCTTGGTGCATATGCTCTCAGTGTACATAAAATAAAAGATAAGTTCATCTAGAATCATAAGGTACAACAGCTAATCATATTAGGAACCAGTCAATATAAATTGTAAGGATACAAGCAACAAAGTTACAGTCATACAGTCATTTGTGGGAGGAGATGGGTGATGGCAACAATGAGAAGATTAATAGTAGTGCAAATTGATAAATTGTTTGACAGTGTTGGGGAAATTATTTGTTTAGCAGAGTGATGGAATTCAGGGGGAAAACTGTTCTTGAGTCTAGTTGCTCTGGTGTGCAGTGCTCTATAGTGTTATTTTGAGAGTAGGCATTAGTTGAAGCAGTTTGTGTCAAGTATGTGAGGTGTCGGTAAATATTTTCACAACCCTCTTTTTGACTTGTGCAGTATGCAGGTTCTCAGTGGAAGGCAGGTTGGTAGCAATTGTTTTTTCTGCAATTCTGATTATCCCCTGAAGTCTGTGTCTGACTTGCTGAATTGCAGACCCAAACGAGACAGTTATAGAGGTGCAGATGACAGACTCAATAAGTCCTCTGAAGAACTGTATCAGCAGGTCCTTGGGCAGTTTGAGCTTTTTGAGTTGTTGCAGAAAGAACATTCTTTGTTGTGCTTTTTAATGATGTTTCTTATGTTAGGTGTCCATTTTATATCTTGTGATATGGTCAAGCCTAGATATTTGAAGATCTCTATTGTTGATACTGTGTTGTCTAGTATTGTAAGAGGTGGAGATAGTCTAGGGATTTAAGACTGCTGGCAAATCATTATTTGGGAGTTCATGGATCCCCAAAAAAGGCATTAATATTAGCAATAAAACTAGCTTATTGTGGCAAGGATGATGTTAATGATGATGTTATCCATCCAGTCATGTCTGACTTTTGGTGATTCTATGGGCCAGGTCTCTCCATATCTCCTGATCTTGCACTACTTCTTTGAGTTTTTCTATGCTCTGGTTGGTTTCAGCTTTGGTGGTGTCCAGCCATCATGTTCTTTGGTGGCCTGGTTTCCTTTTACCGCTAAATCTTTCAAGCATAATTGCTTTCTCTAATGAATTCCCAAAACAAGTGAGATAGTTTTGTGATTTTGCCTTCCCGTGACAAGTCAGGTGCTATGCACTCCAGTATTTGGTTGTCAGTCAACTTTGCTGTCCAAGGAATATATATACAGCCTTCTACAGTACCAGAACTCAAATGAACCAATTTTCTTCCTGTCTTGCCTTTTTAACATCCAACTTTCACAACCATAGTTAGCTATAGTTAGTTAGAATCCAACAGAGTGGACTAGACAACATTTGGTTGCTAGGTTGATGTACACATGCAATTAAAAAACAGCTTCACTTGGCCCTGATGAAATAGCCATGTCTAAAATTCCTGAACTAGTATTAACTATTAAAAACTAATGCAAGTTTGAAATTTAAAAGAAATTATTTACAATTCAAAAAACTACATGGATGTAGTGGTAAGTTGCAGGTAATTTGCAATAATGAAATTGAATAATTATATCTTTAAATAATCACTCAGTTAAAAACAACTTTCATTTCTTTTTGCAACAGGAAAATATGAGGCTAGCTACATGGCTTGCACTTCGGTGTTTAAGATATACAAATTAGTGTTTTCCACCTCCATGGGTTCTATATAATTTATGTAATTAATGTGTGCAGAAGGAAAAAATGTTTTTGTTTTTGAGATTACTAGAAGAAGCAAAATAGTTTTAGCAAAGAAAAAAATATTGAGTGAGATGTTTATATGCATGGAGCTAATGCTGTAACTAGCTTGTACTAATCTAAACATCCTTGGGGAGATCTGACAAATTGTCAAATTGTTTTATGACAGTTTCAATGTTGCTGTATTTTTCTTTCTACCATTAAAAATAAAACATTAATTGAAAGTCGAAAAGTTGTTTTGATGCTTGGCTTTGTAGAAGAATGTGAACATGCTGGTTCTCTGTGCTTGTAGCCTTTTTCTTAGCATCACCCTGACAGCTTAGATAAAGGAACAGCTGCTGTTCTGGAAAAGTAATTAGAGAGTGAAATTTGAATGCAGTTAGGAAGACCCTCCTGGCTGTCAAGAGGTCAAAATCCAATGGATTATACACATTTTACACAGATGAAATTAAACAAAGTTGCTGCTTAAATGGAGAGAAGTGAGGGTACAAATTAATGCCTCATTAGCTTCCATCCTAATCCGCTAAATCAGAGCATTATCTATAAATTAGCCACTGCAGGAGTTTGGGGAAAAATATGCCATAATCATGGAGGGCTCCAACTCTATTACCTGAGTATCTTGCCTGTAGGTTTTGTTTGTTTAATGTACTCTTTTCAAAGTTCTTCTACAGTGCTGTTAGTTTTACAGTGCCAAGGCAAATATGTCTTAATCCAATCAAATAACCAAGAAGTTTCCCAAGTTTCACCAGAGTCAGACTATTGATTTCTTTACTCTAAATGCAGTTTTAGAGCTATTGATTCCTTTGTAGCCTTTGATCTAAAGTTTGTACTTGTCCTTGAGTTTGGCCATCCAATGTCCTTTTCTTGCGAGTTCACACAGGCAAACTTGCTGTCTCACAGTGCTGAGATTCAGCCCAGGTTTTGCTTGACTTCTACATCCATTTTGTCTGAACCTTTTTTAAATCCATATTTCCAGGGTCAGAATCATAATTTCCTTTTATCTTTTGCCCTACTGACCTTGAGAGGTTTGTGGCCCTTGCGCAAAGGCCCTAACTACAGGTGGCCAATATTTTAGTGATAAAGGTTTAAACCGAATATTTCTGAGGAGCCTGATTACCATATTGGGTGAATTATTGTGTATTGGACAAAACAACCAAACAACCAAATAAGCAACCAAATAAATAAATGAACAAACGAACAAATGAACAAACAACTAAACAACTAAACAACTAAACAACTAAACAACTAAACAACTAAACAACTAAACAACTAAACAACTAAACAACTAAACAACTAAACAACTAAACAACTAAACAACTAAACAACTAAACAACTAAACAACTAAACAACTAAACAACTAAACAACTAAACAACTAAACAACTAAACAACTAAACAACTAAACAACTAAACAACTAAACAACTAAACAACTAAACAACTAAACAACTAAACAACTAAACAACTAAACAACTAAACAACTAAACAACTAAACAACTAAACAACTAAACAAACAAATAAACAAACAAATAAACAAACAAATAAACAAACAAATAAACAAATATTTAGCCTGGGTATTTGGCAGGATTCTTTATTTCAGGTTAAATATTTTTTTAAAACCCTTATATTTCAGGTTTATTTTACTTCATCAGCTATTATATTTACATATCACCTTTCTCCCTGTCTAAGCACTCAAGATTCCTCCTTCTTTCTTCTTCCTTCCTTTCCTCCTCCTCCCCGTCCCCCTTCTCCTCAATGTTCACTTTTGATGACCGCCTGGAAAAGCTCCTGCAGTTTTCCTACCAAGGTATAAAAAAATGTTTGTCATTATTTGCTTCCTAGGGCAGAGAGAAAGTGATTGGCCCAAGGCCACCACCTGGCTTAATGTTTAAGGCAGGACAAGAATTTACAGACTCCTAGTTTCTAGCCTAGTGCCTTAACTTGTAGACCAACTGGCTCTCCAAGGTGGTTTACAACAATTAAAGTTGATACCATAATAGTAATAGTAATAATAATAATAATAATAATAATAATAATATATTAGATTTGTATGCCGCCCCTCTCTGAGGATACGAAGCGGCTCACAATGACAATACATAATGTACAAATATAATGTTAAAAGAATAATTTAAAACCCTTATTATAAAAAAACAAACACACAACGTAACAAACCATACATAAAAAACCATAGTAGCTAAGGGGCATATCAATTTCCCCACGCCTGGCAACATAAGTAGGTTTTCAGGAGCTTTCGAAAGGCAGGGAAGGTGGGGTGGTCTTAATCTCAGGGGGAGTTGATTCCAGAGGGCCAGGGCTGCCACAGAGAAGGCTCTTCCCCTGGGTCCTACCAGATGGCATTGTTTAGTCAACGGGACCCAGAGAAGGCCAACTCTGTGGGACCTAATCGATTGCTGGGATTCATGCGGCAGAGGGCGGTCCCAAAGATATTCTGGTCCATTGCCACATAGGGCATCTATATCAACATGAAAAAAATGTTCTGTCAGCCTCGCTGTGTTTCATCCTTCAACTGCGCTTCAGCTGTCATGAGAAGTGGGGTAGATGGGGTAGGTGTTGGAATTTAGGAGGGGGAAATCTGCTGGAGTAACCCAAGTAAGTTTCGTTTCTTCTGGTGAAGGCCAGGAGAGTTTAGTTTCTCCTGAGAAGGGGTGATCAGTGGCGTGTTTTCCAAAAGTATGACATGCTGGTTAAGATGCGTCCACCTGATGAAGATGGACAATGGGGATTGGTTGTTTTGCCAAGGGAGGCAGTTGGGGTTACTTTGATATGGGCAACTATTGCACCTTTTTCCTCAGAGTTTGCTTTGCTTTCGATGCATTCACTTCTGATTTAGTAAAGTTTACTTTTCAAGTTCAAAATGGACTCTGAGTTTTACTTTTCTTAAATTCTGAGTGAAGCCAACCTTGACATTGAACAGTTAACAGTTAAAAAAATGAAAGAGAGATGCATTTTTCCATTTCCTAAATACTGGAATAATAGAAATTAAATGCTTATTACTCTAGAGAGTATTATATATTATAGGAACCCCACAGGAAAAAGAACTATCCAGTATACCTATAGCTAGGTTTCTGGCAGTGGGAATATTTTCTTAATGTTTTCTGATTTAATAACTGGGAACATTCATAGCAAGAAAGGAAGTTCTTCAGATCGTCAGGCCTTTAGCTACTGACAGCTTTAAAGGTGTTAAAGATGTAAAGGTCTTTACATCCTAAATCATATAACAGGTTGCCAGGACAGATTCTTCAAGAAAGACATCCAATGAACCCTGCACCTCACACTGATTAGCAAAATTGTAATTGCAATTTTCAGATACTTTTCAGAGGTGGCTTTAATGAAAAGCATATTGTCATTATCAAGGTGGATTATAGTTATGATTATCATCCCCACTAGCTAGACCAAAACCAGAAAATCAAGTCTACAAAAAGTCTAGATCTTTACTACAAATATACTGTATTGAAATTGGCTATAATAACAGGAATTTGAACACCCCTGTTTAACTCTCTTCTTCTTATTTACCCAAGTGAATTAGGGATTTGTTTGCCTAAATCACTTTCAAATATTATCTTGCTTTCTAGAACACAAAAAATATTTGAGTCTTTTTTGCCTAAATTAAAGGTTCTTCTAGTTCCTGCCTATTTCTATCAAGATCATATCCATCAATTTACACAATGTGATTTTTTTTTGTTAAGTCTAACTGTAAAAGTTACCAATAATTATGCAAACATGCTTTTCTTCACAACTGCCACTTATGAATCTAACAACAACTAGGAGCTCAAGAAGAATTATCAAATTATGGGGCTGCAAAATAGGCTTCACTTCAATTCCTAAGCATACTTTGCTCCTTACCAACTTTACCTGTGTTTTATCTGGAATTAATTTCAATGTTTCAGTCCTCATCCAGAAAATTATTAAGATTAAGCTATTTTCAGTAGTACTAAGTACTTCCTTGAAGTTAGTTGGCAGAGATGAGTTAAAAGTAATCAGCATATTAATATTACTTCACTCTAAAGCTCTGAATTATTTTACCCAGCAGCGGTTAAATAACAATTAGTATAGGGAACAAAACAGAATCCATGGGACACCATAGGTAAATTACCCATAGTGACATCTTAAGTTTTTTTACACATGACTCAATAGAAAAGACCAGAACTATTACACAACATTGCTTCAATGTTCAACTCAGATAATGCCTGAAAAAGATATCATAATCAATTTAATAAAAAACCATTAGTTCAGGAGAACGAAAAAGTTTGCATCTAGTTTCCAACATTGATCATCCACCAAGATAACCTACAATCTCAGTACCATACTCCAGATAAGATCCCAGTTAAAGTTCTACATAATGAGTTTTATCCAAAGATATTCAAAGCTACAAGAAAGCTACTGCTTTCTTCACAACAATCAAGTCTGATTGTTTTCTACCTCTTCTCATAATATCCATGTGATTCCCTATACTTTCTGCTCGTTCTGTATTTAAGATATAATTTTCTTCTTCTTGCTTTGGGGGTCAGGTCTTATATATCTCCACCAATTTGACCTTTCTTACACTCTACATCATACCACATTAAAAAAGGCATAGATCTCTACTCTTAATTAATCCCAACCTTAACTAGTCAGGAGAAGCAAAGTCATCAGCCCTCAAAGCCATCCATAGGTTCAAGATCTATGACCTGGAAAGAGCCTGTATATGTGGATAAGCAATTATTAAAGCTCTTTCCCTATAACCTGTCTCCAAAGCAAAGTCTCCAAGTCTAGGCAAATCAAATCAATGTTGTCTGCAGAGAATGATGGAAGCTGTTCACAAGGAATCACTGCTTATTCTAACTGATGATGGAGGTGACACAAAGTACACAAGAAGAGCCTTTAAAAATGAGCCCCTGGGATTGCTCAGTGGTGTTCCAGACATCTGCCTGTTTGCTTCATTTTTTACTAGCAGCTTGGTAATTCAAAAAATTCAATACCGTTTCCTTTCTGCTAGAAGGAACTGGATGCTTAAAGTGATTGTGTCTAATATCTGGACCATCAATAGTATCATCAGTAGATGAAACAAGAATTTCACCAACCATCCCTATGACTAGAGAAGTATATGTTGGGAGTGTACATGATTAGTGCTTGCCCACTGTCTACATCAGCGGTCCCCAAACTACGGCCCGCTGAGGTCTTTTAACTGGCCCGTGGCAACACACGAGATTTTACCGATAGATATCATAAGAGGGAGAGATAGAGAGGGAGAGAGAAATGAAGAGGAGAGATAGAAAGGGAGAGAGAGAAAGGGAGAAATAGAGAGAGGGGGAGAGAGAGAAAGTGTGAGAGATACAAAGAGGGAGAGTTAGAAAGAGAGTGAGTGAGAGAAAGAGAGAAGAGAGAGAGAAAGAAAGAGAAAGAGGGAGAGATAGAGAGGGAGAGAGAAAGGAAGAGGGAGAAATGGAAAGAGAGAGAGAGAGAAAGAGAAAAATGAGAAAATGACGGAGGGAAAGAACGAGGGAGAGGAAAATGAAACAAATGAGAGAAAAGGAAGAGGGAAGAGAGAAGTGGAGAGGAAGGAGGGAGGGAAGGAAGGAAGGAGAAATGGAGTTTGTTGATTTAAGTTTAAATTTACGTGTTAATAAAGAAGTATAAATTACTTTATTACTTAATTATTAATTACTTATTACTTCTTCTTTATTTTAAATATTGTATTTGTTCCCATTTTGTTTTTTACTTTAAATAAGGTATGTGCAGTGTGCATAGGGATTTATTCATAGGGTTTTTTTATAGTCTGGCCCTCCAGCAGTCTGAGGGACAGTGAACTGGCCCCCTGTGTAAAAAGTTTGGAGACCCCTGGTCTACATTTTGGAAAAGGCACTAGCAAGGACAACTGCAGAGCAGCTCATGATTGTTTCTGAGCTAGGAAATATGGTATGCCTATGGAAGAGATTACAGCTTAAGGAAAAGGCACATTTGAAAGTACAGTAGTCCCTCACCTATCGCTGGTGTTACGTTCCAGACCTGGCCGTGATAGGTGAAATCCGTGATGGGGAATTTAAAGACTGATAGTACTTATTTAAGTATTTATATTGTAATTGTTTGGTAAGTTTTCATTGTTTTAAGTGCTTATAAACCCTTCCCACACAGTATTTATTTTAGATACAGTATTTAAATACAGTATTTACAATTTTAGATTTATTTTTTTTGGAAAAACCTGCCGATCGAGTTCGACGGGCTGTTTAAATCTGCCGATCGACTTCCTCAGAAACCCGCGATGAAGTGAAGCTGCAGTAGGTGAAGCGCGGTATAGCGAGGGACTACTGTATTGAATTTTATTTACCCTTTCGCAACCAAACTGTCTTGGGACCAGGATATTCTAATGACAAGTAAGCCTCAGTCTAGCTTCCCATCTTCATGATAGAAACCAGAATCTGAACTTTAGATATATCGTCTTGTTTTGGTTTTGGTTTGCTTTCTTCTGGAGATCATAATTTTTTAGAGAACAGCTTTCAAACTCATGGCAATCGTGTTGCCATCACATGACGTATCGCAATGTTTTTCCCCTTTGCAGAGCTGTGGCCTCCCCATGATACGTCCAGCCCACAGGCTACCAGTTTGACACCCCTGAAGAGAATTTGCACTGCTTTGAGTTTACAACTCCAAAACTGGAGATCAGAGGATAGCCTAGGCCCAATTTTCAACATTTTTTAATCAACCAAAAATGGAGGTGGTATGCATTCTTTTCAGCCCATGCAATCAAACTTGTAATACTTTCCATTCTTTTCTTTACCATGGTACAGATCAGTGATGACAAACCTATGGCACGGATGCCACAGGTGGCACACGGAGCCATATCTGTGGCACGCGATACATTACCCTAGTTCTGGTCCAGCTGTGTGCCGGCCAGCTGATTTTTGGCTCAACAGAGGCTCTGGGATGGCATTTTTGGTTTCCAGGGAGCCTCCGGGGGGGGCGTTTTTACTCTCCCCAACTCTAGGGAAGCCTTTGGAGCCTGGGGAGGGTGAAACATGAGCCTACTAGGCCCACCAGAAGTTGAAAAATAGGCTGTTTCCAGCCTGTAGAAGGCCTCTGGGGGGTGGGGTAAACTGTTTTCGCCCTCCCCAGTCATTGAACTATGGGTTAGGCACTTGCGTATGTGCACTTCCCGAAAGCCATCACTCTACTAAACAAATAATTCCCTCAACACTGTCAGACTTTTTACTAAATCTGCACTTCTATTCTACTAGTTTTTCTCATCATTCCTATCACTTAGGACTGTATGACTGTAACTTGTTGCTTGTATCCTAAGATTTTTATTAATATTGATTGTTTCTTCATTGCTTATTTGACGCCCAAGACAATCCTTAAGTGTTGTACCTCATGATTCTTGACAAACGTATCTTTTTCTTTTATGTATGCTGAGAGCATATGCACCAAGACAAATTCCTTGTGTGTCCAATCACACTTGGCCAATAAAATTCTATTCTATTCTATTCTATTCTATTCCATTCCACTCTACTCTACTCTACTCTACTCTACTCTACTCTATTCTATTCTAACACACTTGCACATGTACGTGCAAGGAAAAAAAGGTTCACCATCATCGTTATAGATAATTGGTGCTATACAGTACACTTGGAAAATTTACTTCTGTTCCTATATTTGACTTACCATATTATACATTTGAATTTGAGTGTGCATGTGAAAATTATGATATGTGAAAATATTCAGCTTAAAAGAAGGATATAAATACTTGGAAATTAATCCATAAATTCATATCATGCTGTCATATATTTTATTACTTACAGTTTACCATCATAACCCAGTCAGTAGGAAGGTAGTAACAGCTAAAGGAATGAAGAAAAAATCTTTGGGACTTTTTCTTGTACGGTTCCAGTAATATCTCTCTGGAGAAATCTCAGATAAGGATCTGTACAGTTCCATGGACATAAAAGGCAAAGTCAACACATAAACCTCCATTCCTACTTTTGCTCATTGTAGTGCTATTCCAAGATAAAGTCTTGAAATAATGTCTGAGGATGGCAAACTTTAAACACGCACAAAACACATACACTTTTTTCTCTAAAAGACAATGATTCATACCGCGTTACAGTGCTTTTTAAATAAATAATGTGGGCCAATTTCTATTATAGAAATGCAAAACATGTACACAGAGCTTTCTACAGTTTCTTAATTGTCTCCCTCCATCCCTGATTTGCGGTGTCCCTTATCTCTACTTTGCTATGCTCACTCTGTTAGCAATTATTTTAAGTACTTTCATTTCTGGCCTTGGCTTTCTCCTGGAGAGGATGAGGAAAGAGGAAGAAACTTCCTTTCCTGATCTTCTTAGAAGTCCAGCTCTTTGGTCAAGCTTTTTTGGGGGGAGGGGGGGTTAACTCCCAGTCTATACTTTCCAAATGTTTACATCTGTGTACTTTTAAAAAAGAAAATCAGCCAAACTGCTCTGCAGATTTTGTTTTTTAAGTCCTGTGTTGGGTCTTGAGTTGAAGATTCCTGCTCCCTCCTAGAATCCTACCTCCAACTGCTCCTTGATCAGGGGTGGGCTATTGCCCAGATTGGGGGGGAGAGACACAGTGGGTTAGCAAAAATGGAGCTCCACCCCAGAGCACCCAATTTGCACTGAAAGATGTTGAAAGAAAATGCAGGGCGTCCTGCATAAGCCATGCCCACAGTGTGGTAGTAAAAATTTTGGTAGCCCTTCACTGTCCTTGATCCACATAGCTGCAATCTACACAGCATAAATGCAACATCAATAACATCAGTAACCTCACCCTGGAAAGGGTGAGCGAATTTGCCAGAGGGGACCTTGATTTGGATTTTTTTTAAAAAATTCTTTGTTCTGCAAGTTGGGTGAAAGTTGAAATGGCTGCGGCTGTATCTTCTCAACTTCCAGCACAAGAACTTTTGTTTCTTCTCCTTCCAGATGACTCCCAATACTTCAAAATCTTTCCAGCCTAACAGATCTGCCCCATTTATACTTTCACTGAGAGGCATGTATCTTAATTAGCCTGGAAGTTTCTCAGTATCTACTAAGTTGGCAAACAGAATAAATTCCCTAACCTTGAGATTTAATTTGCAACTTCTGTGTCCATCAGAACATCTCCTTCTGCCACATAACCTTCCCTCATTTGCTCCCTTCTAAATGGATTGCTGGGAATTATTGCTGAAAGCCATGTATCTATCTATACAGCACCAAGTAGGGAGAAGACTGTAAGAGGCACAGTTAGCCTTAGAACATAAGAATATAAGAAAAGCCATGCTGCATCGGGCCAAAGCCCATCGAGTCCAGCATTCTGTGTTACACAGTGGCCCACCAATTGTACATGGGGATCTTGAGCAGAAAGAGAAGACAACCCCCCCTTTCCCTTGACCCCCAACAAATGGTACCCAAGGGAATCCTGCCTGCCTCAACTACTTCTTCCGTTTCAATAACCACTGATATACTGGGCATCCATGAATCTGTCTAATCCTGCCTTTAAGCTATCCAGATTGACAACCTCTTCTGAAAGTGAATTCCATAAACCAACAACCATCTGGGTGAAGAAATATTTCCCTTTATTTGTCCTCACTTTCTTACCTGTGAGCTTTAAGGAGTGCCCCCTCATCCTAGTATTGTGTGATAGAGAAAAGAATTTTTCTCTATCCACCTTTTCTATCCCATGCATGATTTCATACACTTCAATCAAGTCACCTCTTAAACATCATCTTTCAAGGCTGAAGAGACCAAGGAGTTGCAACCTGGTTTCATAGGGCAGGTGCTCCATTTCCTTGATCATTCTTGTTGCCCTTTTTTGCACCTTTTCCAGTTCCAGGCTTCTAACTAAATCCTTGAAATGTCTGCTAGGGAATGAGTAAAGGCGGGAAAATGCTCCACAAATATTAACGTGATGCGTTCAGAAGCTAAATTGTGAAACAGCTGGGTGCTTTTAAATCCTAAAACAAAACTAAGGACCAAAAATAAAGTAGGTATTTTAACCCGTTTTCAGAACCCTCAAAATTAGTACAGATTATTCAACCTCATTTTTAATGAAATAACTGGGTGGTTCTTGGCTCTTTAAAGATGTGCTATTTTGTATCTTTGCTACACATTGTATTTCCTGGGCAGAGATGCAGACAAGGGAATTTGGTGGGTTGAGGAGGAGAACCTAATCTATTCCTGCAAGAGCTAAAACAAATCTAACCAACAGTCAGCTTTTATTTTTCTATGCTGATTTGTTTATAGTTGGCTTTGCCATTTTAATATTCGGAGTGTGATGGGTTTGGAAAAAAGAAAAACAAATAGGAATACAATGTAGAAAATTTGATATTCATTGCAGGAAACTCATATGCCATTTGTTAAGATCTCCTTCCTCCCCATAGCAGCATCACCTCTATGGGTTAAATTTGAGTCACCGCTTGACAGTTTTATTCTTGAGATTTATAGTGGTATAAGTTTAATATAGCACTATATTATGGCAGGTATTTTTAATTAATATTTTGTACCCCAAAGAATGCTACACCACCATATGGTAGAAGTAAAAAAAGATAATTTATAACACACTTAGTTACTAGTCTAGCAAATGAGTTTGCAGGATGCATACCTGAAATGATTGGATGGGAATACATTGTTTTCTCTTCTGTGTTGATCATTTTCTTGAAAGCCGAGTACAATGCAAAGAAGAATAAGCTATTACAGGTAGTACAAGGAAAATGAACATTTGAGCAGACATGTTCCCAAAAAACAAAAGGAAGCAATTGGAATTGAATCATTTTACACAGATTTTAAGACTCTGATTGAGCAAGGTGGAAGAAAAGGCATTGTTAAATGGCATTGTATGTAGCAACTTCCTTTCAAGGGAAATCCATCAGCTCTATTTCATTTGGATGGGGCTTCCCTACTCGTTTAGTTGAGTTGAATCTCAAGCAGGGCTTGGGTAGCACGAGCCTGTAATCCAGCAGTGTGGAGGCTGAGACGAGCATGGATAGCTTGATCTTATGGGTTCGAGGCTGCGCTCTGCACTAACCAGGCACTAACTTCAGCATCAATCTCGGGAATTGTCAGCCAGTGAGGCACTGAGGGCCAGCAGAAGGCTGCCCTAAGTGCAGGGGGTGGATGAACCGGCCCATGTCAAAGACGCAGTAACGCAGTATGTATCTGCTCCCAAATTATGCCTTGATGAGAAGTACCTAAAAGGATGGGCTGCTGGAGGTTTGCAGGGTTCAGGAGAACCTCTAGCTAGGATTCTATGCAGTTCAGAGAATCCTCAAATCCCACTCCTGGCTGGCCTCACTCTCCCCACCCTGCCCCTCCCAGAAGTTCCCAAGTAGCCCATTTTGGATGCAGATAAAGTGCAAGGAACATACGGAAGCTTGGGGAGGGTGAAAAATGTGTCTATCGGAAGTTTGGGAAGGGCCTCCAGAGCCTGGGAGGCCATTTTTGCCCTCCTGGAGGCTTGAGGCCAAGGAGGGCAACCCCCACACCCAGCATGGTACAGGAAGTCAACAAGGTCACGCCCACCATGGCCATGCCCACTCAGCAACCGGACAGAGAACCCCTTGCTAAAAACATTGAAGCCCACCACTGCTAAAGGCCAATTCTGCTAAGAGTTCCTGAGAAGTAAATAACAGTACATAGTAGCTGCATACGAAGTACATTAAAAGGAAATAAGTGGAAAAGTCCAGCATAGATAAAATCGAAGATCATCAAAAAGATTTTTACATAGGTCTACTCAGGGGCAGTCATGGGGAAGCAACATGGGCTGAGTGACAAGGACAGTGCAGTCAATATTTGTCTGTCACTCTGCTTAATGGGTTCATATGGGCATCTATGGGGAAGGAGAAAGCAAGGAGGACAAGTGATGAGATTCTGCATGATGGTGTCAGAGTGCTTGCCATGTGAGTTATGTATATGTATCCAATATTTACATAAAAGTATGGAAGGCTGTGGTTTACATTGAAATAGGACACAGTTTTGTCATGTTTTCATCATTTTGCTTTACACTGGATGGCTGTGTATGGGCTATTCAGAGAGAGGTGAAGGCTAATGGCATTGTAATCCAATTGGAGAAGAGTTTGATCAGGTGGTGGTAACTCACTTCATCCAACAGATTTCTATGATTAATTTGGGCCTGGAAATTATTTAGCCTAAACTGGGGAATGGAGAGTTTAGACAATGAAGGGCTGCAAAAATAAATTACTACAACACTGTGGGCGTGATTTATTTTGTGGCTGTGGCTTGCAGTCCATGTGACCAGGTGGGAGTGGCTTGTCGATCATGCAACAGGGGGTGGCTTAAAGGTCATATGACTGGCTTAAAGGTGGCCAACTTGATGTCATTAACATCAAGGGTTTGGATTAGGGTCTCTCCTCGGCTCAAAGAGATACAATTTATCTTACTATTATCGAACATCCAAAATATACTAATTAATTCTATGTATATATGTGTTCTGTCTGGGTCACTCCAGAAGCCAATACCAACCCAAAAAGAGAATCCAGACACACTGATAAAAGGCAAAGGCAATTTTATAAAATTCAAGAAAAACACAGGTAACAGAAAATGTCCTTACAAACAGGAAGGCCAAAAGTCCATGCAGCAATACAGAATTCTTGCTGCCAAGCCAAGGCTGTAGATAGCAGACCTATACCTCCCACGGATCTTCCAAAGCTGCTGGGCCACAAGCCAGGAACAGAGACGCCGAGAAACAAGACAGGATAACACTACGCTAAGCTGATAACACTCCACATGGCTTAAAGGGCTTGCCTTTTAAACCCTGCTGATGAGTACCACACTCAAACCCAGCTGTTTCTACTTCAATGGTGAAAATATCTCTTTAACTGCTCCTTTCGTTGCTCTGAACGTCGCTGTCTCATGTCAATGACAGCTTATGTGTCATCACCTAATGACTCCAAGCTACTGGCTGGGGAGAGCCCCCCCCCCCGGGGCTCTCATGCTGTTCTCCTTCATCCCATTCCTGATTTTCCTCTCCCCCGTCCGACTGTTCAGCCCCCTCCTCTGCGCTGTCATCCTCCTCTGGGCATGGAGCCAGCAGAGACACATCTGGTCCCTGAGCAGCCTCAGGCTGAATCACAACAATATGCCATATATGTTCATACATATTACACACAGGCACACAAAAATATACATTATCTAAAGTGTATGAACACACATGCAAGCACAACTCTTCTAAAATTATACACATTCAACCTCATTTACGCAATAGGAAAAACATACCCAGAGACCAGAAAGGAAAAACAGGGGGGGGGGGAATACTATCAGTTCTGCATTCCTGATCGTATCTGTAGGAGCCCATTACTGAGTTTAGATGTTAGAAAGCCTTGGGTGTAACTGGCTTTTTGCAACAAGGAGAATGTTTTGGTTTCCTTTCACTTGAGAAGTTCAAGTGATGATGGACACTTATCAAGAGAGCCCAAATGGGGGAGCAGGAGAATTATTCCTGAAATATCCTTTCCCTCAAAGAAACACCTACTGATGGTTAATGCAGGTTGCACAAGACTTCATATGTTGGTAGTGTTGCACACCAGCCTTTTCAGCTGCATAGATCTGTAATTCGGACTCAATAGTATTGGCTGTGGGTGAATTGATCATTCAAGCAAACCTTTTTTCTAAAACTGTCCAAGCCAACCTAGCCCTAAGCAGTTTGAGCCATTTGAAATCTTTTCTTTTCTGCTTCATTGTATTCTTATACAAATTTCATGTGTTGCGAAGAGAATAAGGACGTATCACAACAATATAAGTAGAAGCATGGAAATGTTCCCAGTTCGCTTTCTCCTCCCATTTTCTGCCAGTGGACGAGAAACAGGTACAGCAATGCTCGTAATTTGGTCTGCTTGGGGATTTTCTGCATTCTGTTTAACCTTGCAGGTTAAACCTCCTGAATTGGAACATTAACCCAGAGGATAACATATACATATATTTTTTAAGTGATATGAGCGAATATTGACCTGTGAATGTTCCCATACAATGCCTTTTAGATTTGTAAATAGCAGATAAAAGACATGCAGTTACACTCTGCCCTTTGTGAGCACAGCACATTAAAGAAAATGTTGGGAACATGTTGCATTATGTATATAGTTGAAGGAGCCTGTAGCTAGTTGCGAGCCTAGAGGGAACACAAATCTTATTAGGAAAAAAATTTGATATGGAAAATCTGTATACAGTACATTAACCTTAAATATCAAATTTATACTGGCAGCAGCAAGTTATCCTGCTCGTAATTCTTTTTAGCTCGCCGATCACAGAGGGACTTCTAGGTCTCCACAGTGCCTAAGTACAGAAGGCTGGCCTTACCCAATATGCCAATTGTCTTATGTGTCTATGCAGCACTGCCCTCTGCTGGCTCTGGCCCGTGGAGCTGATTCATGTATGCATTATATTTGGATTATTAATAATAATAATAATAATAATAATAATAATAATAATAATAATTTATTAGATTTGTATGCTGCCCCTCTCCGAAGACTCGGGGCGGCTCACAGCATAATACACAATGTACAAATCCAATAAAACACGATCTAAGTATTGCCCACAAGATCATATGCTGCAACGTTCTACCTGTCAATGACTACTTCAGCTTCAACCGCAACAACACAAGAGCACGCAACAGATTCAAACTTAATATTAACCGCTCCAAACTTGACTGTAAAAAATATGACTTCAGCAATCGAGTTGTCGAAGCATGAAACTCATTACCTGACTCAGTAGTGTCAACCCCTAACCCCCAACATTTTTCCCTTAAACTATCCACGATTGACCTCTCCAGGTTCCTTAGAGGTCAGTAAGGGGCGTGCATAAGTGCACCACTGTGCCTTCCGTCCCCTGTCCAATTGTCTCTCCTTATCTCATTTATCTTTTCTTCCTTTCAAATATGTTCACCTATACTTTTATATATTTTCTTCTATTCTTTTCTTTATTTATATTATTACATATCTATTCTCTTCAATGTGTATTATGTATTGGACAAAATTAATAAATAAATAAAAATTAAAATTAAAAACAGAATAAAACCCTTTTAGGAGCTTGCGAAAGGCAAGGAGGGTGGAGGCAGTTCTAACATTTACACCTAGACTGGGTGGCAAGATTTCCCAAAGACTTGATAGCAAAGACTTTGCCAGCTCTTTCATCCACTCTCTTTCTCTTGCACTAATAAATGGGATATCTCTCTATGGGTGGTTCTGATTAAGATCTGAATCCATAAATCAGCTGTCCCCATTATTTTGGAGGCATTGAATTATACCCCAGTTTATAATGCCCTGCTAGGTTCATCATGTGCTCCATGTAATCTTTCAGATTGACACGGTACTTTAAAAGTGATCAAGCTTATTCTGATACAAAAAAAAGAGGTCAGAATGAACCTACATGCAATGAGAAAACAATGAGAAAGATTTCATAGTTTAATGTTCGTCCATCGTGTTCGAAGAGGACCTTGACATCTAACAGGTTGTGGGCTTTCCACGATGTGTTCAAAGGTGGCTGGTAAGGTCTATACGGGCACAAAATGTTCTGCCACATGTTGGGCAGACATACGTGGGCACCACTGTCACAGCACTTGCAGCTCTGGTTTTGCAGAGTGCTCGCTTCTCTTCTGCTATGAAGCGTACATATGTTCCATGTGCCAATGGTGAGTGGTGTCACCTTAAATTTTCCTTGAAATTTTGTTGTTTGATCGCATGAAATGGGATCCCCTCCAACCATGGTAAGCTGGACAGGATTTTATAAAGCAACAATGTTTATTTATTTTTATTTATTTATTTATTAGATTTGTATGCCGCCCCTTTCCGTAGACTCGGGGCGGCTCACAACATAATAAAGCAATTCATAACAAATCTAATAATTTACTATTTAAAATTTAAAGTAGTTAAGAAAACCCCATTTTTAAGCAGACATACCTACAAACATACCATACATAAATTATATAGACCCGGGGAGATATCTCAATTCTCCCATGCCTGACGACAAAGGTGGGTTTTGAGGAGTTTACGAAAGGCAAGGAGGGTAGGGGCAGTTTTAATCTCTGGGGGGAGCTGGTTCCAGAGAGTCAGGGCCGCCACATAGAAGGCTCTTCCCCTGGGGCCCGCCAACCGACATTGTTTAGTTGACGGGACCCGGAGAAGGCCGACTCTGTGGGACCTAATCAGTCGCTGGGATTCGTGCAGCAGAAGGTGGTCTCGGAGATATTCTGGTCCGATGCCATGAAGGGCTTTATAGGTCATAACCAACACTTTGAATTGTGACCGGAAATTGATCGGCAACCAATGCAGACTGCGGAGTGTTGGTGTAACATGGGCATTTTGGGGAAAGCCCATGACTGCTCTCGCAGCTGCATTCTGCACGATCTGAAGTTTCCGAACACTTTTCAAAGGCACCTTTTCTAGTTCGTTCCTCATATTATGGAGGTGAGCAGTGTGATCTTAAGGGTGGTTGCTCAGTCACTCAGGTAGATGCCAAATTCAGCTGTTACTTTGGTCATAGTTTCATAGTTTAAGAACTGTGGCAAGACCCAAAAGTGCTTTTTTAAAAAGGGAACGGGACTTTCTTGTTTTTCCTTGGAAGATTCTACAGGCTTTTAACTGTACAGACTAATCTCTGCAGATTTTTAACTATAGGAAGAAGCACTTACTGAACTAATCAGGCATGGGACCAGACATGTTCATCCTTCCTTAACAGGTAGGGGATAGTCTGTTACTGTTTGAGACCCATCAGGCAGTGCTGCTTGAAGCTTCCTACTCAGCTTCGTTTTGAACTTCTGGATAAAAGTATATAAAAGGTGTTGCCAATAAAAGAATCTCACCTTCCAGGTACTATTATATACTTTGATGATGATGAATGCCAGTAGCAACGAAATTCAGTAATCTGAAACTTGCTCAGTGGTAACTAAGAGGAGGATGAAAATGAAATCCACTATTTAACATGCCCAAATGTCTCCTTGTTTTCTATGAATCTCTGCAGTTGAATTTTTAAAAAAATATTATTTCAGATATTTGTGTTCCATGCCCACATCTGTCATCTCCATAAAGGGCAGCTGTATGAATAGTCCAAGATTATCTTGGCATTTTAATGACCATGTGATTGATTCATTCTTGTTCCATCTGTTTGTCATGGTGTGTTCTGTTGTGCTCCAACAGCGTTATGATTTGAATTCCAAGTCTTGTAAAACTTTGTCATACAGGTAAAACTCAAAAAATTAGAATATCATGCCAACGTTTATTTGTTTCACTAATATATGAGAGAGACTCATTACATGCAAAGCAAGATAGTTCAAGCTGTGATTTGTCATAACTGTGATGATTATAGCAAACACTGCCAAAAGCACCAAAACCTGGTTCAACGACTGTAGGATTACTGTGCTTGATTGGCCAACAAACTCGCCTGACCTGAACCCCATTGAGAATCTATGGGACATTGCCAAGAGAAAGATGAGAGACATGACACGGAACAATGCAGAAGAGCTGAAGGCTGTTATTGAAGCATCCTGGTCTTCCGTAATACCTCAGCAGTGCCACAGGCTGATAGCTTCCATGCCATGCTGCATTGAGGCAGTAATTGCTGGAAAAGGGGCCGAAAAAAAGTACTGAGTAAATATACTTTTCAGAGGTCCGATATTGTTCTATGTAGAATCCTTGTTTTATTGATGGAGGATTTGGGGGTTTTATGAGATGTACCCCATAATCATCACAATTATGACAAATCACTTTGTCATAATGCTTGCTTTGCATGTAATGAGTCTCTCTCATATATTAGTTTCACCTTTTAAGTTGCAATATTGAAGTAAATGAACTTTTGCACAATTTTTCGAGTTTCACCTGTAGCTACTGCTTAAGCAGAACACAGATACCAGAACTAAAAATGTTGTGTGTAACTTTCTGGTGGGTTTTTTTTTCCCCTTCATATTTCTTGCCTAAGACACCAGTATGTGCTAGGTCATTTTCATATAAATCACCGAAAATGAGCAAGCAAACAAAGGGAAATGGACTGTTGGAAGGGAATCAGACTCACCCCCTTCACTCTGAAGATTCCCTTTCTATAAAAGCCATCGCATCACTCTTTCTGAATTGTTTCAGGCATCTTAGCTGAGAGTACCTGCATGCTATTTGTCATTTTTTCTAATAGTGGCTCAGAAGGGGGGATAAATGGGGGATAAGTGTTTTCATTCTGCAAACTGAAAATGGAAAATCTGCTCTTGCATAAGACCTGATACAGATCCTGGGAAGCAGGATTCCTTCAGAAACATCAATAATATCTGAAAAATTAACCCAGTTATAAGAAATGTCTTTCCTCTAAAAAAAAAAGCAGCAATAATAAATATACCCAGTGCAAAACTGTAGGTCCCTATTGGTTTATAATATACACTTTAACCTCCCCCAAACATATACTGTTGATGTATTGATTTCCCATGTCAGTCAGTGGGAGACATAGACAGCCTGATAGCTAAATTGAGATTGTGAACTAGGCATAGGATCAAATAGAGGATTACATATGTGATCTAAATCAATCTGAGGTGAACTGGGTGTTTTTTTTTCTCTCCTGAAATGTCAGTTGGGATTAGAAGCCACTCTTGCTCTTAAAATTATATTGTCAGTGCTTATTCTGAACAAACAATAATCAAATGCTTCTGAGCAGGAGAGGATTAGATGATGCAAGAACATTAGATGCACTTTTGAACTTCTCCGTAATTCATTGTTTATGCCACATGCGAACCTTAGAAGAAGGACAGGTTGCAATGAATAAGAAAAATGAAATATGCCTCATAACCTTTTTTTAAAAAACAAAAGTCTTTATGTTCAAGTCACTCTGACCAAAACCTCACGTGTGTATTTCCATATGGGGAGGTTTTCCTTTAATCTCTGAAATTGTGCAAATCACATACTGAGTTTTCTTTTGCATCTCTTTTCTTTCTTTTTTTAAAATAATATGTTTGTTGAATATATACATTAAAAACAGGGAACAGAAAAGCAAAGGGAATATATATAATGTACATTCTAGCAATTATAATTTACTTATCTAGTATGCATAGGTGGGGAAGGAGGGAAGAAGAAGGAGAGGGGGGGTTGGGGAAGAAGGGGAAGAGATACGAGAGGAGGAAGGATAGAAAATTAGAGCAAAAAAGCAAAATTAGAGCAAAGAAGAGGAGTGTAGAGGGCCAGTGTTAGAGCTGGGGCTTCAATGCTTTGCAACCTGTTGTTTAAACATATAGGTGGTGTAGATTTCCCTAAAGTTTTCTCCATATGTGTTTGACGTAGTTGCTAGTGCCAATACGTATCAGTGATTTAAGGATTTGTTCATTCCATTTATTTATAATTCAAAATTTGTGTCGATTGATGTTTACAGTTTGTCGTATCAATTTGATGTTATGATTCATGTCGTGGATTGCTTATTTTACAAGTTTTTTTTGTTGGATATTTTTCTTGATGAATAATTTTTAAGTAATTTCTTTTTTTTAACCAATGGTACCATTTGTCCCAGGCCTTGTAGAAATCTGTCTCAAACCTATTTTGCAGTTCCATTGTTAGCTTGGACATTTCTGCACATTCCATTATTTTAATCAAAAGAGATAAAACGGTTGAGTTTTTTTCCTGTTTCCAGTATTTGCATCTCTTTTCATTTTGCGTCTCTTTTCATTTGCTTTCAGTCAGAATAGAGCTGGAAAGGCCCTTATAGGTCTTCTAGTCCAAGCTCTTGCTCAAAGAGAAGATCCGATACCAGTGATAGCAAACCTTTTTTGGTGCGCATGCCAAAAAGGGGAGTGTGCTACCATGCATGATGTGCCCACACCCCTTCCTTGCGCATACATACCCCACCTACCCGCGCTGCCCCCACGCATGCGCACAAGCCTTTCTGAAGCCTGGTAGGTGGAAAAAAAAATCACCAAATCTTCCAAAACGGAAGTTTGGAAAAATGGTTACAACCGTTCTTTATATGTTTTTGTCTCCAGGCCCTTAATCATCTTAGTTGCTCTTCTTTGCACTTTATCCAAAGTCTCAACATCTTTTTTTTTTTTTGGTAATATGGTGATCAAAACTGGATGCAGTATTCCACGTACGGTCTTACTAAAGATTTATAAAGTGTTACTAATACTAATACTGATTTTTATTCTATGCCTCTGTTTATACAAAAAATGGTTGTGTTTGCTTTTTTGGCTGCTTCAGCACACTTCTGGCTCATGTTTAAGTGATGGTCCACTAGTATTCCAAGGTCCCTCTCACAGTTACTGTTTTAGAGCCAGGTTTCACCTACAATCTGTATTTGTATCTTTGTTTTTTCCTGCCTAAGTGTAAACTCTTGTTTTTATCCACATTAAATTCCATGTTGTTGGACAGGAGCCCATTGGCACCACAGGTCCAAATTTAATGACTGTGACTCTTCAGCACCTAATGAACAACTGATTTCAAGAGGGCAAAGAGATTTCCATAAAAAGTGAAGAACTGATTCTGGATCCTATTTTTGCTCACTACTTTGTTTGTTCTTTGTACTAAAAGATTGCTAATTTGAGACCACTGCTTTCTGCCTTTTTTCCCTCAGGCACACATTTACAAAAACAAAAATATAAATTAGCTTGGATATAACTAAATAGCTACAAGGCTTTGCCTGCATCTGTAATGCATTTCCTTTTAATATTCTCCTGTTATAGTTATAAAAACAACTACTTCACTAATATTTTGCTCACATCATATTCCTGCTCTCATGTACACTCATATTTATGTAATGAATCCCTTAGCCACTGAAAATGGCAATTGCCATGTCCTTTCCCCACAATTACTAGAATGTTCAGTGCAAAATGTATGTTATTGCATTCATACACATATTCACCTCTTATCCCAAAATTGGTACCAATAGACTGAAGATCCTGTAATTCTCAGTGAGCATACACCATGGAAGTTGTCCAGAGTGGATGTTGTTTTAACAACTACAGAAGACATCAAATTAGGGAATGCTAATCCACTAAGTTGTATCATGAGAAAATAGCTTTACAGTAATTATTTCCCAACCACAGTTTGCTTCTTTTCATCTGCAAACTCATCCAATTTCTGTCTCAAAAGGTACATAGTTGCATGAACCTCAGTATTGACTTATTAGAAAGGGGAATTCCTTCTCCAAGAGCTCTTCTATAAGGGAATGCTCGTGGATTAAATGAAATGCAGCATGAATTTAGGTCCAGATTCATGCTGAAGACAGCAATTTCTATATTTGGATAGCCATGTCAATAGCACTGCGGGCACAAAAGTCTGGATCCTTATTCTCCAAGCTTTCCATCACGAGGCTGTCTCAGATGTGTCATCCATTAGCTCTGTAGAATTCATTTGAGAAAACCAGCTTTCTGCCTTTGATAAAAATAGCCAGACTGCCATCCCCTCTTTACACAAATTGTCCGTTGAAACCTTTTTTAGAAACCATCTTGCTGTGAAATGCACTTTTATTATTTGAAATAAAGGACCCAGGCAAACTTTAGAGCTGATAATACAAAGTGCCCACTCAATTGTATATCAACACAGATCATTTTTACACAATAATAATAGTCAACAGAGACTGTTGGAAGCAGAAGGATTAGGAAGGTCTAAAACCTGGAAATAGCTGTTGACGAGCACCATGACTCTTGGAAAATGAAACATTAGAGAGAAGGATCTTTTCCTATTTCTTCTCCTACCTTGTTCCTTTCCCTCTTAGCTGCTCAATTTATAAAAAGCCCTAGGCTAGTACTGCTGAAAAACCAATATATTTTCCTTCATAGTACAGTACCAACTGGGTAGCAAAAAGCTCAGTTTAAACAGAGGCAACTGCTTAAGGAGAATTGTATGTTGGGAATCAGAGAGACTGTAAACACAATAAAATAGAAACATAGAAGCATAGAAGACTGACGGCAGAAAAAGACCTCATGGTCCATCTAGTCTGCCCTTATACTATTTCCTGTGTTTTATCTTAGGATGGATAAATGTTTATCCCGGGCATGTTTAAATTCAGTTACTGTGGATTTACCAACCACGTCTGCTGGAAGTTTGTTCCAAGGATCTACTACTCTTTCAGTGAAATAATATTTCATCACGTTGCTTTTGATCTTTCCCCCAACTAACTTCAGATTGTGTCCCCTTGTTCTTGTGTTCACTTTCCTATTAAAAACACTTCCCTCCTGAACCTTATTTAACCCTTTAACATATTTAAATGTTTCGATCATGTCCCCCCTTTTCCTTCTGTCCTCCAGACTATACACATTGAGTTCATTAAGTCTTTCCTGATACGTTTTATGCTTAAGACCATCCACCATTCTTGTAGCCCGTCTTTGGACCCGTTCAATTTTGTCAATATCTTTTTGTAGGTGAGGTCTCCAGAACTGAACACAGTATTCCAAATGTGGTCTCACCAGCGCTCTATATAAGGGGATCACAATCTCCCTCTTCCTGCTTGTTATACCTCTAGCTATGTAGCCAAGCATCCTACTTGCTTTTCCTACTGCCCGACCACACTGCTCACCCATTTTGAGACTGTCAGAAATCACTACCCCTAAATCCTTCTCTTCTGAAGTTTTTGCTAACACAGAACTGCCAATGCAATACTCAGATTGAGGATTCCTTTTCTCCAAGTGCATTATTTTACATTTGGAAACATTAAACTGCAGTTTCCATTGCTTTGACCATTTATCTAGTAAAGCTAAATCATTTACCATATTACAGACCCCTCCAGGAATATCAACCCTATTGCACACTTTAGAGTCATCGGCAAATAGGCAAACCTTCCCTACCAAACCTTCCCCTATGTCACTCACAAACATATTAAAAAGAATAGGACCCAGAACAGACCCTTGTGGCACAGAATAGTATAGTATATACAATCTAAAAATCAACATTCCCGAGAGATAGATTTTTAAGTTTTGTTATAATTTTCAACACAAGCCATTTATCAGATGTAACCACATGATGTTAAGGCAATGTTAAATTAAATTAAATATTAAAGAACATGTAAAATGAAAAGATTCCCTCTAAACATTAATTAAACATCCTATGCTTAGTTACAGCTGCCCATTAGCTTTTTCTTAATTGTGCACAATAGAACCAAACGAAAACAAAGTGAAGATCATACATTGTTTGGTTAAAGAGGTAAGAGAAATTTGCCACTGATTTCAGTGCAAGACAAATATCGAGATCTGTCAAAATGGAATCCATCATGCAGTGGTGAGTAGAGTCCACTACACATTATCCCACAGTTAAAACTTTACACAGAGTAGATTTGGGAGGAAAGTCTTCATAAAAAGAATCTTTGGTAGTTGTAATTCACCCTCCTGCCAGTGAAGGGCTACCAAAATTTTTACTACCACACTGTGGGCACGGCTTATGCATTTTCTTTCAGTGCAAATTGAGTGCTCTGGGATGGAGCTCCATTTTCGCTACCCCACTGTGCCCCCCCCCATCTGGGCAGTAGCCCACCCCTGACTCCCCCCAATAGCAATAGCACTTAGGCTTATATACCACTTCATAGTGATTTACAGCCCTCTCTAATTGGTTTACAGACTCAACATATTGCCCCCAACAATCTGGGTCCTTATTTTACTGACCTAGAAAGGGTGGAAGGTGGGGTCAACTTTGAACTGGTGAAGTTCCGTGATCAAATTAGTTGGTAATACTGCATTTTAAGCACCGTCCCACCATGGTTCCTAATACCCTGATAGTCCAGAAAAGTTTCCTTTGATTATCAACAATGCAACTTTTACAGTGTTTGTAAAATATCACTATTTGTTATAGCAAATTGGGGGGTGGAGGAGGAATAGATGGAATGAGGAAGTGATTATAAAGCAGGAACAGAATTCCTATCAAGAACAAAACAGAAGTTGGCTCTTTTTCTAACAGGAGACTATACTTGGCAGCTTTGGTCTGTCTCAGAGAAGCACTTTGTGTAATGAAGACACAGCAAAAGTTGCCTTGTTGGAGCAAAGAAGCAACACATTTTTCCCTGGCATGACTTATCTGGCATTTGCAACACTTGGAGGAGACTTTTAGTGGAAGCGCAGTGTTGCAGAATCCTGAATAGCCCCAAGTAAAACAGATGAGCAGGTGAAACAAAGGCAATGTAGTTTTTTCACTAGAAGTAAGGAAGCTGCATTGCTTCATATAGGTGCTTCATTGGAGCTTTTGTCAAAATGAAATTGGCTCTTAAAGTGATATTATAGATCAGCTATTTGGCATATGTATTTCAGAATTGGGTTCAGACTTAAGGAGATGGGATATATTTCCACTGATTGTTTAAAGTCACTTATATCAATCTATTTTTCAAAAAATACAAAAAGCTTAAAGCATTTGACTAATATTCCAAGAACTCAAGAGACTTACTAATCAAGTAAAAAAAAGAAACATTTGGAAATGGAAATGTTTTTCTTGCCTGACTACTCCATTCTATTGTTCCCATTAACACATCATAGAACCTTTAATGAAACTGATATATTAACATTTATCTATCTATCTATCTATCTATCTATCTATCTATCTATCTATCTATCTATCTATCTATCTATCTATCATTATCTATTTGATTTTTATGCCGCCCTTCTCCTTAGACTCGGGGTGGCTTGCAACATGGGAGCAATAGCACTTTTTAACAGAGCCAGCATATTGCCCCCACAATCCGGGTCCTCATTTTACCCACCTTGGAAGGATGGAAGGCTGAGTCAACCTTGAGCCGGTGATGAGATTTGAACCGCTGACCTGCAGATCTAGCAATTAGCTTTAGTGGCCTGCAGTACTGCAATCTACTCACTGTACCACCTCGGCTCACTAATATATTAAGAATTAATTTGGCTCATTTTTATTTTATTTTACAGATCTATCCTGAATCCTTCATATTATTCTTCACTAACAGTTTTTGATGTTTATTCTGGTGTATCTGTCACTGCCTGAGATTCTTATTAAGATTCACCATGCTTCAAAAATATTTAAAACTTAGCAAAAATGAACATTTTAGATATTTAGATGGCACCATTCTACATTTAGTGTACAAACTCTCCTTTCCCATTCACACTGTTAATCAGAAGGGTTTGTTGTGAGAGTCAGCATCTCAAAACTAAATCATTTCACTGGATTTTTGTTTTTGGTCTAGAACTAGGACAGAAAATCTCATGAGAACAACCTTACCCAGAAAAATATTCATTAGTATCTTCACAAATGTTGTCTAATAATTGGGTAGCATCCTCTGGGTCAGTACACTATGTTCATCAGAGACCCGTTGCAGAAAGATTGAAGTGGGACAGTAAATAAGCAATTGGTGGCAACAGTTAGAGCTTCTTGTTTTTATGACAGCCCCCCCCCCAAAAAAAATATTCCACATTTGTACTTTTTCCATATTTTTTACTAGTTTTTGAAGGATGAAATCATTCAATAAGAGATATTGAAAGTCTGATACTTTCCAACTTAGCTTTGCTAAGTACCATAATCATGCAGCAGCCTCCTGTGTCAGCAGTGTAATTGGCATGTGTACATAGAGCAAGTCTGCACACTATCCTTACAATATGTGACTTTTCGTTCAGGCCATTCCAAGAACTGTTGTTTTGAGATGTGCTGTGAGCTCCTCAGAGGAAATCCACAGAGACACAGCAATAGTAAATACAATTGTTAGATTTGCAAAGCAGATGTGTAACTCAAAAGAATTATTCTAGCTTTTCCTAATCTAATGGTTTCCAGATCTGTTGAATCACAGTTCTCACCATCCCCAGATGGCATATACAGCGGTTGATATGATTGACAATACATTAGGAAAGGCTGACCTATATAGAAAGTTATTTAGTCACAAGTTTACTTGAAGGCAAATATTGCCATCTGCTTTTGGGCTGCTATAGAAGAGCCAAATGGAGAGAAAAGGAGCTGACAAGTGAAATGACAGAGAAATCATTTGTGATTGTTTTATCAGGCTGAGAATCAAAGGTCACAGTTGCCAGGCAACCCTTATTTGAACACACAGGAGCAATCTTAGGCTTGAATGTAAAGACAAACACTGATTTTTTTTTAAAAAAAAAAGTCACTGCAGATTCAAGATTTTATTTTATTTATTTATTTATTAGATTTGTATGCCACCCCTCTCTGAGGACTTGGAGCTATAAATGGGCTATAATCAAGAAACAAAGCAAGAGAAAGAGTAAGGCATGAGCAGGTGCAGATGCAAATGAGCAGATTAAAAAAAGAACAATTGAAACCTGCGATTAAATATTTATTGAACATAATGAAACTTACACCCAAGAAAGAATGATGTTTCTTCTACGCTCCCTATTTTTCCACGTAATCTCCGTCCCATTCTATTGCCTTCCTCCAGCCAGACACAAGAGTGTGTATGATCTGTCGGTACCACTCCTTGTTCTAATGGCCTCACCCTCTGTTTTTCTGTTTTGTTCTTCTATTGGCCTCACCCTCTGTGCCCAGCAACTAACTGTACTTCTGTTGACTTCAGATTATCCATAAACCAGTGATGGCGAACCTAGGGCACGGGTGCCACAGGTGGCACGCGGAGCCATATCTGCTGGCACATGAGCCATTACCCTAGCTCAGCTCCAATGTGCATGTGTGTGCTGGCCATCTGAAGTTTGGCTCACACAGAGGTTCTAGGATGGCATTTTTGGTGTTTTTACCCTCCCCCAGCTCCAGGGAAACCTTTGGAGCCTGGGGAGGGCGAAACACGAGCCTACTTGGCCCACCAGAAGTTGAGAAACAGGCCATTTCCAGTCTCCAGAGGGTCTCTGGGGAGGAGGAAGCTGTTTTCACCCTCCCCAGGCGGGAGTTGGGTGTTGGTACTCGTGCATGCGCAATAGCACACACACACACTCTTTTGGCACCTGAGGAAAAAAAGGTTCACCATCACTGCCATAAACTGTACACAAACATTTGTGAATGTTCCCAACAGTTTCTTTCTCTGCAGGGAGAAATTCAATGACAACATGCTGCTTGTAACGTACATCACTTACAGACACCAGTTCAAAACATTTCTGCAGCTACGCTATCTGTTTGAAGAAACACAAAATTTACACACGCTCTCCTGACAATTCAAATAGTGTATATCTAAAGTTTCACATTCGTATCATTACTGTAGGCTGAGAAAAAAAATGTGATGCATTACTTTCTGGGTGACCCTCGTTCATATATGTCCAGCACAAGTGAGCCTAAAGGTTAGAAATTGTCATCTCATTTTGGGGATCAAAACCCTGAAACTGCAATAGAAAGTTTCTTATACAGCTAAGAAACAAGAAAGAACTGAGCAAAAAGAAGTGCTAAGCCTTAATACGGTTTTTAACATTAAAAAATCATGATCTACAGTATCTCCAAATAGGAGATGACTATTCTGAAATAAAACAGAGCAAGAATAAATGTGGATCAGCATAATCAAAACAGCCTAAAATTTATGTTGCAGTACAGAAGAAATATTGAAACTGCCCAGGGTTATTGGAGTTGGGAAGCCTAGAAATTTAATAGCAATAACAATAGCATTTAGACTTATATACTGCTTCATAGTGCTTTTACAGCCCTCTCTAAGCAGTTTACAGAATCAGCATATTGCCCCCAAGAATCTGGGTCTTCATTTTATCCACCTTGGAAAGATGGAAGACTGAGTAAAGCTTGAGCCAATGGTGAGATTTGAACTGCTGAACTACAAATAGCAGTTAGCTGAAGTAGACTGCAGTACTCTACTCTAATCACTGCACCACCCTGGCTCTTAATAACAATAAATGAATAAATAAAGTATGAAGGACCTTTAAAGATTGTGATGGTCTTAGCTTTCTACACTCTGGAACATCTAAACAGTAAAATATTTGTTCATTTGCCATCCAGCTTGGACTTTATCCATTACTTTTTATCCATTAAAAGGAAATACAACAATGCCAGGATAACTGTTAGAATCCTTAATTATTCTGGTCTAACCACATCACTTCAAATATGAAAATTAAGCTACCTCAAAAGGTACTGTGGCTAGGAAACCCAGCTTTCCATTTGAAGGACTATCAAAGCCAATTCTTATTTGAAGGTACCCAATGTTTGAAGGGCTCGCCAATCCAACTCTGACTTAAAGATGGAGGCATTGGAAGAGAAAAAAAAATAAGGACTTTGAAGTAACATTTGAAGCAGCAGCCTGAGCAGACCCAGATTACCTATGTCCAATTTTGAGGTATATCCCCAGTAGCTTTGTTCTCTATCTCCTCCTCCTAGTCAGTGGCCATCTGAATAATGTCTTAGCTAAGCAGCTTTGCAAGATAGTTTGCTTAAAATAAACTCATTAACGTTGCCGTAAACCTTAGCCCTTCATGGCACCGGACCAGAATATCTCCGGGACCGCCTTCTGCCGCACGAATCCCAGTGACCGATTAGGTCCCACAGAGTTGGCCTTCTCTGGGTCCCGTCGATTAAACAATGTCATCTGGCGGGTCCCAGGGGAAGAGCCTTCTCTGTGGCGGCCCCGACTCTCTGGAACCAGCTCCCCCCAGAGATTAGAACTGCCCCCACCCTCCTTGCCTTCCGTAAACTCCTTAAAACTCACCTCTGCCGTCAGGCATGGGGGAATTGAGGTATTCCCCCCTCCCCTGGGCCTATACAATTTATGTATGGTATGTCTGTGTAAATGTCTAATTTAATAATAATTTTTAATTTTTTAAAAAAATTATTAGATTTGTTGCGAATTGTTCTATTGTATGTTGTGAGCCGCCCCGAGTCTACGGAGAGGGGCGGCATACAAATCTAATTAATTAATTAATTAATTAATTAATTAATGAGTTTATTAATGCAGAAGGAAAATAGCTATAAATTGCAACATTTAAAAATTATAACAAAGCAAAATGAAACTTGCATGTACAGTATATACATTGCACAATATGTATACACACATCTGTGTAATCCAATGCAGTTGCTTCTTTGACTAGACACTCTTGTTTTCAGCCCACTTTTGCAAGTGACTATTGATAGCTCTAATTTTAGACCTTTCATTTGTTTTCAAGTAGTCAAGCGATCTCTTTGAAGAGATGATGAACAAAGGACAAGGAGCTTTTACTGAAACCAACTGTGGATGCTCAACTGTCTAAACTTTAAGAGTCAAATTCACAAGAGTAACAAACAAACAAAAAATTACAGAGATTTTCAGTCTGTCATTTCTGATAATGCTATATTTAAGTTGGTACCACCAGCAATTTCAAATACATTGAACAATACAATGTCCAACTTTCTGCCACAAAACATTGTTAAGAATAAGTTTATGTACTGTATATGTGAGGTTTTTAAACAAAGCTCATGGCTTAAAAAGTATTTCAAAATGCTTCTAAAGGTTTGGAGAGAAAAATAACAGCAATTTAATGCAATTGCAATTTTAATTGTTAAAACAAGAATCAGGTTCTGGTAAACTGTTTTAAAAAATCATTTGCACCTCAACAGGTACATGCCAACCCAAAATGATACTTCAAATTTCATGTAGTAATATATAATCATGATCACCATCTTGCAAAAATTTTAAAATTCCAAATGTGCTTCAAAACTCCAAATATGGCATTCGATTCAAAATACCTGAGGACTTTTGACTTGGTTGAATGATTTAAATAACTTAGCATGGCAGTCCAAACAGAGACATTCAAAAAGTATAGGTTTCCATTAAGCTCTCTGCCATACCCATGTTCTCACAACCAAACTCATTCATTAAACAATGATACAGTTCTATTTTTTTCTTAATTATAATAGCAGTTAGGCTGAAGGGCAACATGAATGCAGTGTTCTGAAATCTAAAGGGCTGTCACAAAGAAAAAGGAGTCAACTTATCTTCCAAAGCATGAAAGGCAGGATAAGAAGCAACTCAGAATTTGTTGTGTTTGGGCTTGGGCCAGCCGTTGCTCCCACAGATGGGAAAGATGCGGCACAAAGTGAGTGCGAAAGCCTGGCTGACAGCCAGGAAGACGTGGCAGACAGCCATGAGGATGAGGCCACTGGTTCAGAGGAGTTGGCAGACAGCAGGCAGGACCCAGCAGACAGCCCAGGGGATTTGGCATGCAGTCCCTCAGACAGTCTCTCTTCCTTGGATTCCTCTGCAGACCAATTCATAGACATGTGTAGCCGAAGAGCCATGCAAAGGAGGGCTCACTTGAAGGATTATTACAGGTGATCAGAGTAGCACCTGGGCTGGGTCTGGTTCTTATACTGAGGGCTGGGTGTGGTTCCCTTAATGAGGGCTAAAGGTATAAAAGGGAACAGAGGCACAAGGCAAACTGTGGCTGTTTATCTGTGTTACTTTGTGGTTCCTGCTCTGAAGTTTCTGTTCTGTGCCTTTGGATTTCAACCCAGCCGTTTCAGGCACGTGGGAGGTGAAACCTCTGGGACTTGCTGTTTGCTCTAAAGATTCAAAGGACTCCTGAAACATTTCTGCTCCATGCAGGTTGTCTTTGTTTGCTTTTTCCTGTGTTTTGTATTTGGCTGAATTACGCCTTGCACTATCAGTATTTCCTGACACTAAGGACTGTTTTGGTTAACTCTTTTTTGTTTGTTTAATACAAGTTTGCTGATTAGAAGAGCACGTGTGTGTTTGATTTCTTTTCCTCGGACTGTTACGAATTGCCTGAGCCCAGTCAGGCAGAATAGAACTCAGGAGAAATTTCCTGACAGTTAGAACAATTAGTGGAATGATTTGCCTGCAGAGGTTGTGGGTGTTCAAACACTGGAGGTTTTAAAGAAGAGATTGGACAATGATTTGTCTGAAATGATATAGGGCCATGATGGCGAGCCTATGGTATGTGTGCCATGTGGAACCATATGGAAGGGCAGGTGAGACTTTTCTATGTTTCAGCTCCAGCATGCATGCACACATTGGCCAGCTGATTTTTGGCCTTTGGAAAGGCCGTTTCCTCCTCCTTCCTTCCTTCCCTGAAGCTCCATAGGCAAAAAAACCCAAACACCCCAATGGACAAACTAGAAGTTCAGAAAAACACAGTTCCAGTTGCCCATTTGGACTTTTTTTTAACCTAACAGATGTGGGGGGGGATAGAGCCATGCCAGTATGAACCCACTGATTTTTGGCAAAACTTTTTGCCGTCTCTGTGTGGGAGAAGCCTTCAGCTGTACTTCAGTTGAAGTTTAAAGGTCAGCATTAAGACAAGGGGGGATGGGAAGGCTTCTTCTGACATGGAGATGCCGGAAAAAAATTCCCCAAAAATCAGTGTATTTATACTGGTACTGCTCTCTGGACCACACCGGATGAACCCACCACTGCCTACCAGGCTTGACAGCATGGGGTGGGGCGCAAGTGCATGGGAGGAAGGAAGGGGTGTGGGCACACACACACATGCTAGCACACCCACACACACCCTTTTGGCATACGAACCAAAAAGGGTTCGCCATCGCTGGTATAGGGTGTCCTGCTTGAACAGAGTTTGAAGGTCCCTTCCAACTCTCTTATTCTCTTTTGCTGTTGTTCTGTTAAAGTTAACAACATGATTCTTCAACTATCCTTCTGGCAATTCATCAATAATCTCTAATTCACAAGGAAATGTCTTTTGAAAAATGGTAGTTCTTTCCATACAAGGTGCCATTTTTAAAATCAAAAGGCAATACTTGATAAAACTCCTCAAGACATGAAGTCAAAACCTTTTAAAATTTACTTTAGGTGGTAACTATTAGCTGTCTACCAGGCATGTGTTCTGCTTACTTTTCCCACCAGTTCGCATCACAACAGAAGTGCACGTTTTGCACATAAATGACCCTCTGTGCATGTACAGTACTAAAAATATAGCTTCTGCACATGCACAGAAGCAAAAAAACAAGATGGTGCCAGTTCCAGCAACCCAGGCCACAATGTTCTATAGACCTGGTCTGAACTGGGAAACACCCTCCCCTCTACTGTTTACGCAATTCTGTATAATCTTCAAGTTTAGTAAGATTTCCCCTGACTTCCCCAGCTAGTCATTAATAAAAACATTTTAATATACTAGAGCCGCAACTGAACATTATGGTATCTCATATCTTAGTTTGACGAGAAACTACTGATAAACATTTCTTGAAGTGATTTTTGAGCTGAACAACATGCCACCCATTCAATGCATCAACAATTATCTAATAGCCATATTAAGTGCTTTGCTACTAGCAAGATATATTAATAATATTACAATATTTTTATTTATTTATTTATTTATTTTTATGTATTTATATATTTATTATTTTTATCTATCTATTTATCTCTCTCTCTCTCTCTCTCTCTCTCTCTCTCTCTCTCTATCTATCTATCTATCTATCTATCTATTTATTTATTTTTATGCCGCCCTTCTCCTTAGACTCAGGGCGGCTTATAACATGTTAGCAATAGCATTTTTTAAAAACAGAGCCACCATATTGTCCCCACAATCCGGGTCCTCTCCAATCTGGGCAATTGCATAGATCAGACTTGTATATAAGAATTGTTCTTGACAAATCTGTGCCATCTATCTTTTAAAAAAAAATACTTTTTGTAGATCAAGAGTCTACACAATCAAATATACACAACCTTGAAAATAAAATTGGTGTTGAAGACTAGTGCTTTCTTTGCAGCAGCACAGTATTGCTGGCTAACTCTACTCGGATTTCTATCAGGTTAATAAAATGAAGACCCAGACTATTGAGGGCAATATGCTGACTCTGTAAACCACTTAAAGATTGCTGTAAAGTGCTTTGAAGCAGTATACAAGTCTAAGTGCTATTACTATTGCTATCCCAGTATCACACTGTAATTGAGGTTTTAAGCTTAGCATCTCATATCATCATAAACCAAGTACTAAAATTCTTAATAAGCCTAAGATATAACATCTAAATTAAAAGAATGCAAGGTGGATGCAATTTAGAGTTTGAATGTTTTATTTATTTACCGAGTCTTGTATGCCATTTCAATCTGTGCTGTAGTCCTAAATGTCACTCCAATTAAAGATTATGGCACAAGTGATTAAAAATGGCTCTGAATATATCCTCCCTTCTAACAGAATTTGTATAAGAGAATTATTCAAAACAGTCTAAACATATTCCAATTGAAGTCAATCTGGTCCTTCAAAACTAGATGAAATCATAGTAATCATAATCACTGATCTCCCACTTATTTATCTTCAAAGGTCTTCTCTGGGATACAATATGGTAATGTCTGTGGCAGATTCTCACTTTTCTTTTCCTTCAATCTTAAATATTTATTTCCTGATATGTCTACCACCAAGTCACCATTTCAGGTTATGCCTGAAGGATGAAATAGGTGACAACACCTGACTCTGAATCAGGAAGCTAAACAGAGTTGGATCATGTTAGTACTGGGATTGGATGGAATATTAGAGCTGTAGGTTTATCTGGAAAACAGATAAACATTCTGGAAAATGGCAAAGGCACATGACTTCTGTATTGCTGCTAAGGGACTACATGGATATGCTCATAAATCATCAAAAAACCATGCACAAATATAAAGAGACTTTACTTGTACCTTTTCCATATATATCTTGTTGGTTCTGTCACTAGAGGTAACTATAGTCCCATTCTTCTAAAATAAAGTAAATACTATTTTTATTAAATATAGCTTCCAATTGGGTCACATTCCTTGAAAAATGTTGTATAACAAATACAAGTTTACATTTGAGCCAGGCACTGAGAATTGAGTTTGCACTTCTTAGACAAATATTAGCACAGATTGCTTTCTTCTATGAATTTTGTGACACATTTCTCAGCACAACTTTGCTTATAAGGAAACATACTGCTTGAATCAGTAAACAAGTAAAGGATTACCTATTATTTCCCAGGAAATAAAGGCTTGCCAGCAGAAAGTCAATTTGTTAGGCAAATCTCTTGATAACATAACTGCCAAAATGAAAGCAAGAAACAGTTATTCAAGTAGGTCTATTTGTTATATATTAGATGATTAATTAATTGCTGTAATAAAAGGTTTTTGTTTGAACTGAGCAAATGATTTCTGCACTTCATTTGAGTAATTATAAATAATATTTATAGATATATTATGATAACTCCTCATTTCCTAAAATGATAAAATATACCATTTGCATTCTGTTTTGGTTTGCCAGGCTAATGAATCTGCAATCATGGTTATTAATGCATGAGATTATTATATAGGAAATCATATAACACTGTGATTACTGGCTATTTCATGAAATATATTTGCATGTGGTATGTTAGGTGCCTGTCATTGTTCTTCTACTAGATGATTCTCAGATACAGCTGTATACTTGAAGCCAAAATTATTATTATTATTTTATTATTATTTATTAGATTTGTATGTCGCCCCTCTCCGTAGACTCAACCCTTATACAAAATGAAAACATAGCCATAAAAGCCTTGCTTATTTATTCAAATTATGGGAACAGGTCTTTGGTGCAATGACTAGAATGCAGTACTACAGGCGACTTCTGCTGACTACCGGCTGTCTGCAGTTTGGCAGTTCGAATCTCACCAGGCTCAAGGTTGACTCAGCCTTCCATCCTTCCAAGCTCAGTAAACTTAGGACTCATTTAGAGAGGGCTGTGGTACATAAGTCGAAATGTTGTTGCTATGTCCCAATCTAAATTAGTTCATCCTAGAGAAGAGATTTTCAAGACATCAGTAGTCTCTGTCCTTTTGATACTGGTGTCTTGGGAACCATTACTCCTTTACTGGAATAAAAATGAATAACTGATAAAACCATTACTTTGGAGGTTCCCATGGATAAATATTTCATTTATGAATGTTGTTGTCTTGCAGATGTGAGGCTATTAGAACAAAAATACTTGCAAATTTCTGTTATATTGCTACTAAGGTAAGACTCCAGTCACTGTTGATATATACTGGATAGGTTAAGCCGATTTATTTTAAATATGGTATTCCAGTCATGGGATTTATTGTATTTTGTTAACTGCCCAAAAACCATAATAAAATTCATTAATTAATTCATAGAGTTAATATTGCTGATAACCAATATCTGTGAGGAGAAGAAATAAGTCCTGCTGCAAGATATTTGTTGGTGCTGGGTTTGGAGGAGCAAGAGAGCAAATAACCTCATCTTACATAATTTGCATACATGACTGATTTGATGTGTGATTGATGCAAATGACCTAATTCACATCTTTTGCATGATATTTGAGGCATTGTTGTGACTAGTAGGGGATGCCTGTGGTAAAATCCTGCACCCTTTAACGCTGTGAAGCCTTTCAGGTGTTATAGTGTTGTTTTCTGATCTGAACATCAAGCAGGCCACATGGTTCCATCAGACATGTTCCAGAGTTAAGGAACAGTTACTCACCAAGAGTATTTATATTTCATGGTAGTTCTAAGAAACTTGGTTGCTGCTTTCTATTCCTTCACAGATAGCTTCACAGGAGCCATCTACACAGATTGCACTTTAAACTACTATCTTCAAACTCCTTGGAGATTTCACTTAGCCTTCAAAATGAATCAAATGCCACTAAGGGTGTACAAAGATCGATTTTTAAGGAGGATCATTAAAAATTATCTAATTTCTACACAGGCTGTGAATTGGGCACTGTGCCTTTAGCCAGGGGGGAAAAATAGCTTCCTAAGTATTTGGGAGGGGTGGAGGTTGAGAGAAGACAGCTCAGAATTGTATTTGCCAGCTGTTAATGGATGGGTTTGAATTACACCATGAATGTTAATGAGCCTATTATGAAGAACACTTCATTGTGTGACAAAGGTGTATTTAATGGTATTGAAAGGTTTCCCACAGTAAATTTTAAAAGACCCTAATAGTGCTATGAAGCCTGCATTAGTGTATTTATTAATTACAATGCACCATTACAAAGGCGTCAGCCCTGCAGTTTTAGGAACGAGTTATTCAAAACTCTTCAACAAAAAGTAGAAAATATTAGATAATAATGATGAATTACATTTTTTCCCTCTGTCACATCACGATACCTCCTGGCATTGTTGAAAACATTCTTACTCTCTTTGATCTTCATAAAAGGTAATGCTAACAGTTTCCTAGGGATTGTGCAATATTAATCTCTTCAATTTCTAATTCTCTGGAGTCAAAGAGACTTCTAAGAATACTTGTGGCTTGAATCAATTTGCTTCCTTTTTAGTGACAGTAAACTTGAAACATTGAAACTTGTTTAGTGTATAGGACCAGCCCTGTTAAATTGCATGTCACATCCCTATAAATTAACCTTTTACATGAGGAATGAAGGGATTCAAGGAGCAGAAGGCATGGCATGTTTTTTCTGGTTGGCTACTATAACAACCAAAAACTGCATTGCATATGCCAGAAACCCCCTATATATACAATGGAGCAAGTTAGAGCAATGAAAAAAAACTTGCAAAGACTTATGGCTTGGAAAACATTCTTTGCAGTGAGTAACAATGAAAGAACCTGCAAGGTAAGAGCTGGAAAGATCGTAAGCACCTAGTTAGGGCTGGGGAAAAAAGCTTCAAAAAAATCTACATTCAGAGTATAAGACACACCTGAATTTTTTCAGACTCTTTTAGGGAGGAAAAAGGTGCATCTTAAAGTCCAAAAAATGGGGTAGTATCTGATTGGGTATTTATTGTAAAGGGTATTTATTGTAAAGACGACATTGGGTATTTGTTGTAAAGATGTGTGTTTGTTGTAAAGACAACATTACCAAGGTTCAAAAGAGTTTGAGAGATTGACAGGCAAAATGGTCCTCTCTAGAAGTCCCCAAATGTTGAATTATATAGATGGATACACAGTTTAATTTTATTTCTTGTGAAACTTTAGTTTTTGTAAAATGGACAGTTTTTATTCTTATGCGGACAATACAGAATACTTTTCTGGTAACATACCCACTCTTTTGCTCTTATTTCCATTTATAAAATAGGCAAACGATTTCTAGATTGTCTTCTAAATGCTTGCTTCCTTAGAAACGTCACACACTGTATGTACATTATTGCATACACAGATATCTAAGGACCCTGCTGTGCTTGTATCATTTGTGATGTTATTTTGCATTCTGTGCATTGTGTCATACTGTTCTTTGCTAGCCAAAGGACTACATGGATATATTGCTTTGTTGAGAAGAGACTTGTAAATTCAAGCCAAGGCTCTATCACTAAATTGACAGATTCTGCCTTTTGATCTAAGGCCTACTTCTGAATTGTTCAATATTCCTCTTCAACAACTTGGAACTGCTAAATGGACCTAGCAATCAAAGGTTTATTTTTCAATAACTGGCAAGGTTCTATTAGAGCTAATCTAGCACTGATAGATGAAAACAAAGAGAATGTGGCAGGGGGGGGGAGCAACTTAACTTTTCAACTGTTTTTATAATACTCTGTGAGACAAGCTCACAACTATAGTGATAGAAATCTGACCCAATACACAGTAGATCAGGGGCATAGTTCCCTCTAAGCTGAGCAGTGAGCAATCGGTCACTTAAAAATCATCATCAACTCAGAGTTTTCCAAACCTGCCCAGAAGCCGAGAGGGAAATTTTATTATTATTTCTGTGCTGCCCAGTCCCGAAGGGACTGCCGCTCAGACACTATACTTTTCCGCCCACCCCCAAAAAAAATTAGGGAGAACACTGATCAGGGGTCCCCAAACTTTTTACACAGGGGGCCAGTTCACTGTCCCTCGGACTGTTGGAGGGCCGGACTATAAAAAAAACTGTGAACAGATTCCTATGCACACTGCACATACCTTATTTCTTTCTCTCTCTCTCTCTTGCTTTCTTTCTCTCTCTCTTGCTTTCTTTTTGTCTCTTGCTCTGTCTTTCTCACTCTCTCTCTTGCTATCTCTCTTCCTCCCTCCCTTTCTCTCTCCCTCTCTTTCTCCCCCTTCCTTCCTTCCCTCCCTCCCCTCCCTCCTTCCTTCCTCTCCACCTCTTTCCCTCGCTCTTTTTCCCTTCTCTTTCCCTTTTCTTTCTTTCTCTCTAATTCTCTCTCTCTTTTCCCTCTTTCACCCTCCCTCTTCTCTCCCCACGGAGCACTCACCCGACAAGCCTCCACCCTCCGACCCCAGACTCCCATTCAATCCCCATTCAGAAAACAGGAGCTATCAACTCAAAGAGGAGGAGGAGGTGGGTTTGTGTGGGTATGTGTGTGTGTTGTGCCCAGCTCGGCTTTCAGCAAGCCTTACTTTACCTCGGGTGAGATGAGATTGAGGGGGTCATTCTCACTGCTTTTCCAGTGCAGCCTTGGAAAAGACCCGCGGGCTAGATAAATGGCCTCAGCGGGCCGCATGTGGCCCGCGGGCCGTAGTTTGGGGACTGCTGCAGTAGATAATCCAAACTCTTTTGCTTTAAGCCTTAGTTTTAGAAAAAGCAACAAACTTCTAGACATCTTCCTTACAGGAGCTGAATGAAGACTGCAGCTCCACAGTAAAAATTAAACTTGTTCAATTTCCCAGCAAGCAGATGAATTTGATAACTTGGATTGATTTGATAAGCCGATAGACTTTCTAAAAACATCACATTAATAGTTCCTCATATTAACTTTATTTATTCAGTTCAAGAAACAATTGATAGTAGGTAAACTGAATCTGATGGAACTGCCTTTGATTAAAAAGCTCACAGTTGAGCTGCTTGGATTAACAAATATTCAAGGCCCGTGATATTCCTGATTTGGCATTTTAATTGCCCTTGCCTCCTTCTTTCTCTGCTTATACCTTAATTCTACTGTAGGCAGCCTGGGAATCTGATGATATCTTGATTCTAAGCCTCTAGGTGACCTAAGGAGAGTAGAATGAAACAGGCACTTAGAAGCCAGTCATTAAAAATATCAGCAATCATATCGGTATCTAAACTGATTCTGAGCCAAACAATACCAGCTACCCCAAATCTGGAAACCCACAAGAAATCCAGGCATTCTTGATTTATTTATTTGATTTTTTTTTTAGGGCGGCTTACAACATGTTAGCAATAGCACTTTTTAACAGAGCCAGCCTATTGTCCCCACAATCCGGGTCCTCATTTTACCCACCTCGAAAGGATGGAAGGCTGAGTCAAACTTAAGCCGGTGATGAGATTTGAACCGCTGACCTACAGATCTACAGTCAGCTTTAGTGGCCTGTAGTACTGCACTCTACCTCCTGCACCACCTCAGCTCTAAATACCTGTTTTACAAACCTTCCCTGGAGCAAATCATGACAACTTTGACAGTTTCATAGGGAATAGATAAGCTTGTTATTGTTTTGTCATGTGTGACCTGAGAAGCACATCAACCCACAAATAAAGTCATTTGTATCAATAAGTGAGTCTTGAACATAGCAGTCTTTTCTACAAGATATAAATAATAGAAATTAATTTGTCAGCCTGGGTTTAGAATTCAGTCTGCTTTTGTACTGGACTGCTGAGGAAAGCTGGTTGAAATAATTATTCTAGACTTAAGCAATCATTCTTTTTATTTATGGAAGCTAATGGAGTGAAAACACAGCTTTCTATACCTTTGCTAATGACAGAGGCAGAAATAATGACTGGAGACCTTTCTGTTCCTCTCATAATGAGGAAAGCAACGCGAAATGATAGGGATTTGAGTCCTGAATGCTACGGCTCAGTTTTTTTATTTCAAAGGCAAATGGAGCATTCACACCAGTTCTTTAGGTTAATGGAGCTACAAATAAGGCTTAGACGCAAGGATTTTTTCATAGATAATATCGCAGGGGCAATATTTTCTCTGGAGGGGTGGGGGCAGTAATATTTACAAATGCTAACGCTTCAGTGAACTGGAGATCATAAGTAACAGAAGCTGAGAAATCAGGAAAAATCCATAATTCTTCACTTCCTTAGGATAACATTGGGGAAATTTGCTGTCAAGCAGAAAATAAAAGATTCCAATTTTGCTGAGTGTGCACAATTCATTAATTTGATGTAATACATATGTGCACCAAGAAGAAGACAAAGCAGCAGTCATCCACAAAATAAAATAGGACCATGAATACTTCAACATAGCACAAATAGGCAGAAGGGTAGCAGAACACATCCAGAAACACCAACTTGCTTTCAAACATACAATGCAGCTTCATTAATCCCTCTACAAAAATGACAACTCCAGGGGTAGCTTCAAATAAAGGAGGGCTTTTTGGCTTCCAGGGGGACAGAGAGAGCCTCTGGGTGGGATGGGGAAAGTGTTTTTACCCTCTGCTGGCTCCTGGGAAGCCCTTGGAGCCTGGGAAGGATGAAACACAAGCCTACTGGGCTCACCAGAAGTTGGGGAAAAGGCCATTTCCAGCCTTGAGAGGATCTCCGGTGGGCAGGGGGAGCTGTTTCCACCCTCTCCAGACATTGAATTATGGGTGTGGGCACTCGTGCATGTACGACAGTATGTACACACTCTTTTTCAGCACCCGAGGAAAAAAAGGTTCACCATCGCTGGCTTAGGCTTTACCTCCTTATGCTGCCCTGAGTCTTTGGAGAGGGGCGGCATACAAATCTAATAAATTATTATTATTATTATTATTATTATTATTATTATTATTATTATTAATAATATTAATATTATTATTATTATTATTAATATTATTAATATTATTATTATTGATATTGATATTGATATTATTATTACCTAAAATAGATTTCCTGAAAATTCTGCTGTGCATTCAGTATCAATCCCAAAGAAAAAAAAACTAATTCTCATTTTCCTTTTCCTTTAGAGTTCACATTGAATGTGTTATTTTTGTTCTGCACTTCTCATTTCAGAGTTTGTATTTATTATATAAAATTATCTCATACCATGGCTAATAATGTTATGCCAAAAATGTAGGATATTGTACTTTAAGTGGAGGGCTAACCTTCTTATTTTTGGAATCACAGCATAATAATAATTTGTACCTTTTTTTTTTGCAAAGATGAAATAATAAGCAGCTATGAACCCATCAAAGAGTAAAATAACAAAAAGAAAAGAAAAGAAAACAAGGATCTCCCCTATCAGAAAAAGAGCAAAGCAGAGAGAGAGAGAGATGTTGATTAAAAATTCAACTCAAGAGTATCAAACATGGGGCAGGGCTCCTGGGTTGCTGCTGTTTTTATATACATCCATGCTCTTCAAGTGTATTTATGAATCAGAGAGTAATGCTACCACCACCTAAAAAACTCCCAAACCCTATACATGCCTAGTTCTCTTACCCTCTAGTAGCCAAATCAGTTAGCATTCCCAGACTTCAGAGCTCTTCATCATTTCATGGAAATGTGAAAGCTTTTTCTATTGAGGATAGACAGTGGTTTTCTCAGGTAAGAGGAAACTTAATTAAGTTTGTCACAAAGCTGGACTGGTTTCCTTGGAAACTGTCATTTGGAAAAACTGAGGTATATAAGAAAAGTGTACTAAGTACTTCACAATAGTAAACATATTTCACAATTCAGTACACACTATGTTTCTCTTCCAAATCTACACTATACTCAGCCAGTATGATGTAGTGGGGTTGGACTAGGATTGGAGAGAATCAAGGTTCAAGTTTCATTCCCTGGTGACTTTGGACCAGTCATTTCTCAATCCAGCCTAACTCACATTAACAATTGCGGTTGGGGGAAAAATGATGGAAGGAATGCTGTGTATCAGAGATGGGTTCCTGACTGGTTCTATAGAACTGGTAGCAGGAATTTTCCCCACTTGCTAAACCAGCAGTGAAGGCTGGCTGGCCATGCCCCCAAACCAGCTCTCTCGGTGGCGCCATCTTGTTTTTTGCTTCTGCACATGCGCAGAAGCTGGGGTTTGACTCTGTGCATGAGCATACGCAAAGCATGTGTGCCCATGCAGCACGGAGGAAGCAAACTGGCGGTAAGGTAAGTTAGAAACCATCCCTGCTGTATATGCCACTTTGATCCACTTGAAGAAAGGGGGAAATATTTATAGCAAAAGGAAATAGAAAAATAGACAAATCAACCCAGTATCAAAACTCATTAGTGAAAAAGAATTGTCAAATGAAATGAACAAATATAGTGGAAAGTCTAGAAGTCTTTTGCACACTGCATATTGCTGTCGGTGAAACCAACTGAATATTTCTTCATCTAAAAAGCAAAGTAACAGAAACATAGAAACATAGAAGTCTGACGCAGAAAAAGACCTCATGGTCCATCTAGTCTGCCCTTATACTATTTTCTGTATTTTATCTTAGGATGGATATATGTTTATCCCAGGCATGTTTAAATTCAGTTACTGTGGATTTATCTACCACGTCTGCTGGAAGTTTGTTCCAAGATCTACTACTCTTTCTGTAAAATAATATTTTCTCATGTTGCTTTTGATCTTTTCCCAACTAACTTCAGATTGTGTCCCCTTGTTCTTGTGTTCACTTTCCTATTAAAAACACTTCCCTCCTGGACCTTATTTAACCCTTTAACATATTTAAATGTTTTGATCATGTCCCCCCTTTTCCTTCTGTCCTCCAGACTATACAGATTGAGTTCATTAAGTCTTCCCTGATGCGTTTTATGCTTAAGACCTTCCACCATTCTTGTAGCCCGTCTTTGGACCCATTCAATTTTGTCAATATCTTTTTGTAGGTGAGGTCTCCAGAACTGAACACAGTACAGTAATACCTCATGATACGAACTTAATTGGTGCAAGGAGGAGGTTCGTAAGACGAAAGGTTCGTAAGACGAAACATTGTTTCCCATAGGAAACAATGTAAAGTCAATTAATCCGTGCAACCAAAAAAACCCCCGCAAAAAAACGGCTTTCGGCGACTGCTGGGAAGCTGCGCGGGTGTTTTAAAAGGTGACAGCTGGCCTGGGGGGCTTCCCAGCACCCCCCCCGAACCCGGGTTCAGGGTTCGGGGGGGTGCTGGCAATCCCCCCAGGCCGGCTGCGACCTTTTAAAACACCCGCGCCGCTTCCCAGCTGTCTCCTGAAGCCGAACGCTAAAGCCGAACTTCCGCGTTCGGCTTCGGGAGACAGCTGGGAAGCGGCGCGGCTGTTTTAAAAGGTCACAGCCGGCCTGGGGGGCTTCCCAGCAACCTCCCGAACCGAACCCGGGGTTCAGCAAAATTTTGCCTCTTCTTACGAACTTTGTTCGAGTTACGAACCGGCGTTCGGGAGGCTTCTGGGAAGCCCCGCCGCCCGGCTGTCACCTTTTAAAACAGCCGCGTGGCTTCCCAGCAGTCTCCGAACGCTGGTTCGTAACTCGAAAAAAGTTTGTAAGAAGAGGCAAAATTTTTCTGAACCCCGGGTTTGTATCACGAGTTGTTCGTAAGACGAGGGGTTCGTATCTTGAGGTACCACTGTATTCCAAATGTGTTCTCACCAGCACTCTATATAGCGGGATCATAATCTCCCTCTTCCTGCTTGTTATACCTCTAGCTATGCAGCCAAGCATCCTACTTGCTTTCTCTACCACCTGACTGCACTGTTCACCCATTTTGAGACTGCCAGAAATCACTACCCCTAAATCCTTTTCTTCTGAAGCTTTTGCTAACACAGAACTGCCACCTAACTGCCAGTAGGTTCATCTTGATCCATTCTCCTCAGCAAAGAGTGGCATCTCTTCTCCAGAGACAAATCAGAAACAGAAATTTACTAAGGACAAGAAGCACCTAAATTCTTGTTTCATGCATTATAAAGACAACAGTCATTTTAAAAATATTTCTATCGTCAGCATTTAGGATTCATCGTAAACCTCCAAAATGAAATATGTGCAACTTTTTTCCAATTCAGGATTAGAGAATCTTTTTTAAAAAGCAATTACTGGGAGTAAAAGTAATGGTAACAATAATAGTAAGTCAAGGGGCTTATTCTGAAGCGGCATTGGGGTATAAGGATGCTTTGAATCTTATGAAAACACAATAATTCCGAATACTTTATTTCAGCTTCTACTCTATAATACTATAAGTGTACATCCCTGCTAACAATGCTTTTCACCAGTGCACTAGAAGTCAATTGATTATTTGAAAGTATAAGACAGAAAATAATCCATTTAGCAAACTCTGAAAGAATTAACCCAACCAAGAACTCAGTTAATATATTATACCACTCAATACCAGCTAAGGAACAAAGTAAATGAGAGATAAATCTTTAAACAATCAGTAGTATACTAAGACTTCATGATTTCATCTCTTGGAAAAAGTATGTCATTCATTTGATTTGGATCTAACATTTAGTTCCACCAAAGCCGTGAGTGTACAATTTGTCTTAGTTGACAGAGTTTCACAATTAACATTATATAATTTTTATAACAGAAAGGTTCAATTTAAATAGGAAGGGGACAAAAAGCCAACATTTCTATACATATTACAGCAGGGCTTTGTTTTTGGCTTTTATTTATTTTATTTTTATTTATTTATTTATTTTTGTCAATCAAGTATAGGATAGTAGTTTATATAAACATAATATAGAAAGTAATGATAAAAAAGACAATAAGACAATAGGACAGGGACGGTAGGCACAGCGGTGCGTTTATGCACACCTTTTATAGACCTCTTAGAAAAGGGGAGAGGCCAACTGTAGACAATCTAAGGTTGAAGATTTTGGGGTTGGGGACGAAACAACTGAGTCAGGTAGTGAATTCCAGGCATTAATCACTCTATTGCTGAAGTCGTATTTTCTGCAGTCTTGTTTGGAGTGGTTTAAATTTAGTTTGAATCTATTACATGCTTGTGTGTTGTTGTGGCTGAAGGTGAAGTAGTCATTAACAGGAAGGACATTTTGGTATGTGATTTTGTGAACTATGGTTAGATCAGTTCAGAGGCGACATAGTTGTAAATTGTCTAATTTCAGAATTAGACTGGTGGAGTAAGGTATTTTGTTCCGGGAGGAGGAGGGAAGGACTCTTCTTGTGAAATATTTCTGGACGTTATCAATTATATTAACGTCTGATATGCAATGCGGGTTCCATACAGGTGAGCTGTATTCAAGAATTGGTTTGACAAGTGTTTTTTGAGGTCTGGTTAGCAGATCAATGTTACCAGAGAAGAAGCTGTGTAAGATTAGATTGACAACTCTTAGTGCTTTTTTTGGCAATGTTGTTACAGTGGACTTTAGGACTTAGGTCATTGGATATGAGTACTCCAAGGTCTTTGACAGAGTGAGGGTCGTCTCCAAGTATATATTTGGTATTCTTATTCTTTTTACCAATGTGTAGGACAGAGCATTTACTGGCTGAGATTTGAAGTTGCCAGTTGCTAGACAACTGCTACAGGGTCAAGGTCCTTTTGAAGGGTAGCAGCATTGTCACTGGTATTAAATAGTTTAATATCATTGGCAAAGAGAACCCAGTTTCTCATAATATGGTCACAAAGATTGTAGAGTATGAAGAGTGTGGGTCCTAAGACTACCTTGAGAGCTACCACTGATGATAGGAGCAAGATTAGCTATGGCTCTTCTTTTTTAACTACTTGTTGTCTGTTTGACAGGAATGCTGTTATCCATGTAATGGTCCAGAGATGCCATAGGATTTAAATTTCAGAAGAAGTTTATCATGAACTACTGAATCAAAGGCTTTACAAAGGTCTATGCATCTATTATTTTACCCTGATCAAGTTGAGTGGTCCATATGTTTTTGCAGTGTAGGAATTGCAGATTACAGGATTATTTTTTTTCTGAAGCCCAATTGTTTGTGGAAAGTGGCTATTGGTTTCAAGGTGGAGTGTGATGGATTGGTTTATGATTGATTCCATAACTTTGCAAATGACATAACCCAGAGAGATTGGTCTGTAATTTTCGACATTGCTTGGATCTCCTTTTTTGAAGATGGGGATGACTGCTGC